>NW_028186479.1:3702617-3812132 GCF_003343005.1 Rhea americana | reverse complement strand
ACGAAATGGGGAGGAAAATTATAAAACTAACCTTATCTGACAGAAATGACCACTTTCAGTGACAGCTTTGAAATTCAAAGAATAATATGGAAACAAACCTGCTACAATATTATTCTTTAGAATAATAAAAGGAAGGTTATTTTGCATATCTTCCTCAAAAAGTTTTACTTCTTTTCTACTCACAATATCACATATGACTTTTTATAATCTGAATTCCCCTTTCTGAATTCCCCTGAAGCCCCCTCTTCCTGATGCTACTGTTCCAACTCTGTAAGATGTCAGTAAGAGAGATTTTATTCATCTGAATTCTTGCATGACTTCTCTACTATCCATTCTACAAATAGCTCTCTCAGGCTTGTTAAAGAAAGAAATGTTAACAACCTCAATGCTYATATAATTCCTTACTCCAAGCAGACAAGATTGGACAAAATTAAATTTAAAAACAAAATGAATGAGAGAAATCAAACCACCGACTCTTTTCTATATTAGAACCACAGTGTCTAGTGGTTGGAGYTGAAGAGAGAGACCGAATTCAAGAAACAACTCATCAGTGACAAATGAAGAGGAAAGCTGTGCAGTAAAAAAGTAAAAGATATGACACAAAATGGAATTACATATAGTTCCAATAAATACAAAATAAAACTTTCAGGGCAACTTCTGACCAAGACTCTTTAACTGACAAACAAATGTCATTTCAGTCAGGACAGCCAAGCTGTGTACTAATGTGAATAGTGTTTAAGGACAGTGACAAATGTCAATTTACTTTTGATCTGATCTCAGCACTTTCTATTCTTCTTAAAATATCATACTAAAACCATCATCATATTCATAAAATTCTAATGCAACTATCAGGAGGACAATTATCTGTCAGCAGRATAATTTCCTCATTATACTGCACGCATACCGACAGCTTTCTTCTTAGTTTCATTTTATTTCCTTTACCTGTGGTAGACTTCCTTTTTAAGGTATGATCACGGAGTAAGCAATTTCAGCCCTTTATGTACTATTTTTATCATGATATTAGTATATAATATGTCAGAATCAGAAAAGAGCTCTTAAATTTATAAGAAAAGGAAAGAATATGAGACAAAGTTTTTCCAGGAAWTTGGAAAATTCAGGAAATTTCAGGATTTGAAATCTAGTTTGGGTCAGATTTTTAACTGTGGCATAATTTATGTTTATGATTTTATCTGTTAGGAGCCAGCTGCAGAGATCATATTAATTTGCTATTGGTTTTCCATTACTGTATTTCCTAGTAATAATAATTTTTAAAAAATCAAGTTTTACTATGGAAACTATTATTTCAGCTATTACTTTTTTTTTCAATTTACTCAAAATTCAATGGCTAAAAGTCTATTTGAAAAACCAGTACAATCACCAATTTGCTAAATTAGTACCTCAGAAAATAGTAATTCTTTTTCATATGAACAAGGAAGGAAAAGTTTTCTTTATTTTGGGGAAAATATTCAGCCCAAGTTTTCCTCAAAGAGAAGACAGTGAGGAAGCCACTGAAGTAAGCAGCAGCTTTCTGTATTACCAGAATTGGTGGAGTATCAAATAAAAAGCAGAGGAAAGACAGAYGGGATTAACTGAACAATGGAGCCAGCAACCGAACCACCCATACGATCAGTACAAACAGATGAACGGATATAATTGAATCCCCCTCCCCTCACTGGTTGCGTATCCTCCTTAGGAGGAAGTCCAAGTCAAGTCAACCATTTAGGAGCTCCAAACARTCAAGAATATTCTTTTCAGCCAAGAATATCTTTGACTGGTATTTCCACTAGAAGATTTTGTACAGAAACAGCTCTCTTATTTGCTCCCTCTTATATGCAGTCATTTGTAAACATTAGGTTGTATGAATATCAGGAAAAACTTTGGTCCAAGAAGATCTGCTCAAGGACTGTGTTTAAATTTTATCTGGCAATTAAGGGGACCAGAAATCAAAGGAGCAGAACTAGTGTTTGAGAAGTTAGGCCTAATGAGGGGAGAGGAAGAGGGGAAAGGACACACTGACCTTCTCCTGATTCTGCTCCAGAACTCTGACTTCAGCAAGTCTGTCGAGACAAACCTCACTTTGCCACCACCCCAATAGTGCTGTGACAAGCTACTCAAAACTGAAACGGGGGAATGTCTGAAACGGCAGGAGGACAGAGATGGTATGATGGTATCAGAAACTGCATTTTCTAGTTTGTCTGCTCTTTTCTCTTTATTAACTCTCTTTATTATTTCAGCTCTCCAGAAAGCAGAAAACAACTTTGACATAGCAGCAGTGAGAACAGCAGCAGCAGCAGTAGTAGTTTAGGCTTTCTCCTTTCCTAGAAAAGGATAATTATACCATCTAGAAAGACAGCAAGAGTCTTCCTCTGGAGATGTTTCTGAGTTAACAGAAAAGGGTAACAGAGATACCGCTGAAATAAAAGTATTCCTTCATATTTTCCATGCTAACAGCTCTTCCTTTTTTTCTGTATCTTCCTTCTTCTCTTTTTTCTGTATCTTTTCTTCCTTCTTCTGCATCTTGAACTCAGTGGATATTTAATAGCAGCTGTGACTGTTCACCAAAATGAACAGGCTAAAGCTTCTTTTTTAAGTATCTTAGGCACTCAAGCTTGTAAAATGATGCAATCTTACTAACCTTTGGTCAAAGAAATGTATTGAATTGAAACTGGTATCTGCTGAACTTGCTTCTTGATATAATGTTTGATCTTTCCATAACATGTGAATAATCCAAGTTTCCGTAACTTGGAAAAATACATTTACACCTTAACAAAATTTTCTCTCCTAAGGAATCTGCAGAGATCCCACTGGAAATACACCTCTTTGTCCTGTATTAGCGAATGAGTCTTAGGGATTAGCGAAAGACACTTTTCTTCATTTTGCTGATCAATTAAAGAATGGGGGAAAAAAACAGAACTCAGAATTAACAATCCATATAAATACTCTGGTATTAGATGTTCATATGACCAACTAGAACCTCCACACTAGCACTAAAAAAATTTATTTTGGAAGGAGATACACAAATTCTTTTGATTCATGAGACAAGCATAATACTAATTGACACAGAAAGGAAGAAATTTCTCCCATTAGTACTTATTTGAAATCTGTAATGGTGTTCTCTATAGTTTCTCGCATTTGTCTTGGGAGGGAGGGAGGAGGGGAAGAAAAAGAGAAAGAAAGGAATCAATCATCCCTAAAGAACTAATGGATGAACTAATTAATCCTTTGGTCTGATAATTTCAACATCTTCAAATTAAAAACAAGCAAGGGAAACTCTGGATGTTCCCACACAGAGAAAAAGGTGTGTTCTTACCATGTGGGAGCCTAATTAAGCTAGTTCATTTCTCAGTTTGGCAGATCAGCTAAATTCTAGACTTGCCATTGTACATCAGCAGAAACCCATCTGTCTTTCATTTCATTGAGATTTTACCACACTGCTAGTTACCAAACTTTAGCTAAAATGTAGTCAGGATAGACCTTTCCATCCTCCCCATGAAGACATGAAAAAAGGCCTTTTTCAAGGGATAGGTTGGCTAATTAATTAGTTTGATAGACTCTGTCAAGTCAGGAACAAGATTCTCTATTAGCAAATTTATTATTGCTCCTTTATACTTTAGTTATTTATATATAAATATTTTAATACTGTCCCTAGGAGTGCTCTGTCTTTTGAAAAATACATCATTTTAGGCAGGTGCTGAAAAGAGATCCCATCCTTTCAGGGAAACAGACTTCCATAGTTTTCCAATTATTACAAGTAAAACAAGCACCACCCCAGAACACCCATCAATCCATCTTTGGCTTCAGGTAGGTCTGCTCTTCTAATGGCAGGTAAAATTATCCTTGAGCATCTAGGCTGTGTTATTGTCTCAGTTTTTTCAACTCTTCTCTTTTCTTCACAGGTACTAAAAGCAGTTCATAGACAGAATTGCCCAAAGCCCTTGGAAATTGCATGGCCAAGACTACATACACATGTATGTAGCAGAGATATCCGGAAATGTCTCTGGGACAGGAACTTACCCTTGTGCATTTTTAAACAGAGCTAAGTGAACCGAAGTCCTCATATTCATTAGCCCTCTAACTACTACAACTATATAAATACCACAATATGTACAACACACAGTTCTTTTGCCTCAGTATTTGACCTGGGCCTGGTGCGCCATTCTGGGAAATACTCCACCTCCTGCACTAGAATTACCAAAACAGTCTTGGAGACTTTTAAAATCCTGTAACTTCATCATACGTCTTTCCTATCAAAAGCTATAGAGTCAGCACGCACACACATCCACTAAAGCTTCAAAATACTTTTTCATTCAATTTAAACTCCTTCTAATGAGACTTTGAACAAACTGTCATAGATCACATCCATGAAAGTCTGTCCACTCAATTTGAATAGCATTAGAGCAAGATCATTCAAAATACCACTGCATTTTTATATAGTCCCTTTTAAAATGGTTTTTGAATTATCTCCATTTACCCGAGGATCAAATATAATCTGCTCTTATGTAAAATCTCTAAAGAAAGCACTTTTTCTAATGTCAGTGATTTTATCTTTTATGGAAAACTTCTTGTTGTGTGATCTCAAGTGATTTTATTGCTTCTCATTGTTTTCTAAAAGGACATAATAACTCTCTGTATCTCTCCATCCTTTCTGTTCAACTGCTCCAATGATTCATTTCAGAATGTTACTTGGGAAATGCTCCACTTTGGCCAGTTCTCCTCTTCCAGGATAGTCTAATATATAACCAAACCTTCAGTGGCTGAGGAGCTAAGAATTTCTGCCCAAAAAGGACATGTTTTGAATGTTTCCTCCTCTGTTCCAATGGACCAAGGAAAGGACACAGAACTAAAACATAACCTCCAACTGGAATGCGTATTCCTGGAGTATATATTGCCTTGTTCCAAGATAACAAGGTGTAAAGTGCAGCTGTGGCTGAACCTGAGATGCCAATGCTGCTGTAGAAGTGTCCTGCCACTTACTGCATGTTTATCCATACACATTCCACCTACATCTTCGAGGAGAAAGAAAGCTGAGGCAGTAGAAAATACTGAATATGCTGGACTATGAAAGACCTTACTGTTATCCACAGATGCACACAGGAAGATTCTTCTAATAAGAGAAAGGAATCAGATATATATAAAAAAAAAATCATGGATTTCGTACGCAGTTCTAACAAAAGCTCAAGAAGTAAAGCAGTCTCCAAAAAGGATGGCAAGCTTGTAAATGAGAAAAACTAGGGCAACCAAACTTTACATTCTCCAAATGCTTATTAGAAAAGCAGATCTTTTCTCTATCCACTGCAAAAGAAAGATAGCCAGGAACAGTGCACATTATACCTATTACTGGGTGGATAACCTAGCAAACTATGCAGTAGGAGTACCATGAAGCTCTGAAATGATTTTGGAAGTTTTCCTTACTGCTAACAGAGGGAAAAAAGAAAAAAGAATAGTACATAGCACCTGTGCTTATAAAATATCCTACTCATCTCCATTTCTGCTCTTCCATTTAATTCTCATCTATTTTATTAAAGTGTTAAAACATAATAAAACATTAAAAAGCAGTTGTCTGAATGCAGAGCTGCTGTTACCTTAGTTCTTTTGTCAGATACTTTCTTCCTGGCTTCTCTAAGCCCATTTTGTGTGACCTGGCATCTTAAAAAGCATGCTTTGGTATGCAGAGTCCAATAGTACCATTGAAATTTCCTGACAGTCTACTTCTCAAAAGTGAACAGAGTTTGTCTCATCAAAAGACCTGCTTTAACAGTGTTTTCTTTTGCATATAAGCCCCCTATCACCACATGTCATGTTACTTGTAATTCATACAACTGCACATTAGAGAGAACCAATGCTGAGATGTACATATAGAAAAATTCACTTTGTCTAAGTAACACAGCTATTTATATAATGATGTGATGCTTTCTATGTATTCAAAGGAATTTGTTTTTCATGAAAATTCTCTTTGTATACTGGAAGCTTCAATCTCTTATTTAACAAAGCAAATATAAATAACAGAGCAGCAACATAATATTGCTTCCTTAACACAGCAATACTAAGTCTGAAATTGCCTGCAATACATAGTCAGTGTCTAGAGAACTACACTATGTCCCATGATTTCACAAAGGCCTAAGAGCAATATTATGTTGACTTGACAACAATGAATGTCAAACACTTCAGTTTAATACCTATTTTAGGAAGAAACCAATAGGGAATTCCACTGATGTCTTTCTAAAGCATCTCAGGATTTTAGTATTTTATAATCTGTTAAACATAGAACAGCTTCTCTCGTGCACAAATAATYGAAACGGTCACTTCCAGCTTGGCAAATACACATTTCTTGCTGTTCTTACCACATAGTCTATAATGAATTAACTACACGCTGGGCTATTATTGCTAAATAATTGCTAAAATACTCCTCAGGCTCACTGAGAAAGGATGCTGCATATTAACTAATGGCCGACATGCTCTTTGGCCTTAACCATCGTTCTTTGAAATAACACCTCTCACATTTCTCAAATGTCAAGTCTTGCTGTTTTTCCATACAAGCATATGAGATTTCAAATGCAGCAGATATACTGCACTTACGATGCACCACAGGAGAAAGAGAGAGAAGAGGCAGTTTTAATTCGTTGGCTGTTACACATACACAGGTTAAGCATAGTATCCCTCGTAAACATGTATCAGCTCTCAGTTGCTCCAGTTAATACACTCCCTCTTTCTTTGTTTCATCATTTCATAGTTCAGTTCTTGCTTCAGCGAGATGGTCTTTCAACAGATTTGCTGGCAACCTGAACTATACATAGGTTCTGTCCAGAATGACATTTTCCCCAATATCATTCTAGAAACAATTTTGATTTAAACAGGAAACTTAATGGTAATGTACATATTTTCAACATCCATTTAAAGTCATTTAGGATCTATCATCCTACTCTGAGTTACACAATTCTCCAAGTATCTGCCTTCGCCTCAAGGTTTGTTCTCAGTATTTTCATTAAGATTTTATGCACACAAAAA
This sequence comes from Rhea americana, assembly GCF_003343005.1. NCBI lineage: Eukaryota > Metazoa > Chordata > Aves > Rheiformes > Rheidae > Rhea > Rhea americana. Next base: position 3,805,127 of record NW_028186479.1, on the reverse strand, counting down.
ACTCACCTTTCAAGAGGACTAATACGCGGTGTCCTTATGCAGTTTCACACTGTGGATAAAATATTCCTAACAAAAAGTAGAGCATGACTATTTTTCTTGCCTATCCAGTACCCTAAGAGTTTATATATGCTATGTCCTTTCATGCTACATTAAAACAGACTCTGAAGTAGATAGATGGTAAATTTACATACTGACAAAACACTTAAGAACTCCAGTTAGTAATGGGTAGTCTCTTTTTCTTCCTTCAATGCCTGTCCCATGATCATTCACACTGTCAGAGATTCAAAGCAGAATCCTTCCACATATTCACAGGTTAGTAGGAATTAGATTTCAGAGTCTTCCAGGTGAACAGCTACCACAGGACTGCCAAGAACAGCTTCGTTTCTGGACATCTCTTAAATAGAACAGTTTGTTACCCAGCAGCAATCAAGGGGGTTACCTTTCAGAGATCAGGAKGGCAGGATTCTCTGAGGTCATCACTGTAAGCTGAACATTGATGGGTACCCCTGGGTAACTACAGGCAAACTCTTTGCAAATTCTTATGAGTTGTAATCTAATTAGTCTCCCAAGGGAGAGGCTTACATCTTGAGTTATTAGAACATTAAAAAAAAAAAAAAAAAAAAAAAAGGAAAAAAAAATCCTATTTGCCCAAAGCACATATGCAACCACAGCACAATATGCATCTGGACAAGCCAACAACAAGCTCATACATATGTATAATCACTCCACATGAATTGACAGATTACTACTGAATTAAACATCCTCTCCAACAGTCCAAAAGTTTTCTGTAAAGCTCAAGCTAGTCTCTGAATTTCACTGGTGGCCAAAAACTGTCTCCTAAAACACGTGACTATTCCACAGTGACAGCATGTCTCTTCAAAGTCACCTGACTCAGATGTCTACCAGCGCAAAATGCTGCCTTTCAGTTGGTGAGCGCTGCTTTAACACTTGTGGGGCAGGATTTTAGGCCTCTGCTGAGTCCTGAATTGAGCAGCAGAAAGGAGCCAAGTGCAGGTGTGGCGCAGAATAACGCCTCCACTGAACATGGAAAGACGAAGGACAGGGGCCATGGAGGGGGTGGAAAGGAGCTTCTCCACAGCCAGCTTTTGGCCCATTTCAAACACAGTTATCATTTTCCAGAGGTTTCAAGGATATTAATTGCCCATATGAGGATTGGTGGCTGGGTATACAGGAAAACCCAAATTAGTACCCTAACATTGAAAAGTCAGTTGCAACTCAATCCCTTTCACTGCAATGAGAAGCTATCAGGTGTTTAATTATGAGGTATACACAGCTGTATATAGGTTCAGGAAAGGTGAAACACAAATCCAGAGGAAATCGGGCTTCATTAGTTCTACTACTCATAAGCACATTGTGTGCAACATCAGCACACACAAACTGAAAAGTCAACTGTGTAAGAAATCAGTTCAATCTCCTTTAATTATATCTGCCCTGTACAAACTTWAAAAATATTTTAATTCTTCCTTCACTTATAATCTATTTTTAATAGAGAATTCTGCCATATTCAACATTCTCTTGGCATATAGGTTTTCAATTTTCAGATTTTATATTTATCTGAAAAAGACTGTAAGAYTTGATACCTGAAATATTTTCTCTCCCTTCTTTGTCTCTAAATGAAAGCTACTGTTCTCATTTGAGCAAGCAAGCAGGTAAAGAAAGTTTAAAAAGAAAGTAATTTTTAGAAGGAAAAAAAAATTCAGCATATGACAGAAGGAAACCATCAGCAACAACAACAACAACAACAACAACAACAGAGACAGACTACTGCTTGTTGCTTTGATAAACTTGAAAATACTCACAGTTTACAGAAATTTAGCTCTCCAAGGAGCCAGGAGAATAATATCTGCCATGGCAACCAAACAGAGCAGTCTTCTGGCACTTTCTGAATGAGCATTTAGGAGGAGATTAATTCAATACTCYGAATGATGAAAGGGCTCTTGAGATCCATAACTGTCTCCCACAAATTACCCTTATTGTACAACTGGATGTTTAGAACAGATTGCACATTATCTATATTGAACTAGAGCTTTCACAGCAAATTTATATGAAACAGATTAAGCCCACATGATGTGTCACACTATTTTCACCCACTCTGTTCAGTGCATTTAGAAAAATGGGTATTTTGTTAAATGGATCACTGTAGTTTTGCAGGGTTTATTTTTAAACTTATTTATATTTGGAAATGATTGTAAGTGTTTTTACTATGAAACTTTGAAATTCCTGAAACATGGAAAAACATAGAAAGCTACAAAGAAACACTTGCATTAAATATTGTATATAAACACAGAGCACAGAAAGACTGCCACAAGACAGCGAGCATTCTATTATTTTAAGCATTTCATATTTCATAGATATAATAAATTCAAGTGATGGCATATCTCAATAAATAATTATGCCTTCCTACTTATATGCATCAAAATACTTTTTTTCAATAAATGCAGCATTTGAAAAGTACCATATAACTCACTAAAGACAAGTATTTTTTTAAAAAAAACATTTTTAGGAAAGTATATTAAACACCTTGCTGCTTCATCAGTATCTAAATCACAGCRGAATCTAGTCTCCTAGAAAAAAAGTAATTTAGAATTTTGTTTACCTGTTTCCTTATATGGCACCCCCCACACACTGTACAACATACAAAACTGGAAGAWACTCATAATGAAACAAGATTTACAGTGCAAAAGCATTTACTAGTTATTACAGTATAAAAGAGCTAGTCACTGAGTTACGAGAACGCCAAAGCACGCATTAGGGCTCTTCTGAGACCACAACAGTATGTTCTTCTCCACAGCCCAGCAACACTCAAGATACACAGTACTTCAGTGGTTGCGTTATGCAAGTAGTTTTCTAGTTGTTCACAATTATGAGTAATACCTGGATCACGTAGACTGCCATGGAGGAGGGATACCTAAAAATCAGTCTCACCTAGTATAATATCCTCAGTTACTTGAGSTTAAAGATTATAAATGGAATTGCTTCTGTTTTGTATCTGGCAGCTGGATCTCTAAATGCAACTGTAATGGGCACTTGACAGAATAAAAGCCTCAATCTATAAATCCCTACTTYATACTTATGTTACAAATAATGGTTTATTTAATAATTATTAAATATTATTCACAAAAGGGTTTAAAATTTCATACAATGAAGAATATATTAAATTTGCAAACTGAAGTACCTAAAAAAACCAGGAGAAACTAAAATTAAGATAAATATGCAATTCTTAACATAGAATTGAAGGGTAAAGCTTTCAGAAATTTCTAAAGGCTATATATAATTTGTAGTAATACTTAGTGAAGTTCAACACTTGATCCATYAAAATGTTTTTGAAAAACCCACTTTCGGCTTTTGATTACATTATCACATACTATTTCTTCAAAATTCCTATCTTTTCCAGAACTCAGAATTCACTGTGTGAGCACAGAAACAACATGCAATGAGTAAAATTACAATTTTGAAAATCRAAGTCTTATGTAGAACTATCACTAATTTGCAAATGAGAGAATTCTGAATTTACACTGGTTAAGTACAGACTGTGCCTCATAAGGARCTGTGTATCCTGAATAATAAACAGCACGAGAAGCAAGGAATAATGGTTGGGTTCTGAGCAGAGAAGTATTTGTGCAGCCATTAGGCAGTGAAACATAAAAATAAAAGCAGCCTCACTCTTTGAACATCATCTAACTATCACTGAGTGAAACAGGAAGGAGGGGGGAGATTGGAAGAAGAGTAACAGCAATGAGACAATTCAATTCTGAATAATGAGCCAGAGCTCAAGGAACAGAACTGGTTCTTCTTCAGGTTTTGCTATTTATTACACATTCTACTATTTATTACTTTTGTCCCACTTTATCACCATTGTACTCTATTAAGAAATCTTTAGTCTCCAAGTTCCCATTTTGTTACTGAAAATTAATACTGTTTAAATTTTAGAAAGTTCTTCAAAATGTTAGATGTTTCAAGTATCACTATCACTAAAAAAAAATACTATTGCCTAGATCTCTTTTGGTAGCAGGCTCTTGAATCTAATGGAGWTGGGCTGATTATTCCAGCTGAAGACTTTCGTCCTTCTTGACTCCTCTAAAAATTAATGAAGTGAAACAGGTTTGTACATTTCACCATTTAGATYCAACAGGAAAATTACACAGGTTTTCATACTATACTTCAAAAATCAATTGAGGGTATCATTAGAATGGTGGTTCTTCAAAGAAGTGTATCTGCTGATTTAAAAAAAAATCTTCAAAATAAACTAATCTCTTCTGCATAAAGAGAATTGAATAGATTACAATTTCAAGTTAATAYATTATCATGGAATTGGAAACAGGAACTTGAGAATTCTGTCTGTAAGGATTTGCAGAAGTATACATTATTCAGTAATCACTTCCACCCAATAATACTGCCTTAGGGTCATCATTCCCCAAATTTACTGTTCTCCTTAAAAACAGGCTAGACAAATCTCCAAAATGGGTAAGAACTTTAATCTGCACATTCATGAAATAAAATGTGCAACTAGACAGCAAAAAATAATTTGCCAATGTGAACCTTGTCCCAACACCAATTCTTTTGCCCTTTAGTCAGTGGAATCGCCTCTTCTGGAGTCTTTTTGCCTGCATCTATCCTTCCCTGTCCTTCCACAAAAAAAAAAAAAAAAAAGAAGAAAAAAAGGAAGAAAAATTGCTGTTGAAGTAATCTTTCCCCTTTTCTCTTTGACTTTAATACTATTCCCTTTGGCTTATTGTTTCTTTGCATGAAACCAACGTCTTCTGACTTCCAGAATTTTTATATTAGCCATAATCCACTCGTTGCATAATGACATGGGGAAGCTAACTCTTCTTACTGCTTTGCCAGAAACATGCCATCCTCATTTCCTTGTTAGCATGCTTTATCCTCAAAAAAATCATTGTTTGTTCTTTCATATCGACACACAGCTATGGAAATGCTCTCTATGAACGTGCAGAAAGCACATTCACAGAACTCACTTCTGATATATAGAGAGTATTTCATACAACCATGATCAGGCGTTAATGAGTCATGATCACATCTTCCTGGTGAGCTGCAAACTGTCCATGCAACTAGATCTGCCAAAATGTCTTATAATTTTTTTCACCACTTCTTCCAGGGCATAATTTTTGCTGTATTTTTAATATGGTCTTTTAGTTTAATGTATAAAGTTTTTAATAGAAAGTATTAGATTAGCTTAGCTATAGATATCACTGCTTGTCTCCTATAATAGTCACAGTGAGAAATTAGAAATGCAGCATGAACTGTAGCAAATTTAGAATATGGTGTTGGGGAAGGAATATATTTTCTAGGAGTTAGTACATCTTTATTCAGTCATGAAAAGAAGAGCTGTACACCACACTAAGTTTTGTAGCTCCAGATACTCTGAATGAATGTAAAATCTTAAATATAGTAAGATGTTCTCTGAAGTCAACCTTGCTTTAAACACCTTCCATGTCCTTAGGATGACAGCTGATCGTTGCCTTGGTAACAAAGACTGCTCTCTACTGTGTTAATTTAAAGGGATTCAGTCAATTTGAAGTCAAATTTCCAACTGCTAATTTTATACCTGCCGTAGGTACCACAGTTCGTAAGATTATGATAGAAAATTATCACTGCATCTGACAATAGTGAATATGCAAATGTTTTTTCCATGCTCTTGGTCAGCTGCAGGAAACTCAATTGCATAGTTTGCAGGAGGGTGATTATAATAATAGGAAACAAATTTGAAAGTGAAAATAGTGAGACTGTAGGTATAAATAAATAAATAGAGTAGGTACAAATAAATTTGGTACTAGTGTTCTTTAAACTGATACAAGATATTTATAAAAAAAGCAAAACTAATATAACAAACAAAACCCACTATGCTCTATTTTTAATGCATAAGAGTTTATGCACATTTATATAAAGGACTTYTTAAAATCATGGTCACCACTTAAAAAAACACTCCAGTCATCCATTTCTTAYAGAATCATAGGAATCGGTAAGGTTGGAAGGGACCTCTGGAGATCATCTAGGCCAACCTCCCCGCTCAGCAGGGTCACCTAGAGCATGTTAGACAGGGTTGCATCCAGGTGGGCCTTGAAGATCTCCAGAGAAGGAGACTCCATAACCTCYCTGGACAACCTGGTCCWGGGCTCCGTCACTCTCACAGGGAAGAAATTCCCCCTCACRGTCAGGCGGAACTTCCTGTGCTTCAACTTCTGCCCATTGCCTCTTGTCCTGTCACACGGGACAACTGAAAAGAGTTTGTCCCCGTCCCCTTGACACCCTCCCTTCAGACATTTATAATTCAATCAAGTCACATTGTTTAAATAAATCTTTAAGAAAAATACAAATAGACRTTACCTGCTGTACAAGTACTTACAGTTAGTTATACCAGTTTCGTGTTATTAAAACATTTTATCTCACTCACATGCCACTGACTTCAACAATTTAATATGTTTGGCAAGTATCTGTACATATGGATGGACTAAGCATTAGGACTGCCCATAGGCAATACAGAAATGTTGTCCTTTGCCCAATAACCAAAAAAGCTAGTATCTTGAGCATATAAAAGTGCAAGRATTTTATCCAGCAGCATGTATCTTTCTCAAAGTAGTAAGAATTTCAAGCTTATGCTCAGATATTACTTAACTGTGCATGCTGGCATATGCAATATGTAGTACATATACAATATTTGACCTATTAATGATCTTAAGTTATATTTGCACAACGGTGCTTTTTTATTTTTATTAAGCCGTCTTTGGGAAATAACATTATATTGTATCACATTGTWTATGGATTCATGCTGTTACTGCAGTGGTTTTGTTTGTGTGGTTTTTGTTTGTTTGTTTGTTTTTAATGAATAGCCAAAGAACAATCACATCACACACGTTCAACAACCCTGGTTCAGAAACCATGGTTTCCACTCAGCTATGAAAGAATCACCGCCTTGGTCTGCTTTAATCTGCATTCTCTATTTCCAAACTCAAAAGTAAAATTAAAACAGGTTTTTCTCCAATATTCCAGGCTATTTAAAAATATATCTAAAAATTTCTCATGGCCAGCCTACCTTTTCTAATCAAACTGCAGAACTATTACAAATCCCAGTTTCAGAGGCACATGAAAGTGTGAAAGATATTTTACAAGAGGCCAAACAGATCTGCACATAAGTATTTGTAATATCAGGGCCATGGTTTGCATACACACCCTCAAAAAAGAAAAAAACTTAAAGAACACTGAAATAATAAATAAAAGTTTAATAAAACAGTTGCAGAATGACTCAGTATCACARTCGCTACCACGATCACCAGTTGTTACTGACAAGCTGATTAAATATTACCAAAGACACAACAATAATAAAGGACATAAAATTACATACAGATCCATATTCACATKCAGGTATATAAGGACATACGTACATTCACAGTAGTCAGTGTGTTAGAAAAATAAAGATGTACTCCAAATAGCAAGAACAGAGATCTCACTGTCAACTTACCTCTCAGCATATACAGACCGGAATTGTTCATTTATTTTTCTATTGTAAAAGGCACTGGAATTGCTTGATTTTTTATGTCAGTGCAAAATTAAAAATCAAAAGAAAGCACATCACACATGTGAGTGTGACATATGCAACTACCTTTGCTGTCACTCCTCCATCTCCCTCAACTTTTATTCTCAGATTTCATCACTCAGTATTGTTTGCATTAGGTTTTCTTCCCAAACCAGCATATTCTGTTCTCTCTGAAATGAAGGCCTCAAGAGTTGAGTATTTTGAATGCTATAACCAATAYGTACACATAATGAGCATAAATTAAATACAATTTAATCCAGTTGAAAGGCTGTGAGATTTTGTTCAAATACTGAATATTGTGATGAGGGAACAGTACAATACAGAATAGATTCTGTTCTTCTTTATCTCTTTGTTTATGTCCTAATAAAATCAATGTAAATGAACTGCCTTGTGGAGCAAGGCTGGCATGGGTACTTAAATGACATTTTTTCAGATCATTTCTTTTCCTGGATTAATTCCATTGTCACTGTGTTTAGAGCTGCAGAACATTCACAGTGGCAAATAAATGGATGTTTTCAAAATTCTCACTGCACAGGGGTTTAAAATGCCTAACAGCTGATTAGAGTTCAGGGTGAACTGCAACAAGGCAAACAGTACATTTATTAAATCAGCTTCATGAAACTGTCTGCATATAGCCTAACCGCATCTCTCCCAAGGAGGTCATAAACACTAAGATATGTAAAACAAAGAAATTAAAAACTGAAAAGATCAGAAGAGTCTACACACTAAAATGAGGAAAGATAAAAAAGTCTTTTAGAACAAAGCACAACGGAGAGAATAAAAAGAAAAGCAAGTACAAAACTTGAGGGAACAGGACAGGAAGGGAAAAGACCATTTCCAAACCAAACAATCCTGATGAAAGATACACAGTTTATAGTGACTCTTTTTGTCAGATATCAGAAATCGTCAGGCTGCAGACTGATCTGCACAACCAGAACATCAAGCTAGCTCCTTCTTGTTCACCTACAAACTAAATGCTAAAGCACTGCTATTTTACTTTAACTGGTTCTTCAAGTCATATTGTTGTCATGGATACTGCTGTTAATAGCCTTGATACCCATGATCAAGGTAGTCTGCTTATTCTGAAGTCCCAACTGGAGACTGGGAACAAAAAACAAAAACAAAACTTTGCAGAGACAAAGAATTAGGGTGTATTATCAGATGAAAGCAGATCTGGAAGAACAACACATTACTTACTATAGCGTGTAAGTAAATGCTCCTCTTTAAATAACCATCCACAAAGATCTCGCTCCCGGTGACAAGCAATCGGTTACCATGTGGATCGGAGGTGTGTGAGAGATGTTCCATTTAAATAGAAGAGGTATGGTTTTATGGGTCCATCTTCCTAGACCCATGAAATAAGAACAGATCATGCCTCAAGGAAAATACACAAAGCTCAGTTTGCACCAGATTGACAATGCAGAAAGAAGTGGCTCACAAACTGGTAAATGAAATCTTAGCAATTGTGAGGTGAGCAAATGTGTCTTACAGCACTGAAGGAGGAAAATGGACTGCAGAAACTTCTGCCAAATGTTTCTTCTTAGAGTTAATGGAGAGCTCTGATTAAAAGCAGCAAAAGATCAAAACAGTGGAAGGTTTAGTAAGTYGGTTTGCATAAAACGTTGTTGCTTCACATTTTCACAGACAAGAAAGTTCCGAACTACAGCTGAACTGTCCCACTCTGTGGCAATGAACCACATTAATCCAACCAGGACATGCTAGATACAGCAATGCTGGATATGAATGCAGATCCTGACTACGATTTTGTGAGGCAGTATCTGGTAGAGCAGGTAATGTGGCTACAGGCTGGACTGACAAATTAGCTGAGTACTAGCACAGTCAGCATCATGGTAATGGAGCTATAGGCATATTCTCTTTGTCAGGATTTTCAAGAACTGCTTGGACATTGCATCCTGCTATCTCTCTAACAATAAAAGAGGGATCTAGTTCAGTTAAATGTCTGACAGGCACAGAAGTTCCAGCTTAAYGTGATACTGAATATCCCAAGTCCAAAGCAAAGTGCTTCTGGACAGAGCAGAACTGATACTACTCCTGACTTGTTTGGATAGTGAACATCTGTAGTGCACTCTACCAGCATTTGGYCTCTGGAACCTATGGAGAGAAAGCAGGAATGTTTCTGTACATGAAGTTTTGTGTTGCAGAAGATTTGGGTGAAAATAAGTTCTTTGCGAAGACCTATGCCGTGAGAAGGAAGGTATTCTGAACMATCTCCCCCATTTCCAGGAACAAGTCTTTGAGAGGAAAGGAYTCCTTTGCAAATCTGAACTGAATCTTTCCAGTAATTTAAGGAGAACACCTGGTAGAGCTGTCACCTGTTATCTGTTATACAGTTGTTAAATAMAACAATTCCAACCATTTAACCTGGAATATAAATGAAATCTGGCAAACTGCCAGGAAGGCACTGCAGCTRTCTGACCAAAGCTTGAGAGTCACACTTTCACTGCTACCCTTACATGATGCTTTAAARGGGGAGAAGGTTTGTTATCATCAAACACCTTTTGGTCTTGCTATTAAATTGTGCTGGATTATAAAGGCCTCAGCAGATTCATCCTCCCTTCCTTTTTTCCTAGAGAAATATCAGTGTTTCTCTTTGCAAGGGAACTTTCAGAAGATTTTATGAGTAATATCAAAAAGCTAACAGAAGCTGAGTCACAATTCTCTCTTTTCTAAATCAAAGGGAAAGAAATGCTTAAATCAGGCTGTACCTAAACAACAGATCCCTCCCCTAGTGGGTCTAAAACTCCCCAGTGATGAAAATTATTCTACTGCATGTAAGTTTTAGTATATGATCTGCTTTTTTAAACTCATGTTCACTTCGCCAAAATAAATTCAATTAATTTCTTAAGGCATTTGACTTTTTCTTCATACAAATCCTCCTATTACTTGCGAAGATATTCATAAGTAATTTCATTCAAAATTGTTGCTACTACTGTAGATGAAGTTTAGATACACATTTTCTAGTTGTGCTCTCTGTGCCTTTGCTGTAGTCAGTTTTAGGAGAATATTCAGCGAACTGCAGCGCTGGAGAACACTTATGTAATGTGCTTATACATGTTACGTAACGCCCATATACTACGACAGCCAAATGATCTCCAGGATATCTGACTGTCCGACAGCTCTTCTTTCCCAGCTCCCTCACTATCCAGCTTTTACGGAGATATTAAATAACACCCAGCTCCCTAGATAATGTACAACAACAGAATCGCATTTCCTGACAATAGAAGCAGATGAGATTTTTGGTTTTCAGTTGTTCTCACATACATCCCCCGCAAGTAAAACCAACTTTAGAAAATCACATTACTTACAATACAGTCACTATTTCACAGTGGAAGACACCCCCCCCCCCATTTTCTGCAAACGTTTCTTCTCCTCACTCCTCAATAATCTAATTTTCAGTTGAATGGATGGCCAACATTATCCAAGAGCATTCTTTGAGGACAAAAGGAAAGGAAATTTCTTGTATGATACTAATCTATTTAACAACTAAGCCACTACTTCTGAAAATACCTTGTGAGAAAACATTTCTTTTTCTTGGCCGTTATCAATGCAAAATACAAGATACTTTATTCTTAAAAACGTTAGTTCCATTTGTCTTTTCTAGAGTAGTTATACAGTTACAAGGCTACATTTTTTCAACCACACTTCCTTATAATTATTTATAACTTGTAAACAACAGAATTGTAAAATACACTTTTTTTAGGAAAGTAAAACAGTAAACAACTTGAAATCACACATTCTGATTAACAAAAATATTAACTCCTAGCATGCTTTGTAAAAGAATCTCCTTCCTAATGACCACTATTACATTAACATTGGCAGAATGCAAGTATAAATAATACTGTATTTTTAAGTATAACACAACCAATGTTTTTCTTAAATGTCAAGTACATGAAAGTAGAACCACTGTCTTATTCTTGTGATTGAAGCTGGGGCTTTAATTATGAAATATAATCTCTTTAACCTCGTCAAAAACACAACAGAGAATTTGAATTAAAAAAGTAGCATTTAGCTGTAACATGCCTGGAAACATGGACAGAGGATATAAGATAGTTAGTTTGACCTAAAAAGCTAAGAGGCTTTGAGCATTAGAGCAGAGTCTCAAACGTTTATCTTGGTGCAACAGTTTTACCCTCAAAGCTACCCAGTATGGTTAGTATTCATTGGAAAACATCATGTACRCAAAACTCAGGTAGGCAGGAACTTTTACATATATCTACTGGGAAAAGTGGTTGCTTATATTCAGCTGAACCTTTCAAAAACTGCTAGTTGTGACTGTAAAGATGCCTTCAGAAAATGAACACATAGAGCAGTTACAAAGAAAATGTGTAGCTCAGAATTATTATGCAGAAAGTGTGGGCTGCAGAAATCTGGCTATGCATTATGGAGGTGGCCAGAATCCATAACCAAAGTGCCCCTGCAAACTCAAAAAATCCAACAACAAGAAGAAAGACTCAACCGCTTAATATTTCTGAATGGTAATGAATAGTGGAATAACATTTTAAATTTAAATTCCTATTTAAAATTAAATTTAAATTTTCCCACAGTATGTTATCACATACAAATCACAGACAAAAATAACCAAATATATTAAGTAATATTAACCTATTCCATACCAATACCTTTTTTTTTCCTGACATAAAGTTACTAAAGACTGGAAGATGTACTTTTAAGTACCCTAGTCCCAAGTCATAAATCTGTCTTTAGCCTTTTTTTTTTTTTTTTTTTTTTTTTAAAAAAAAAAAAAAAAAACCCCCTTTTTTTGTGGTTTTAAAACATGTCTGCATATTTTAAGGACAGAATAGGCTAACAGATTAACCATCATCAGTTCCTGCATATTACAGCTCATGAGACATTCCAGTTCCACTCCTCTACTAAATCTAAGTCTCAAATTTTTCAGTTCTTAGTGGATTAAATAATGTTCCACAGGAAAAGAATAGGAAAGACCAAAGTATACTAAACAYCTAATATTCATGTGCCATCCAATAACAGAAAACCAGAAAGTCTCAAGAAGCTTGTTCATTTGACTTTTCCCAAATCCAGTAATCAGTCTGGCTTTCACTATGTTAGCTAGATGTTAACCTGGCCTCTAAAAAGGAGGATTCTTTGCACCATTTCACATTATCTGGTCATCCGGACATAAAGAGGAGAAAAGGTGATTAGCTAAAAWCCCAAGCCCAAGGGATGCAGCTTCTACCCTTAAAGCATGAGATTATAACAACTGACTTAAATCTGCAAGCATCATTAACAAGCTGAAAGCAAATCAGGCAGCCATGTTTTCCCCATAGCCCACAAAATAAAATTATGACAATGCAAATTCACAGATTCTGGAAGTCAAAAAGATCTCCATGACAATTCAGCCAAATACTTCCTTATAGGTAAAACTTAAAAAACTTTTCCACCAAATCTGATTAGAATATATTAAAAAGATTGCAAATAATAATGAACTCATGTTTTTCACACAAAAAAAAAATCAAGTTGCAGGAATTCTTGCCAAACGATTTTGTGGATCCTAAAGCTAAAAATGGTTTAAAGGGAGACAGGACAAGATTATAGAAGAAAAAGCACTGAGAGTTACTAATACAAAGAAACTGCATTTGGATTAGAAAATCCAAGCTGAAAATGACTGGAAGGTGGGAACATACTAACAGGAAGCATAATACCTGCTTGCCATGTTTTTCTGTTTTTCCCTAGGCATCTCTTTGGGGCTGCTGGTAGATACAGGATATCAAGATACACAGACCTTTCTTTCTCCTAGTACAGCCACTCTTAGTACATTCCACATCTAACTGGGTCAGATATTTTCACATTTCAGATATTTCAGATATTTCCACAGACACAAGATTGTGTCTGTTTCAGACTGAATGCATCTAACTTCCAATTTCAGCCACCGTGGTACATTATGTTTTTATCAAGAACGTTAGGAAGTCTCCCACTGTCTTTCCCACTCCGAGGGAAACACACACATATATATATACACACACACACACACACATATATACACATACAAGACAAGGCATCTCTCAACTCTCTCCTTGATGAGCTAAATAGAGTCTTGTAGGACGCACATCATTAAATAACCTCTCCTTCATTATGGCAGGAAAGGCCACAAACTATTGGTTCAGACCATCACATATCTCAAGAGAATTATCTGTATATGCATTAAAAGAGAATTGCTGATATCAGGGCCAAAATTCTCATAAATGTACCTAAAGCAGATAAGACTTGTTCCTGTATATACATTAAATGAGCACTAACTAGAAAAACTAATAGAACTTAATCTCTGCAGAGGTCCTAATCCTCCTGTCCCCTTTGTCACCTGCATTCTTGGTGTGGCATCACAGCTCCTTTCTGACTCCCTAATCCTATGCACCAAATTAAAAGGACCAAAAGAAGTTCTTTTAGGAATACAAGTGCTACCAGTCCTCTGTTAAGGAAGTTGGCAGGTTGCTTTAATGGCAAATACATGAGAAATAGAAAGAAAAAAGAAGGTAAAAATTTATTTTTGGCTGATGCCCCATGTCTGCATCTGGCTGTATGACTCAACACAGGGACATGATCCTGTTGCCTGATCTGAAATGCAGAGAAGAGGGGACTGAATCTCCCTTCCCCTTCACACATGGAGGCTGCATCTGCTCATTCCTTAGGATTAGATATCCTTCTGCACTCTGTCAAGTGACAGAAGTTTCTGCAGTCCCTCATCAGTATCATCTCAGTCAAGTAATGCCCATCCCTGAATCTCCAGCATGGTCACATAATAATGAGTGAAAGTGTTGCTTTCCTCATTTACAGTATCTGTGAAATATACAGTCCAAATTTTTTTGGTGGTATCGTGTCATACACATATTCAATTTGGAGTTAGCGCTGCCCCTTCTCTACTAGTGACAGAGGTGGGTCTTTTTGTTTTTACACATACATGTATTCACACAGAAAAGTCTTGTATACAATTTAATGTGCCCCAGAAAGCAAATAATGAATTAATATCCCACAAGGAGCTTTAGCTACATCAAACAGCTCAGCAGGAAGATGCTGGACTAGATAACTACTGYAGGTCCCTTCCAACCTACACGAGCCTAGGATTCTATCAAACCTTAAACTCTTAAAAGTTGTCTTCAAACTTAGTCTAGATATCAGTCTGGATATTGGCACAGGATAAARTGATTTAGGACATCATAGTAAAGTTCTTTCCATTATGGCTATAGTAAGTTTTTAAAATTGGGTGTTTACACAGAACAGCTATTTGCTAATCATCTGTGGACAGAAGGGCAGTCTCTGTTCTGATACAATGTAGATATTTATGTCAGATATAATTATTTGTTAACTGACACAGATGAATATATGCAGAGTTTGCAGAAGCCTTCTAATCCACTGGAGTTAAAACAAATAAAAACACCTTTGTTGCAGCAAGCTGCTTCACATTCATCTGTTCACCTGGAAGGTTTTCTTCCACACAAATTTTACTACATTCAAATCTGTGAATTATCACAGATTTCAAGAGGRAGCAAAAACATAGCAAATGCACAAAACTGAGCTGCCACATAACCTGCATATAACATGACACAATGTACCTGAAATAAAAGAGTAGGTAATTTGTTCTAGAAAATGATGAGTGCCACAAAGATTCCAAACAAAAACCCAAATGCTACCATATGTTGCTCAGCTATGGGAACCAACTGGCTTCTCAGGGACACTAAGCCATCCAAGAATCAATCACCCACAACCACCTGCAAGGCAGGTGTCTCCAGTGAGGCACCTTAAAAGCCAGAGGCTTTTCAAACCTGAAACCTCCTGCAGTGCAGTCTTTTTCTGCCCAGCTGGGGAAGAGAAAGAGCAAGGATCACAACCATYCTCAACAATATTGATTACGGAGTAGAGGAGAGTTAATACTTTAAGATAATTCATTGCTAACACTAATAGGCTTCATATTTTTATTTTTGGTCATCTTAATGGACATCAATAACACAGAGAAGTAATCAGAGAGTTAACTGCATAAATTGTAAATTATCACTGCTTAGGTGTTACAGAGACCCAAGACATACAGGACAGGGTCCAGCCTGTGATGGCCAAGGGCTCATTCTCTGCAATAAAAATGCCTTAGGAGACTGAATCTCAAGCCATAGTTGCAGTGGAAAATATCAGGAAAGATGGTAGTGGGACTAAATTCAGAAGAGGACAACAGATCTAAATGCCTGAAGAAGAGGTCTCCTCCTTTCCTATGCAGCATAGTCCTTGACTGGGCTGAGAAATTTTGCTTCTGCTTGAATTATACRAAGATGCTCTGCATGTATGTACTCGACACTGTTTATGCCTTGTTTATTAGTACTTATCTGTGTTTATAAAAAAAGCTGTAGCCTACCATTCAAACTCAATACCTTTTTAACTTAGATGTCCAGGTCAACAACATAGCCTGAAAAATGGGGAACGTAATACAGAACAAACATAACAAGCGTTCATGTCTTAGTTGACTTATGAAAACTTCCCTCTCAATACATTTTCAATTATATCAACTGGTTAGATGCTGCGGGGAATGTACAGAATTAGATACTAAAGAGTGCAGAAAACAATGGTCCACAAAGCAATCTTTACAAAGTASTCCGTGGTAGAAGTTTGAAAAAACATTTACATAAGTGCTGCTCTACCACACACAGAGCATGTGCTACTTAAGTCCTATATATTACATTCGACATGCATATTACTCATCTCATTTACGTGCTGCTACTTATACAACAAAATGCATCAGTATTCAAATAGAATTTAGACTTGAAAAATAGATTTTTCAAGTTTAAAATGAATAAAAATCCCAGTGATTACATAGTCAACACGTAGCATATTTGACACTTGTTTCTTAAGAATCACCACAATCAGGCTGCATAGCAAGTGCAAAGATTTAGTTACAGTGCAAGTGTCAGCACTGGTATCACACAGACATCAATACATTTTTTTAATTTTTGTCTCTTTTTCAGGAATTTTCTGGCTTCCCGCTTTTTGATCTCCAGTTATTCTCAAAAAGAATTCTCCTTGTAGGCAGGATGCCAGGGAAGCAATTAAAAAAAAAGTTTAGGGTTGATTGGGGGGGGGGGGGCATAAGGTAGTATTTGAACATCTAAAATTTGACTATAATCCATTATCTCTGAAAAGTTGAGACATATCCTGTTTACCGACTTCTAGCTCCTACAGCGAGCTTTCCAGTGTCTAGTTTAATATTTCAATAAAACTAGCATTTCCTTTAAAGGCTTACTGTTCTTATTGGCATCTTTTAACGTGACACAAAGCTGAAGAAACTTAAAATGTGATAGGCATGTACGAGTCCATAGTTGCTTACAACAAATACTACTTCTTTCAACACCTCAAGTTCTATTTAGGCTCACCATGATTCAACAATGAAATTTTGTTAAGTTTAACCTTTGAGATACTTTTCTTTTGAAGGAATTTTAGCAAGATAGATTTCATTCACCTTCTCAGTAACAGGTGCAACCATTATTTAAACATCTGTAATACAGAAGTCCTTCTGAAATTTGGTTTGACTTTCAGACTTCCTTGAAATTAACCCCCTTTCACACTTCACTCTCATTTGTATGGGAAATGGAACAGCCTTTTCCCCCGYATTCAAGCCAGTTCAAATACAATCGGGATCCCTTCTGGTTTCAGAAGCCATAAAAGCCTGATGTAACTGCAGCATTCCTACAGTACGAACAATTTTAAGGTAGTTTTATCCTATTCCCTTGCTCCAGGTTTCCTTGTTGATATGGTATTGTGTCTTGATCTGAGATGCTATGCAAAAAGAAAGGACTCGGTTGTCCTAATTCCACCACCAGACTTTAGATCATGATTTGAGAAAGGTAGAACAGGTCGTCTTTCCACAGTGATTTGGCTGTTAAGGAAACTTAACTTAATGGGCAAATACACCCTTGGCAATAGTCACAGAAAAGGAATGAGTTGATTGGAAAATAAAATTGTACCTTCTGRAAATCTGGTGTTTGTTTTTTTTCTATTAAGAGTACGTCACAGTTTCAGTTATCATCACATAATAATCATTTTTATTTAAAGGTCTTCATTTATGCTGTTAACTCTCAACAAGGTTACATTTATCTACAAACCAGAGAGACTTGATATCATCTCACCTTCAGTTGAAACTGCAAAATGAGGAACAAAAATTTTCTCTCCAAATTAATTTTGGGCTTTTCATTCTATTTTGTCAARGGAACATCATTTATTTTGTTTGCCAGCACTTCTACATTGAAAGCAAGTTTCAAAAACATACTCTCAAGAAAGGTCTAGTATTAAGACACTGACAATTAAAATGTATTTGCAAAATTATGTTTGAACACAGCATATCCTCTTAAGAGAGACTGCATTTCTATTTTTAAATGTTATGTTATGTTATGAAAATCTAATTAATCGTATTTGCATTAAATCTCTCCTGCTACCAAACACATGCAAATGTTATACTAAAACATGCCTAGAGGCATTCTGACTACTCACTAGGGAAAAACTGCATTTTCAAAGTTGAATTAACAGGTTTGGATTCTTAAAAAACASAATAAACATATTTGATTAATAATCATTCTATTTTAACATCACGTGAGTTATGTACAGGTTATACAAACCACTAGAGCCTATCAAAAATTTAGCAATGTATTTTTACTGGAAAAACGCAATTTCATTAGAAATAATTGTTTAGAAACAATACTAATTTCAAGTAAAACTTTTTGACAAAACAAAGCAAGTGTTTAATTTCATTTCATTCTAGTATAAYGTAAATTCAATATTTTGGCTCAAGTTTCAACATGCTTTCTGACAGATTGCCTTGCAAATCTTTGACAGGTTGAATGAAATCTTTTCATTTCATCTACTTGCCTCTCTTCCATACTGACTGCAGGTTTGTGTTTCCTCAGCCTTGCCAGTAAGCACAGAACAAGCTGCTGCTTTTTGTATCACCAGTGTTTTAAAGGGTACTGCTGAGGTTATAGTTAGTCCTTCTCCAACCTCTCTAATTCTGGTAATTACAATACTGAATGACACAATTACCCATTGGGTTTTAGATTTACAAAAACTGTTTTCAGCTTCCATTTTGTAAGATGAATAAGTAGGATTTTAAGCACTAAAGACCAGCATCCCCCAAAGTGGTAAACAAACAAACAAACAAAAAAAAMCCCTGTTCTTTCCCCTCCSCAAAAAGGGAAGGGATATATCTAATTTTTATGGCCAGTCCAAGCAGCTATGTTGGCCCATCACACTCCTAGTCACATTCTGAGAYATGTATTGGTAAGCAGAAAACCTCTGCAACACAAACAGCTTCAGAAGTGCAAGGCGCAAGCATAAACGCACTTTGCCGAAGGTAGGAAACAGTAAGTTAGCAGTATTTCTCTGTTTAGCCCAGTGCTACACTAAGTTGTTCTCAAAAAAGCTAAGCACTCTAACAAGAAAGTGGCCAAGAGGAGTCGGCACATTCAAATGTAGGCTATTTCTTCTGGAAAGGATGTGGTTAATACTAGTGGGTACTATTCCTAGGGGAATGGCCAGGTGCAATCATTGCTGTCAACAACCAAGAAGCCTTACAATTATTAGAGGTGGTGCAGTGCAGAGAATTGCAATGTTAAAAGAACTGAAATTTCTTAAAGTGTAAGGTTATTAGAAAGAATAGCAACTTCTAAATGCCGSAATATCTGTATGAGCAGGGAGGGAGTGGAAGCACTCCAAATGCTTGTAACTATGCAAACAGACAGCAACTTGTCTGTCTGTCATTTCCTCAACATCCCTTTCAAAAAGAAGCTAATCAATGCACTAGCAYGTTTGAAGCCACCTTCGGTCAGCAAGGATGATGCAGAGATCAGCCACAGTATTCTCCAGTTCTTGTACTTCAGACACAGAACTGAGAGGCAGTAGACTCATTTTCATGAAAAGGACAATATTGTTGGAGAAAAACCTAGCAAGTATTACCSCCACTATTGTTTCGAAATACTTCGCATTCTGCTGGAAATTCTTAAGAAGTTGCACTACTGACTTTGAAATACCCAGATCTCATTCTGAAGTGACTTAAGTAATTGTTCATAGATATTCAGAATACACTGCCACTGCCAAGCAGTTCTAATGCAGACAGTATGACCACCGCGTAAGATGCTGTACAAAAGAACAAAAGATCTTTCTCTACTTGGGCCAGGCTGAATGAAGAGATTGCTTTGTCCCATTCTGGAAAGAAATACACCAGGGAGGATAAAGGAGGTATATTTTCAGGCTACATGGCAGCTGTTTAATGAGCTTGACCCTTTTCATTACTGGCAGTTGAGAAAAATATAYGCTGACTGCTCCTCTTGCTCATGAGGATGTATCTACCTGGAATCTCTTTCTGGTGGAGCAGGTACCATAACATCCAACAGATGTACATGCTTCTTCAGACAAATACAGAAAGATTTTCACTTATCGGAAAGAAAAGGCATTCCTGTTAGAAGATTCTGTCACCGCATTAAGAAAGGAAGCTAGGGAACAAGAATTAAGGCATTTTTACATAGATTTCCTAATGGAGGAAAGGTTGGGGGGTGTGCAGAGAGCTGCACAGAACAAAAAAAAACCCAAAGCCCCCAAAACATACCTCTGTTCCTTTCTATGTCCCCTACAGTTACTATGAAAAAGGCTTTTTTGCATCAGTATTTATTTCTCTCTTTACTGCTGCTATCACTGCTGTGTTTACTCTGCTCTTCAGGGCATAAGGCAGAACCCAAACGGGCTCCAGGGTCAGAAACTGTAGTCTGGTATGTTTCTCTTTTTGGTCTCAGTCTGTCACAGGACAAAGTCCAGCTTCTCCTTCAAAACTGGGTCATTTCCACTTTCTCCAATGCTACAGCATCCTCACACTAGTGAGGATTATACTAGTAATTATCTCAAATTATTCAACAAACTATCTGCTCTTAACACAAAATACATAAACAAATGTTAAAAAGAAACGTTTCAGAACTTTCTAAAGACCTTCCTTACATTCTGAGAACTTCAAAATGATAGTCTTTCCAATATAAAATGAGTTTTTCTGAAATTACAGGGGTTTGTTTGTTTATCATATAAGAGTTAAGTAAGCTCTTATGATCATTATTCATGTCCGTCAAGGAATTAGGATGCTGTATTTCCTAAAATCACTTTCAAAGGGACACTAACTCAATTTGAAAATGAATTTGAACACAGAATAGTTACAGTCCTGCTGCACCAGGTCAAAAAATAATTATCTTAGCAGTAATGAAAATATGGATGTGTTCACACTGGCTAAAGTTAAGGAACCCAAACGTAATCAATACAACCGTTCAAAGCAGCTATATTAGGAGATTTGCTCTGTATACAATATAAGGAGCTTAATATCCTATTTCGCATGTAAAATAGGATTACAGTCCAGTTGTGTTAATATCCCTCTAGTATCCCACATCTCAAGAGAGTGGTGGTCCAAAAAGCATTGAAAAAATAGGCATCACTTTAACCTAAACCTCATATGACAGAACACAACAGCATGCATGTCTGGATGGCATTAGAGAGGGATGTGAAACACATTTGCATAGAATTACATAAACTAATTTCTACGTAATACGTGATCTCACAACATGTTTGCCCCACTGTTTTATTTCTACATTGTTTTGTAAGTTGGAGAAGGGTGACACAAGGGCAGAGTGGGAGATGTTGTTTGAAAGTAAGATATATGGCTTAAATTACCATGACGACTCTTAATACCAAGAGACGTATCTGTAACAATCTGCTTATATTTAGCTAGRAGAACTTGAAAACATGCTCCTAAAATAAATGCTTCAATATCTTTTTGTACTGTCAATGTATTATTTTTAAATGCAGATACTTTGCCTTCACGCACTCAAAAAAACTAATGCACTAGAGAAAAACTCCAAATTTCTATGCATCTGTGGGATACATAGCATGGAAACAATCAGAGGAAATATAAAAAGGTGATGGTGGGTACTTGTGTTTAGACATCCTAAAACCAGGCAATACTCTTCCCAAATCCTGTAAAAAGGTTCAAACTGAAAGTATGAGAGAATTGCAAGGGTTCAGGTTCTTACTGAAATTCAGACTAACCTTTTGTTTTTATTAATGGAACAACTCTGAAGAACAAAGGATCAGGCATATACTATTACAGTGAATGCACAGAGGCTTGGAAAGGAGATTACATCCTAACTGTTGACATATAAACTCATACTGGAACAGAATCTGTGTATTCCAGCTGGCATGTTATAACCAAAGGTGACTGTATTCACTTGAGCTTAAGGTTCCAGTAGATGACCTAGTTTTGCCTGTCTACAAAATAAAAACAGAGAAAGAATAACTAAARCAGAATTGCAGTCCTGTTCCTCTTAATTTTATCTAAAAAGTACATGAGATCCATGATCAGCTCCTAGTAACTTCACACACAAATATTAGAGAAAGGCAAAACAAAACTATCAGGTGGTAGCTTCAACTGTAATTTGGATTTTATTTGTTACAGTTGATTATGGAAGACAGTGCTGACCCAGATAGGGATGTTCTAGCACATAAGACTGCGTGGGTTTTTCCTAGAAAAGGCAATGTATTATTTCTGGGCACAGTTTGCCCAGAATTAACGGAGTATTTTGTAAAACGCAATTATGGTATGTGTTTTAAAAAGTGATCTACAATTTTACACAAATATCAAAGAATACAGAAGGTTACACATCTGCATCTGGAACACACAAACTATATGTTCATGGTAAAATAATGCAGCATAGCATAAAAATATCTGAGCTCGCAAAAAAATAGGTGAATTACTCTTCGTAGTTCCATGCTATTTTATTTCTGATACCTAAGCAAGTTTGGAAATCCCTATCTAGTATCATACAGTTGGAAACTCCTAAAGTACAGTACCACTGCAGAACTAGCTTTATAGAATCCCTACACTATACTAAAGCTAATCCCATACAATTCCTCACCTCTTGTGATCTCCATCATTATCTCTGTGGAAGCATTTGCTTAAACACGTGTTTTTAGGAGAAAAATCTAGTGCTTATTTCCCTAAATAGCTTTGGGATGGTTGTTAACTATATTGTAAAAAACTTAATACAACCAAATGAGAATTGTGTGGACAGGAAATTAAGACAATGTTACACTTTCCACATGCATACTTAATTCTCAATATAATTATTTCAGTATTTTTTTTAAAAGTTCACATCAGTATGCTTATAATTTCTGTTTATGCAAGTTACTGTTTACTTTTGATGGTATTTCAGCAAGAAAAACAATCATAGCGTTGCAACAACAAACACCTCCTGGCTTACTCATTCTTAGAGCCCAAAGTCCTTCAAAGGTGACATTATAAACAAAGTATATGCACGCACACAAGGACAACATACATTATATGTWCCTGTATTACTAGAATATCAGAAATTTCAAATTGTCTGCAAACAATCTTCCTGGTGTTGACTTGTACATGTTGTTGGGTTAAAAGGACAGACGAATCAGTTAAAACTTCCAGCTGTCTGCCCCATGCCTTAAGCTGTAATGGCTTAACAGAACGTGAAGTAGTATCAGAAATACTAGAGTTTACAGTCCAGCATGTTGAAGCAAACTAGTGCTGATTTCTATTTATTAATACCATGGGCTGTACCCTGTATACTGACTGTTCTACACYCCATTCACCCACTCCAGCTTTGGGCAGAGCAACCTTCAGGGCAGAGGTGGAATATCTTTAATCAGCTAAATTTAATACAATGTTACAGGAATTTCAACATCCTTGGTATTTATTCACCTAGAACTGAAGTAGACAATCTTCGTGATCTATCTTTCTTTAATGCCCCTAAAGCTTTTCATTGCTTTGTAAGTTAGTTCCTCTTACCTGTTGCTTGAGTGCCTCCAGAGATTCAAATTCCAACCTAGCCAATTTTATCTGGATATCTCTTGGTTTATCAGGAATTACAAATGCCATGACAAACTTCATTGCAAGTAGCATATGCTAGAAAAAAAGTAAGAAAAACATTGTTTTATATAATTGGAAAAAGAAAGAACAGTATAATAGTTTTGCAAATTTTACTAATAGATGTATTAAACAAGTATTTCTTGTGACATGTACAGCAGTGATAAGATACTATAACAACAGCGAGCACCTTCTACTCTGTATTTTTTTCTGTTTACKTGCTCTAGGTGATGGTACTTGAGCAGGGGGGTTGGACTAGATGATCTCCAGAGGTCCCTTCCAGCCTCAACCATTCTGTGATCTATACGTCACAGTACAAGCTTATTGTAAAACTATGCTGAACAAACTCAGAATTTCTGCATTAGAAAAATCATTAAAACCTAAAAGCACTCCTAAGTAAACATCTATTCAATTCCACCTCATAACACCTAGAGAACCTGTTCTGAAATTTTGAGTTTTCAAACAAACAAATACCCTGACCTTAGAGCAACAGCTTTCATTTGATAACATCTTTCAAAAAACGATTACTGAGATCTCTTGCACTCTTGTGAAATAGGAGTAACATTAATAAAATTGGGAAAATAGCTGGAAGAAATGATGAATGTGGGTTGTATGATTCAAGCAACTTCTGTACCTAATTTTAATAACAGTTTGTATTGCATTTTATAGCTGTAATCTGACTGACGAAATACAAGTAATCATTCATGAGAAACTGAAGAAGAAGTAGGGGTATGAGTAGCTGTATTATTTTATCATGCATCGTACGTATGAATTTCTGAATCTTGTTTTAGTATAATTCCTGCAAATCAGATCCAGGAAGAGGAATCATCTATTTTCAGAAAAGAGATGTTTTAAGAGTACAATATAAATTACCAGACAAGACATCCAAATTCTCTTCCATAGTATAAAGTTATATGACCATAAATATGAATATGAATATTTTATAAAACAAAAATAGTTAAGTTCATCCAAATTTGCTAAAACCGGTGAAAACTTATTTGTCTAATACTAAAAATTCCTCACAAAAATTTTTTAAACAATAGTTACAAATCAAACCATTCTTTCCTAAATGCAACCATTAAAAAGGAACGTTGTTTCCAAGAACACGCTCTTCATAAAGACTATGGGAGGACTATTTCACTGTGAATAAAACCTAGGATAACGTTTACACAAGCTGTATGCTACCTGATGCTAACAACAAAGTTTCCTCCCATTTTGCCATCTGCCAAGCAGGTAGACAGAGAGATGGCAATGAGTCTTTCACCTCTGCTAAATGCAAGGCCATGAGATGCCCTGTGGTCTCCTGCCAGGTACTGAGAGCACCAGAACTATTCTCTTCTGCAAAGTTACTGACAAGAGCAGAAATAGCAACTGTGTTTTGCAGCAGAGTCTCCAACCGTGTATCTTCTAAAACAGAAAATTCAAATTAGGGTTAAATTCTTCAAATTTTAAAGAGCTGATTCGATTTCAAAAGTGGCCTGTCTGCAGCAATTCCATCAAAGTCTCTTCACACTTGGAATAAATAAATAAATAAATAAAACAGTAGCAGCTGTATTGCTGATCAGCAGATAAAGTGCATGTCAAGTGTCAGCTTAGAAAGACTTCAATACAATTTCATATCAAAAACCTGTTGTAGAATCTAATATTTACAAATACTTTCAAATGAAATAAGAAATCTGGACCTAGTCTAGAACCAGTATCTACTATAAAACGAGATGGTCATTGGCCACTAATTCTTCAGAGATTAGGAACTCTGCACAAGGCTCTACCTATGAGAATGAGACTTTGAACCTCTAACCTGTACTGGCGTACACAAAATACCTTTGTGAATATCACGGAAAGTATCAGCACAGGATTATGTTATTGTCAGAGCAGAAAACAGGGAAATCATAGGATTTTCTGCTAGGACTCTAGATCACAGGATTCTGACATTAAACTAAACTCAGATCAAAGACTAAGAATAGAACAAGAATAAATCAATCTTTCTGTGGCAATAATTTTGAGGATCTTGGAGTCTTCTGAGGGTAAAAGAAAAAGAGGAGGAGAGAAATCAAAAAGACTTCTATCAAGGGASTAATACAGGCAAAGAAAAATTTCCATTAAACTGAGGAAGTTAAATTCAATTATCTTTAGTAGATAGCAATAAAATAAATTCATGAAAAAATATTCCTGCAATATACATAGAAAGAAAGCATGACTAAACTTTCCTTCCCACTTTTAGAGTCAAATGTTTTCATTAGAGAGACTTGCTAATAGAGTGGATTTGCCAAAGTGGCAGGACTTTAATAAGGGCTTTTCTTCTGCTGTGTCTTATGAACATTATCATAAACGCTGCTTTTAAAGCCTCAAACCCTACATGTTGTTATGGATTTTTTTTTATGAAATGTGAACAGAATCTGTCTTAGCAAAAATCTCTGGTATTCCCTTCAGAACTCCAGAGTGGGGGAAGAAGAGAAAAACCATAGAGATTATTTTGTGTTGGCCCTATATCAAGGCTTCTTCACATCTGCCATTAAGTTTCAGGCTTTCTCTCCTCTTCTCCCTCTCACACACACACGCGCGCTTAAAGTCCAGATTCCCGACACAATCTGCATGCTCCATCTACCCCTTCTATCCCCAARCCAGCATAACCCATCTCTTCTGCATTTCAGGCAGGACACAGCTTTCTCCTCCTCTCTTCCAAAACTCAAGGGAAACAGGAAGAACAAAGCACAAACCTCCATGCCTCTGATTTCATGCCCCTTGCCACTGTACCACAAGTAAGGCAAAGTCAGCCTCAGCTCTCAGCTGGAACATGCTCACTACAGACGAAGTTTTTATGCACCTAGATCTGCTGTCCTCTGGTATCTGCAAGGCCCATAAAGAGCTTTCAGAAGCCTGCATCCTTCCCAGYTTTGGGTAGTTTTCTCCCAGGAACATCATAAAGTACATTCTTGAGACCGGAGTGAGCCTTTTGTCAACCTTTTCACTGCTACTTCAGAGTACGAATGCACCATATCTTCTCAACACAACAGCAATTATATTTTTAAACACGCATTAAAAAACCCCATGTTTTCTCCCCCCTTAAAAGGGGGAAAGCGTTTGTGTAAAAATGCAAAAACTCAAAACTCCAAATTGAGAAAAACATCTGTCATGGAAAAATTTCAGCCTGCCCAACCAAARCGTGGCCAAGACAGACACAACTAAACAGTGTCTTATCACAAGATGTGTCAGAAAGCTTAGGCAGAGATGGCATTATCTGGTCTGTTTATTATTTGCAACAGAATGTCTTTTTTTCCTGTTAGTTGACGAACACATTAAAATAAAATATGAAGGCTGCCCAAGAAAAACTAGTGGCTAAATTTATCAGGGAACACATCACAGAGCACTGGAAAGATAAGAGCACACCAGAATTCTCCAGCTGACTGTACTAGCCCTGTTCAAGAAAGCATCTGAGCTTTTGTTTAGTTTTAAGCACTGGAGCACATGTTTAGTTTTGAGCATATTTATAGGTACAGTTATGTTCAGAAAAAACATTTAAATATAGGCTTAAAAATAAAAGATTAAAAAATAACATGCAAGTCATTTGCTGAATCTGGGTCTTAATATTCAAGAGCTGAACCACAAAACATACTTCATACTTCTGGTAGTGGCATTATGTGACATGTACTGAGAAGTATCTGTCTTAAGAGATGAATATTGGCTTGCACAGAGTCTCTCCTTACATTTACATTTCTGAAACATTTCTAACTAGCTGCAGAAATCATGACCCATATTTTTACTGCCAATCCACTATAAAACCTCACAATCAAAATTGAACACCAA
This sequence comes from Rhea americana, assembly GCF_003343005.1. Classification (NCBI taxonomy): domain Eukaryota; kingdom Metazoa; phylum Chordata; class Aves; order Rheiformes; family Rheidae; genus Rhea; species Rhea americana. The sequence continues at coordinate 3,777,822 of NW_028186479.1, read as the reverse complement.
AAACTATACCAGGCTTACTATGTAGCTTCAAGGCATATTTCAATCACATAAAATTATTAAGCTACACCATGAGACCCAGGGTTTGTTTTGTTACCATTAAACTACATCAGCAGCACTGGCCCCTAGTATCACTGATACATCACCCTTCTCTGTCGAGTCTTGGCCTTACATTTCAAGGCTATTGATTTGGTTTCTTTTAGAAACAGTCTTTCTTTTAGACTGTTGATTCTGGTTTCTTTCTTTAGAAGTAAATTTACTCTAAGAACYACAACTACTTCAAATAGCTGTCACTACTGAAAATAAGGCAATTCCAGACCAGCACTCCTAAGCAAGAGACTTTAAAAAATAAGCCAATATAAAAGATGAGAAAAAGATAACCTTGTTAGGAAGAAAAAAGTGGAAAATTTTCAAACATCATCTTTTAAGGACGGAGTAGGGGATAGTCTCTTTTTCCTGTATATATTTTTGTACTCACATCTGTTTTCAAAAAAGGCTAAGAGCACCAGTTAGAAAGGAAAAAACAAAGGAAACTTAGTCCTGTTCTTTGAAAGTCTTAGGAGATGCTTAAACCAGACTTTAAATATAAATCATAAGCTGCAACTAATTTGTAAATCACAGCCGCAATATATCATATCCAGTCATCGATGAACTGAAATGGTATATGGTTTTATTAGTCTTTTAAAAAGAAAGATATACATCTCTTCTCCATCATTTTCTCCAACAGTAATAGTTAAGAAACAAGGCAGACCTGGCCTTACTCTCCACCAATGAAATCCATAGAAATTCCATCACTGACTTAACTGATGCTGCAATAAAGCCACCAGCTTTATACTTTGCAGCTTCTAAGATCTGCTCAATTTTTTTATAGATATTTTCTGTACTCTCTCTGATTTAAGTACTTTTTGGAGACATTTGAGTACGAAAAAGGAGGAGCAAGGGCTGGTAAGGCAGGCAGCTTTTTCTATATACTCCACCGAATCAGTCCTGCCAGTCCTTTCCAAGGATCCCTTCCACTATGCAGTTAAACCAAATAAGTTTTCTTTAAAAAAAAAAAGAAAGAAAATGAAATGTACAAACGAATGCACAAAGCAGTGCAAGCAAACTCTGATTCACAATGGTTAAAAAGGAACTATGTTTGTAATGATGAACAACAAGAAACACCAAGAAAACATTCTCCCTCTGCTCATACAAAGTGCCATCTTTGAGTCTACCACTAGATATTAAACATTCACCAAATTCTAGAAATACCTGCTCAAATTAAGAATTRTAAGGAAAGAATTTTTATACCAATCTCTTACACACAGACTTCTGATTGATTGCAACCAGAGGAAAAAAGGTTACAGGTACACAAACTCAAACCCCAGTTAGTCTTGTTGCATAAACACAGCATGTTCTRTGACCCAAAATATTTTACGATACAGCACACTTGCAAAGCTGTCTATAAAAATACAAGGCACGCAAACGAGCCTTTTAGAAATGTTCTAAGACATCATTTTTCTAATATTTTGTTCAAAGTGCAATCAAATCAAAAGACACGTGAAAAAAAGCACTGTAGGTGTAAATTTTTCTTTCTTAGAACTTTTAAATATCTTCTAATAGTTAATTTTGCAGCAGTCCAACAGCCCGTAAATCTGCGTAATAATGCACCTATCTATATGCTACCATCTTATAATCCTGAAATGTTTGGTGCAACCATTATCTAAATTTATGGATAGCATTTAATAGGAACTGGGATAAGAGCTGCCAAAAGCCAAATTAGCTAATGCTGAATGTAATGAACAGTAAAGCTTTGATCATGCTCTGAAATAAATTCTAAGCGAAAAGTGGGAAAAAGGATGCCCATCGAATTTAAATTGGCATTATGATTAATACCAAGCCTTATGAAGTGCCTCTTAGCTGATTGCTAACATTATATATTGGTTCCCATTCTGACAGGCATACTTTATTGTCAAAATGCCCTAATGACCACGTCAAGAAAAAATGTTTACCATTTTCTATTAATCTGCAAAACTTACGCTTCTATCTCTAAGCCACGCATTTTTCTGCATGAAAAAAAGATACAAGTAAATACAGTACATCTAATTATGTATTCTAAGCAACTCCGTTTGTCAGGACTCAAATTCATTCTCAGTTATGTGACTGGATGATCTGCGATTAATAAGAACATATAAAGCATTATTTCTGCCAGAGGTTTGAAACTACTGTAAGTCAGTTCAGTGCTGAACAGAAATTGTCACCTATGGTAAGCACCATTGCTCCTGATGATTCCTTCCTCCTACCCCAAATAATCCTCACTGGTCCTAGTCCAAATCAAAGCGGACAGGAATGAAAATCCCAATTTATTTTGCTTACTGATTTTGGGACAGATTCAAAGATATCAAAATGTACAGAAATGGAAGTAAAACTAGTAAACTTTCAGCAGTCTTACAGATGTTTTTTCGCCAAAACTCTATCTTGGTTCTGGAGACTGTGAGATTATTAACAGACTTTTCAATCTGACATTTTTCTTTATATTAGGATAAAGATAAACTTGGATCTATATTAGAATTTCAACTATTTTCACTATTAAAGTCAATGCTTTTTKTCTGTCAAAAAAACCACAAAAGTCTCAGTCAGTTATTCTTCAGAGATAATACACAGACAAGTTTTTACCTTTCTCTGTGAACAGTAAGTTATTTGACTAGATGCATCTCATATTTTATTTACAGATATTTTCTTATTTTTCCCACTATTATCTGGCTTTACATACATTTGCCTTATCACACTCTGAAAGCTAATTCACAAGGACACTATTATTGCTTCTGAAAAATCTGTTTACCACACAGCACCATGAAAAGATAAGTAAATAACTGTATCTGAAAAAAACACATTTAAAACAGAGTATTTTACACTGGGAATACATCTTCACTGAATGATTCATACTTTTGATGTACTGCAGAGTTTTCTTCTTTGAATTCATCCTACTGTAAATGGCTTGCTTCACTACACTTCTATTTGAAGTTATGAGTAAATTCTGTGGGACACAGCACATTTTATCTGGACCAACAGGTGAATCATGCAATGTTAAATAATGAATAAAATGTCATAGCCATGATTCATTAGAGAAAAATAATGGTATTGCAATATATCACAAGATAAGCTGCAAATTAATTGTTGTCTCTGTTACTGTGGAACCTTAATAAAAACAAATTAATTGAAAAGTGTAGAGTAAAACTAGCCGATCCAAAACAATGAGATTCTGTAGGGAAAAGTTAAATTAAAAATTACAATTTTCATATTGGAAATTCACTAGCTGCATTTTTCAATCTTTTTTTTTTTTTTGCCAGAATGATGAAGTCAAGTAATATTCCTGTTTTTAAATAAAGGTCAAAAGAAAAGCCTTCTACTCATCTGAAGTTTAATTTTAATCAAACATTGCAGCAGGTATTTGCATATGCTGCCAACTCCTGAAAAGATCACGTAAAAGATGCGTCTCTTAACATATAAAGATCTGTAAGTCCTCAGGCTCTCTTCTTTGGCCTTTTCTGTAAAYCAGTATTTACAAACTCCCAAGTATCTTCTCAGTTTTGGAACACCACTACCTGCCCTAGATACATAAAAGTTCTTCATCAAGGCTATTGGAAATTAGCCATGCAATTCTTAAGTCAGCTTTTATGGCCATGGCAGACTTGTGCAAGAGAGCACAGCCAGGAGAGTTCAGGCTCAGCTGCTGACCTGTTCGAACTCGTTAGGAGCATGACTGGTCTGCTCAAGCTGACTAAAAGACAACTTTAAAATGTGAGCAGAAATTTCTTGCACAGTAACTCGCACTTTCAAGACAGAACACTGCAGTCAATGCAGACCCCTTTGTAGGTATGCGTGTACGACATGYGCAGGTAATCATGTTTTTCAGTAGTCACACATCTCCTGTATACGGCTGTACGTTGTCATACACATACAAAAGCAGGCTATAAAATGCTCTCATAACTACTTCAAATTTTAAAGGAACATAAAGACCACTTTTGTGCAGACTCCAGAAGAGCCTACAAAAAAGAAAAAAAAAGTGCAATTTTGGCATCTTAAAAAAACGACATGTTACTGAAAGCATAGCTCTGCTCATTACACGGTTTGTCTTTCATGTTTTAAATTTAGTCTGCACTGTGCCAAGTTGAATGTACATTAATAATATCTTAGTTTAWATTTTCTGGCTTAATTTGCGCACAGGTTTATTGTCTTAGGGAAGGTGCAGCAGTATTTAAGTACATTTTCTTTTTTTTTTAATCACTCTGCATAAAAATACATGTCCCACCCTCTGGATTAGAACAGCACTCAATATAAAAGTTCTCCTGGAATGCTACATAGCGCATCAGAACTAAATTTATTTGTATGCTGTAAGAATACTGAAGTGTGCTAATGACAACTGCCATCAGGCCCTGCAATCTCTACACCACTGAACTAAAGAGCTCAGTTTGAACAAGGCTGTTTAACTGTTCTCTGCAAAATGCTTGTTCATTGGGTTATTTAAAAACAAATATTGTACGGTAACAAGAGTAAAYCTAAGTTTACAGAAGAGGCTTTGGCAATGGAACATCTCATCTGTCTTTTTCCTGATTCTACACACAGTATAGTCTGGTGGAGAGAAAAAATTCTGCTTCATTCTGATGAGCCAGTACATCTATTTATGTATTTATATGATGATTCACTTCTATTTTAGAATAGAAAAATGAGATAGCRCAATCTAGAATTTACCTTAATATTCTAGTACATACACAGCATTGGAATTTTGGCTAAAATTTTAGCTTTTGATTTGAAAAACAAAAAATAAGAATTAATTCAAATTTATTAATAAAGGATATGTCTTTTCAAAGCTGACATGTCTGGAAATCTCAGAAGCATGTTTTTCAAAAAAAAAAAAAAAAGTGCTACAGTGAATTTTATTTGTAACACATTTGTAAGCAGGTATATGATATGTCCAAAGTAGTAGTCAAATATTTTTCTTCTCTTTGCANCTCATTTGTGGTGCAAGGATCTCTCTTCTAAACCAGCACTAGTGAAGACATTGGAGGAAGGACTGCTTCTATCTCTTCTCTCAGAAAGCAGCTGACCCATAGGGCTCCTCTCACTGGCACCTTGACTTCCTGGAACTGCACGGAGTATATCCTATCGGGGACTTAGTAGGAATGGTTTGAGGAAAAAAAAAAAAAAGTGCTACAGTACAAAATATTTGTAACACATTTGTAAGCAGGTATATGATATGTCCAAAGTAGTAGTCAAATATTTTTCTTCTCTTTGCAATAAAGTCCCGTAAAGTGGCTAAGGGTTTTTTTTTTTTTTTTTGACTGGAGAAGACTGAGAGGGGATCTTATCAATGTCTACAAATACCTTGGGGCGGGGTGTCAAGGGGATCGGGCTAAATGCTTTTCAGTTGTCCCACGTGACAGGACAAGAGGCAATGGGCAGAAACTGAAGCACAGGAAGTTCCGCCTGACCGTGAGGGGGAATTTCTTCCCTGTGAGAGTGACGGAGCCCTGGACCAGGTTGCCCAGAGAGGTTGTGGAGTCTCCTTCTCTGGAGGTACTCAAAACYCATCTGGGCACGATCCTGTGCAATGTGCTCTATGTGACCCTGCTCGAGCAGGGGGGTTGGACTAGATGATCTCCAGAGGTCCCTTCCAACCTCAACCATTCTGTGATTCCATGAAGAGGAGTGGGAAGTAGGAGAACAAGAACGCMAGAGGAAGGACAAGCTGCGTTCTTCACATTGGTCACAAGCTACAGTTAGCAAGTCATTCTATCAACTTAGAATGCAAATCAGAATACAAATGTAAAGACTACAGAATGATAACCTTTCTATCCAGCAGGATATACACAGCTGCATCAGTGTAGTACTGTTTTTTTCAAAAGTAGACTTCTACTAGCATAAACCAACGCTTACCTCCTCACAAACTCAGTGAGCACTTGGGACATTAAAAAAAAAAGTCACATTTCTGAATGAGGTTCTCAACAGAATTCTGATGTAAAAGACAAAGGAATACCAGCAAAAATGATAATGTAGCAAGACAGGCTGTTATTCACTTAGATTTTCTTCTTCTTGAGACTTGACAGTTTGGCCTTTAGAACTGCCTGCTGTAACAAGCAGAAAATCACCAAAAGTTTAATCTTCTCTATGTAACAGCTCTAACATACGTTTAGCACAAGCTCTCTTCCCTCTACAAGTAGCATCTCTGGAGCGAAAAAAAAAAGAAAAAAAAAGGTAGTATTCACAGATTCAGTTAGAATTTTAAGACCCTTTAGGAATCAGCTTACAAAAAGGGCTAAGCATCACTTGGCTGCTGTGAAACTTCGTCACATAGGTATAACCAGCCAYAAGAAACTGCAGCTGGCTCATTCTCTTGCTGAAGTTATCTCAGTTGAGAAGACCRTTTTCAGTTTGAAATGAATTAGCTGGCAATTCTGAATATGGTATGAAAGAGTCCTCAAGCAGGCAATGCTGAGATGTCAGACAAGATCTTGGACCTGTGACTAGATCTGAACACAGGTCTCTAAGTAGCTATAACACAGAAGACGACACACGACTGCAGACAGAGCTGGATGGGAAATGGAGGCTGTTCAGACAGCAACATCAACAGAGCCAACCAGTGCCATCATAGAAAGTCTGAAAAGTCCAGAGGTTGAAGTGAAAAAAATAAAAAAAATCATCCGTATCTGTCACTGATCTGCTAGTCATAACTGAAACTGGTAACATGGTGACAAAAGTGACTGCTTGTCTCAGTTTCAAAAGTTACTCTGGGTATTAGAGAAACTCGCTGAAGAGGTATTACCCTCGTAACAGGAGTAATTTCTAGTATTAGTGATTTGGCTTTGCTGTGAACCTAGAAGACTGCATCATGGAAGTATATATCCTGTAGACCTCGAGTCTTGAACCAGTCCTGGACCTGCACAGATGGAATGATGGAAAGCAAATATTTATTTCCTGAATTTGGAACCAATTTGTACTTACTCATTTTACTTATGACTAGACAGAAAAGTGATTCTCCTTTAAGTAAAGGATATGAAAGTATTCTTTACAATGCCTTTTCTTAAGTTTCTAGATGGTGCCGAAACACCATTCATTTTTGTACTAGCATCAGGTAAGGAGAGGTCTCCAGAAAGAAAGAAAAAAAGAGAGAGAGAGAAATGTAACAGTATGGAGATGTATAGGACTATGTCTCATGCACAAGAGCAAGGCTGTTCTTGAAAAAGAGAGCGAGCCTCGGAACTGGCTCTGATACAACACATACCATTTGATGGCTGACCCCAACAGTAACAAGAGCCAGCTTACTATCTTCAGGACCTGTTTTCTTCAGAAATGCCAAGAGGACTCCTGGGGGTGGATGGTCAAGTAATCATCTCAGAAAATAGACCAGATGGTCCTGCTAAATTCAAATAATTTCTGCTTTAAAAGATAAATGTTTATAAAAGTGAAGTGATTAGAGACCATAGCCTTTCAAATCTCCTTTCTAAACTGACTACAGTCACCTAAATTTTAACTAGAAGCAAATTACTAGACAGCACAATGAATAAGCCAAAACATGAACAAAAGTTTCTTTAAAAAAATTTTTTTTACATTCTCGAGCAAGTGTTCTTTGATAATCCAAACACACACATTCTAATACAYAAAACAAATACTCTCTATATATCACAAAACGTAAGAAAATAATAAAATGAAAGAACTCGTCCTAAAATGTTTGTGAGATCTGATGCTATTTGTGGTTAGGTACTATTTTTGTGACATAACGAATAAAGAATTATCTTCTCTAATATAGTGAATTGCCACACAAACCCCTAAAAGGTTAAACTGAAGGCAGATAACAGCCTCACAGATTAGTTTTGCTACTTTAGARTTTTTCACAACTTGTCATTCAATATTTTTACTGAGAGAAATGGTGGTATGCCACAAATGTACTCAGAAAAAAATTTCAGTCAAATAGCATTTAAAAGTAAGACCTTCTAGCAGGACATACAAATATTGTGAGAAAAAAAAAGAGTATACTTTTTCTTTCAACTCGGAAGTACATTACCTTTCTCTGWTAATACTGAATGATTCTAGGTTGGACAAGATGACTTTGCCATGTATAGCAATTTAAAATCCATTTATGTGATGAATTATTTTAACATCACAGAAACTAGTGCTCTCTAGGCAGAAACAATCTTTTCACTAGTCAGCAGACATACAGGATCAGGTTATATTGTTCCCACTGAAAGTGGGCAAAGCAATCACGTTACCATGACCTCAAAACCGAAAAATATCTGAACCCTTTTCAGAATTTGCAGGAAAGCCAAATGTAAACTACAGAAGTATCACAAGCTGTAATTCTTCTATTTTTGTTTTAAGTTTTCATACATACAATTTTTTATCTACTTCATTTTTAAAATCAGTTGCAATATTCCAAACACTGCAACATTAAGTACTTTACACAAGTATATCCCCATGTTTAAGTTTTGGCTTGGGTTTTTAAAGTTTGGGTTTTACTGTGCTTGATGTTGCGTGCGTGTGTGTGTGTGTGTGTGTGTGTGTGTGTTGGCGAGGAGGGTATTTAAGCAACTGCTGCATCTTTCTATGTTACATTTAACTTATTTTTACTTAAATTCTCAAACACAGACAAAAATGGTGTTAGGTAACATGGGTAAGAACAAAGATATTTGGAGAACAGGAGCACACAAGATTCTTTTGCAAAATGTAAGCCAGTCTGCATCAGCATTGTTCTTCCTTAACTTTATTTAAAATGTTAACATGCTTTAGAGAGAGACACATTCCTAAAAAGACAGGCAGTCAGACTTGAAAGCATGTAAATTGTGAATTTCTTTGTAAACTCTGGTTGCCTAAGGTGAATATAAATCATGAACAACACTTCTAAAATCTCGTTTCTAAAGGAAAGAATGWATTTACAGTAAAGTTTATTTAGTTTTATTGCTATAACAAAGGGAGAAGCATCACATGTTAGTTTTACAATACAAACATGATACAGTTACATTGATCAGAGAGGCACTTTGTTTTCCAGGTCTGCCAGGTTTGATTCCTCGATCCCATTAAGGACATGTTTGGTTGTTAGTAGGAGTAATTTTTCTGAGAACCTTTGCTTTTAGAGAGAGACAAACTCATTTATCCACTGTTAGGTTAAAAGTTCAAATCTCTCCTTCTTTCTACTCCCCATCATGCAAGCAGTCTTAGCTTCACATGGTCTATTCAATTTTTTTTTTTTTTTTTTTTAAAGCATAAGTATGTAAGCTGAACTTTAATAGAAATTCTTCGTATTTTTTAAATATTGTCATACTTGATATCCCTATCCCTAGGTGGACTTGATGCTGTACAGTAAGAACTAGTCTTTTGTGCACTGTTAGCAATAGGATATGCCAAACAAGGTAAGTTGCTAGGCTTTTCTGAGAAATCTCTAACTTGCATAGCCAATCCTGAACACATTGCCTTTAAAAATGCACTCTAATGATTTCTGTTGTGGACCAATGTTCCTAATGTCCTAAATCTCCCAAGCCCTGCATAATCAATTTTCAATACCTAATATTACAATGAGAATAACCATTCACACGGCTATTTTCCAAATTTCACCAAACTAATGTGCCTTCCCTATTTAATCTGAAAGACTAACTAACAAGACCATTCATTTGTACCCAGCATGGCAATGTCCCATTCCAAACAGTAGATAGTAACAGTCTAGCATCCAGGATTACTACAGGGATATGCTTTTGTTCTAGCTAGAGGCATTATTCCCTTTCTGCAATAGGGTAACAAATATTTTTATTCCAAGAAAGCCCAAAACAGTATAAATAAATAAATAAATAAATAAATAAAATTAAATAAATAAAATCTTTCCAAATAAAAGCTTCCAACTAAATATGACTATTTATAATAATGATGATGACCAAAGCTTTGAGTTTGCTTTAGTGCTCTTTCTTTTCTCGTGCTATCAGACCATGTTCAATAGCTTAACAGGTCAAAGATGCCTGTCAGGTGAACTATCCAAAAATGCAATAATTGGTCTGAGAGAGATGACTGCACAAATTGCAATTTTTGTGTTGCATCATATGTCTTTCTCGTATGCAGTTAGCAACTTTCTAGTGGACAATCTATTCTTCAAAAGCCTGTATCATTTTTTCTTCCAATTTTCCACACAAAAGACCTTCTTTTCACAAAGTAAAGTTATTTTATGAATTCTGCTTTTGATTACCTACCTGCRAGGAAAAGTAATCCCTTGTAACTGATTTAAATTAACATGCTCACAAYTGAGCAATTCTTTATTATAAAAAACAAGGTATTAAATTGATGAAAAGCACTTTTGAAAACACTACTCCTGTTTTTACCTTGAACGATTACCAATACAGTTCACAACAATGAGCGGGCCGACTTGGCTTCTCTTGTTCACTAACCTTACTTAAGCAGTGCAAATGGACTTTGCTGACTACAGAATATCAGCAGAACATTCTCCCTGTAAAGCATACCTGAAAGCAGCAACCTCCTCACGAAGCGTGCACATCCCCGAAGCGTGCAGTGCTGGACCCTGAGCAGAGCGAACACAGAGAAGAGCATAAGGCMGCATGACTGACAAAGGTTCCTAACCTGCTTCCAGGCAAGGCCATCCTACATCAGCGGCCAACCACATCCCTGCACGTTCTTCAGTCCCTCACGCAGACACATTCCACTTAAAGATTCAAGACCAAGATCTGCTCCAAACAGCAGAATTTTGACCTGTCATGATGCCATTAACTGTCAACTCTAAACAAGCTAGAGGGCAAAGATTCAGGATTAGAAAGGGTTAGAACTGAATGGTGAAACACAAGTGGCTCCTTTTTAGAACTCAAACACTGTTAACAGAAAACTTTTTTTCCTRTAAAACTCATTTAACTACCAGGTCTACAAGAAAGATTTAAAATATAGCAAGAAAAAAAAATCTGTACCCTGTATCTTTATTCTWGCACTGAGCATAAAGGCAGAGCAAAACCAAAGTGAAATCCATCGCTTTGTCAGTGCAACTGAATACCAAGCATTCTCAGGATTGGAACAATTACTTTGGAAATTTAAAATGAAAAGCAGTCTCTTATCTCCAAATATCTCAGCTGAGTAAGAGCCCCTAGAGTATATGCTGAAGATGAGATTCTGAGAAAACATCAGCATGTTGCATTTTTGCTAGCACAGCCAGCAGTGCTGTAGTTCTGAAAAAATCAGGTCAATGCTACTTTAATACTACATGTAGATGCTTGAAAYTAAATATTTATAATTGAAAAGTTCTTACTGTACTGTATTTACAGGTATCCAAGTACTTGGGTTACTGAAACAGACCAAAAAAATTATGAGTAATTATCCTGAAATTTAAGCTAGACATGCCAGGTTGGATCAAGACTTTTTTTTGTTGGTGTTAAGGAAAAGTACATAAGTCATGTATGAGATTTTCTTTCATCTAACTTTAGCCATCTAAGAAATCAAGTGTAGCCAAACCTAGCAGACAGATGTCCCCAGACTATAAATCATTCCATTCTAAATTAAGTGGCAGAAATGATTCTCTGGAGATGCACATACTTTCTCACTGAATGTACAATAATCCAGACAAATAGATTATACTAGACTTTTTAGATAGCTTAAATTCAGGGAGATTTATGTTTCCCAATTTTTCTTAAATATCACAAGCAAATATCATAAAAAACTTTACAGTTAAATTCAGCTGGAAACAAACACAACAGTGCACTGTCTTGAGTGGAAGAAATATTCAGCTTTCTATGATGTACCTTTTCTGCAGAAAAGGCACTTTAAAACATTAAGAAAGATCCAGGTGTAACTTTGCAGTGTAAAATGTGAGATATAGTTTCTAATTACTAGTGATTACTGAAGCTAATAAAATTAAGATTGTTTAGGTTGCAAAGCTGTTGTACTTAAATGCTTATTCATGTGTGAGGGCTGCAGACAGAAGCCTCATATTTTAGAAAAGACGTTTCCTCTGTACTTCTGAATAGTTTTAAGCATAAGAGGATTCAACAGCAATAAGTCAAACTTCAGAAGACCTTTAACCTGTATATGAGAGAGAGAATATTAGAGGAAGTTTTGTGAAATATTTTCATATAGAGAAGGAAGGTTGAGACTAGGATATTGGATAATGTTTTAGAAAAGGTGTTTGTGCATATTTTGATGTGTTCAATCATTTTTAAATTACTGGCTCTAATCAGAGGTCACTGGATTATCAGGAGATTAAATTACAACCTTCTTATTTTTCTGACTTCTGCAGAGGAAAAAAGTTATCTTCACTAACTCAAACATCATTCTTGATAATACTACACAGGCAAAGAAAAAAAATCTTTAAATTTGAAGATAAAAAGTCAACTGTCTAAAAAATACAAATAGCTTTTATTTTTTCCCGAAAACGCTAATTCCAACCTTTACAGCTAGTGAAGTCTCCAGATGATAAAGAAAAAAARAAGTGACATTTGTCAGATGCTGAATGGAGGCAGTCCATAGAATGCATTGAAAACTACAGAGGAGGAGTTACTTAATTTTGAGTAAAGCACTAGGTCATAGAAAACACAATGCAATTCTTTGGAAGGTAAYTGGAGATGTCTAGTAAACTACACTCTCCTAGGAATAAAAGGGTAGTTAACAGCAAGGCCTTACAGAGTTTTCAGAAGTACTGTAACCTCACGGTCCACCAGCTAAACCTAGTATAATTCAGCCTTTCAGCTCTTAACACTATTACAGTGACTTTAATTAGACACCAATGGCTAACTGGGAAGACTTTGTCAAAATAATAATTCTTTTAATTTTAGCCATGACTTGGTAAACCAAGATCCCAGATGGATACATTCCAAATATTCCCACAGGCTGTCTCACGAGAAAAACAGAAATGAAGAATAATACTCAAATTTCTAGGATGAAGCTATGAAACATTCATTCTTAACGTTCAGGAAGATTACTRGCTTTCTTCACTTCTCCAACATACTAAGACTACATGGCATGCTGGATCTCCCTCTTCATTTGGGTATGCAGGCTATTTTGTTCCTGAGGAAATAATTGTCTTTTCTTGTTGAAAAGGGAGCTTCAAGCACACTAGTCCAAGCCCCATATCAGCAAGGCTTTTTTTAAGCTTAGTTTTATTAGTTGAGTAATCCATCAATCACACAGTAAGATAACTCCCTCCTTAAATTAGACTCATAGTTACCAAACTCAACCACTAGAATATTTTGCTGGGTACATGCAATAAAGCCTTTCAGGACCAAGGCTCAGAAAACAAGAAATTCATTTTAAAGTACTGAAGAGAGTGTGGATTCTGGAGTAAAAATAGTATTCCAAAATTGTTAAGCCAGTGTTCAGAGGTAAGTTTCTCGTCGGATGTGGTCCAGCAATTCCAGATCAGAACAGGTAAACTTGGAGCATCCTCACACACTTCTAACTATCCTCCCTTTAATCCATCTAGTCTAAAAACTCCCACTGTAGATGAGTACAGTCAAAATTGTATTTAAATGACTCCTTAAATTAGCAGTCCCATACATTTTCAGAAGATTTAGGCCAACTTACATGTAAAGCCTGTGGCCATTATTTTATCATTTTCTACCAACAGGTCAAATGTTAAATGTTTTAAGCTTCAYTAAACCTTCAGCAATCCCAGATGCCAGTTTCTTGATTACTCACTAGGTTTAATACAGAATCCTATCTCTCAAACTGGAGAGGGATTATGTATTATAAAAATCCTTAGAACTTGCATCATAAATTAAACTATTCATATTGTATATTATGAATGAGCTGAATTGTTCTCCCATTCTATTACTGAAAAAAACTAAGTGTAATCTATGTCCTCAGTGCTGAACAGCAAATCAGAAGAGCAGTGAGCAGCTTGAAGTGCTGAAACCTATGGTTCCCTGTTTCAWAACTCTACGTTATCTTCTCAAGAACCCAGATATGCAGCTACCCAGATGTAGCCCTGAATATCAGTTACATGTCCTAAGAATTCCAGAATCATTCTGCTTCTTCAGACTGCGAAGTACTTACCTTTTTTTTTTTTTTTTCTTCCACATTATTAGATATCAAAACATTACTTTAGTGCTCAGGTAATTCAGCTGGAGAATCCAGCCTATGCATGAGATGTTTAAGACTTACTATTTCAAGTGCCTTARGTCAGTAAGCCAATACCACTACACTCTTGTAAATGAGGCCAGGAGTTCTCATGAGGTTTTACCAATCAGAAATATTACATTATTCCTTTCACATTCTTTGCCCTACACAACAATGAAGATCACACTGAAAAAAGCATCATTGTGTTTTAAGAAACTCGATACAGATTAAAAATCTCCAAACACAGCCAGCTGGAAAATGGAACTCTTTATACATTGCTATCTTATACTGTTGGCAGAATGCAAAAATTTGGTTTAATTTAGAAATAAACAGCAAATTTTCATATCAAAATTAAAACCAGCAATCTAACTTTAAAATCGTAAAATAATTTCAAAATTTTATTTTCACATTTCTATTTTTTTTTTTTTTTTATGAAAGATGTGGTGTTTAGGCCAAACTTGCTCACTCTCACAGCTGAATTTGTGATATGAGCACTGAACTCAGGAACACTAGATCAGAAAGGGACTATAGGATATGTATTTTTTTTAGTATATAAAAATGTGATGCATTTGAGCTCAAACAAAAATATCTAAATAAAATACAAAAAGAAATACAGACAAATAGACATAAGATGACAAATACAAATATTCTCTACATTTAAGTTCAATATGGAGCCTCTTTTTAAGTAGTTCTAGCTAGGTGCTCAGGCTGACAGATAATATGATGAAGAAAAGAAAAGAAAAAAGAAAGAGGTTCTTATAGTCAAAGAAAAGACTTGTTCTGGGCTCTGGTCTGCCTGTCTGTTCCCACAACCTTGGAAAATATTAGAAATTCTTTGCTTCTGTGCAAAGGTTTTCTTTTGTTTATTTGGTTTTTTTTATCATTTATGAAGTCCTTCAAAACTGATGGATGAAGAAAGCATGTGAAGAAAAAGTTTGAAAGATTTCACAGGCCAGAAAAGCGCAAGGGAAAACTACAAAAAYCCAGATTATCAGAAAATAAGCATTATCACTTCACTTTTAACAAACAATTAAGGAACTAAATTCTATTTAAGTTATTCTAAGGCTTCAGTATTCATTTTTCAGTATGATGAAAACAACAAAAATAAATTTAAGTTTTCAACTACAGGCACAGAAAAAATGCAAGTTTCAGTACACAGAAGAAAAATTCTGATTTGTTAACACATACAGACACCTTCTCAGACACGCACAGGCCACAACAGATAATTTTCTAAAATCCACCTACCTTACCACAAGAAAACCAAACGTAATCTCACCTTTACTCATGCTGCCAGATTTCACAATATATACAATAACTCTACCCAACTATAATGCAAGCTTCAAGGATGAATATCCAGCAGGCATTTCCCCTTTAAAAAGTACAAAATCACTTTAAAGTCTTGCTCTTTTCTATGGCTGCTTATTCAGTTTGTCTATGCACAGGTAGCTCTCAGAGGAATACAAGCACATAATCCAGTGACGATAAACATCTGGAGCTATAAKGCTGTTTACTGTGACCATACATGAATCAAACCACAGCTTTATCCGAGTATGACAGAATTCCTATGAGATAGGAGCAGCTYAGTGAACCATCACACTCTTCTAACAGGTAAATACCTTTCTGTCTGCCCTAATCTCTACAAAAATATCAACTGATAATTCTAGACTGTCCTCTTCACACAGTATGCCATATATAATTCCAAAAAGATAGCTGCRATTCTTTGGATAGAATAAAGGATGATGCAAAACAAAAGAGCTGATAGTCTTCCTGTAAGAAGTTAGAATGCTTCAATATTGCAAATTAAAGCTTTTTTTCCAGTCTCAGCTCATCCTCAGGTACATATGAAGTCTCTAATATACAAATTCCAAGTTGAAAAATATCATTTTTATTTTTATCAACATCATCTATCTGATGTTGAACTAACAGCTCTATGCTAAAGTAGTAAATTAATTATCCAAGTATATATATACACACAGTTTGAAACTTAACACATAGGTCTTCTAGTTTACCAGAACTGTAGCAATGCACAGCATTGTCTTACTCACTGTGCTGTGTTTTTAAAACCTTTTAATATTTTTTTAAAAAAGAACATTAATATTTTCATTTCAAAACATACCAATGATCAAGTTTTAATTACAGAATTGCTTGTTTAAACCTCTTTAAAATTCCTTATTAGCTGAAATTCTAGAATGTTGGTAAGTATATGAAGTATGCATTCGTAATAACATTTATATTTTAAAAAAACATCAATTACATTATTACTATTAACAAGAATGAGCCCAACAGCAGTTAGTTAATATTTTCAGATAGAGTAAGAGATTTCTACCAAATTTTACAGTAATTTCTCTTTTACGGCAACAGTCTACTTTGAGCTTTTAAAATTCACAGTCTACAGACGTTTACTAAACGCAATTTAAGCTTCTGTCTGCTAAAATTTCCAAGCTTTAGCTTATCARTTAAAGACAGCTATAGACTTAATTATTTCTCAGGTAGTTGTTCAAACTCCCTTAAGTGTTTAATGGTAAACAAGCAACTCAAAGATTTTTGTTATATGATATATCTGCTTTAATGATGAAACTAAACATGCACCTTCAGTAGTGACAAATCTTAACAAAAGYACATAGAACAGTGAAACAACTGCTGAAGCCTGCTATAAATAAGTTACTGTAACCTGGATACCACAATACACACACATGTACAGTCAAAACTTTACTATYCCTTCAAATAAATGGAGGAGTAGAGGAAATTAACACTGACAGGTATGAGGAAAGTTTTAAAACACTTCCTAAGCAGCACAGTAAGACAACGCTGCACAYTGCTATAGGTCTGCTAAACTCGAAGATCTGCGTGTTGAGTACTCATTATTTTGCGTTCTATTTTTGTAATTCACTTTCTGTTTCATTGTGCATACTTCCATAACAGGATTAAGCCTCGGTGCTAGAACCTGGGATACTGCCTCCTCTGAAACACAACAGTATCACTTTTTCCTTGTGTTAAATAATTACCTTACCTTTCCAACTTTGCTGACCCTCTCGTGAAGTCTTGTTCCCATCTCTGAAAGCACACAGACTACTACTTCTCTTATCCAATCAAATTGTCAATACTCCACCTCAGCACATGCTCAAATGGTATTCTTTTCTAGATCTGACAGGTATTACCACCATTATTAGGCCTACTTTAAATAGAAAATTCCAGGTTAGCAAAAAKAAACAAAAAATATCACCTCAACAGCCCACCCCATAAAACCTATAAATTACAAAGAGAGAGGAAAAGGGGAAAATAAAAAATAAAAGCCACTCTCTTCATAGCACAGCACTTCTTTTCGTTAATCTGAAGCTGAACTTGTGGTCCAAATGCAATGATCTGCACAAAATGCTATAACCAGCATGAAAGATTTGGAGGTGTTCCYGAGTCAAGCATTTCCCATTGAACAYGGAAGATCAAAACTAGAGATGGTCACCTGGAGGAGGTCCTCAGACAGAAACTTGGTGGCTATAGAGAAGACACTAACTGTTCAAAGCAAAGACTCAAATAACTCCATTAATTTGAAAATTTCGTAAGAAATATAACAATTGTCATGGTGCTGAAATATAGAGGTCTCAGTTGCTCTCAGAGTTCTCTGAGGTCAATGAATCTGTACTGAATTAGATTTCAAGATGTTTAAAAYATATTTGTAAAGCTCTGTATATCAACGGATCAAATGAGAATATTTTTCTGTATACTTTCATTCTATATTCCGATTTTTTAATCTTTATTTTGAAGAAAGCCAATTTGAATATAGGTCAGATGGTCACAGCCAGCACTCAGGAGATCAGCTGTCCTGACTAAGCACTCACTAGATAGAAAATATTTAATTCTCAGTCCAAACAGCACGTACCGCTCCTCAGCCCTGACATGCCAAAAGAATTGCCCAGCAGGACACTCCACAGTCCATTTGTTATGCAGGTCTGTTTTAAGATTTAGAAAACAAAAAACAAAACTGTCCAACATTTTTACTAAATAAAAAAAMCAAAACTATGTTGATATATATATATTTACTCATCTTTCGACTGTATTGCATTTCAGTTTCTACTGCAATCTCAAACTATTCTAAAGATTTACCGTTACATCTAATCCTTGAAATTAATAACATTTCAACACAGCTGTGTAACTGGGTGGTTTTTTGTTTTTCATTTTTTTAAACCAAACTAATGACACCATCTATTGGAATAGTCTTGATTGAAAAGAGGAGCCTGGGCTTTGTTCAGAAAGGTTTTGGCTTCTGGGAAAGGAACTAAGCTTTATTCCAGTGGAGGACTGCATTGGAACCATTATCATTTTTTTACCTGCAAATCAAAACACTCCTCATAAAAAAAAATTAGTACCTACCACCTCATTTTACCTTTTTCTTTTGTAATGAATAGGTAAATATGCATAAGTTATACTAGAGCTTCCTGAAAAAGAAATCCTTGACACACTATTAACAGAAAAAAAAGTCTTTATATATTGTTCAAGTGTTACAAACATTTTGTAACACAATTTTATACTATTAAAAAGGGCAAAATGCATGTATGGGATATAACCTACCAAGTTYATTTGGTATCCATTCACGCACACTGGTGTCAGCCACACGAAACTATTTTAGAAGGTTACATTTCAAAATACTGTTTCWGTTTTACTTCCCCTAACCTTAAATGCTACTCATATTATTAGAACTTTTTGGAAAGTGTTTCAAGGTGGCAGAAGCAGGTACTTAAAATTTGTAAGTATGCCTCCTGCACATCAACATCTAAGATGCTTAAGAGGAAAATGTCAGTCAAGCCTGACCAGCAGCCATGTTGATCATGAAAGGAGTTGCACAACTACCTACCTTGGACAGAGGCATTATTTTTAGAAAATAATGCAGTGCAGGAGATTTAAAAGAATTAAGCTAGTACTAATGTAGGGTGTCTAAAATCTTAAGTGAAAATATACCAAAGAACAGACATCTAAATACTTTATGCTTGGAAAAATATTTAAGCTGCTGAAGGTCCTTTTCTTCTTTCAGAAGGACAAAAAAATCCCAGTACCATAGGGAATGACTACTTGTTTTGTTCTGGTGCTCCGGTAGCTATAAATGCTGTTGCTTTGTTGCCACAAAGTGACAGCTGAGAATAATGATGATGCTAAAGATGTGTGTTATGAATATACAAATAGGTGAGAGCCAACTGATTCCTGTAGAGAACAGTCTAGACATTTAAGAAGTGCTTTTCTCCCTTAAATTCAGCAACCCACCAAACCAATCAAGACTCACCAAACTGACTTTAAATTCTGACATTTGCAGAAACATTCAATACAAATAAACTACGAGTACCTGAACAACACTATCTGATATAATAGATGTCCAATGCAAAATACCCATTTTTGAGGTACACCTGTGCCTCATGTCGAGTACTTTTACAAATATAAATGTCAAGACAAAAACATATTTTCCAATTTTGTAGCTTTAGAAGAGAAATCTAGTATCGCTCAAAATATTCTATTATCAATAGTCTTTTAGTGTATTCACCACGTTTTAAGCAGGATAAACAGTTCAGAACTTTAATTTTTAGAATACTGTATAAGCAAATACTTCTAGAAGATGTGTTGAAGAAGCTCGCCAACATAAGGCAAATAGCTAACTTTAAAGCAACAACAATGTCTCTAGAAGTAACACCTTCAGTAAAAATACTGTTTTAAAAACATCCAATAAAACATTCATCTGTGTATCACATAGTCATTGAATTTCCTTGAAAGTCAGATTTAAGAGGCTGTGTTACACCTGAGATTGATTGCCAAAGGACTAGAACAAGAAAAAAGTCATTATGCAATTTCCTCTCTATTCATCTCATTTTACTGCTAATTTACTTGAAATCTACTCTAACTCCATTATATCAACACACYAGACACTGTATGCTTAATCACTACATTAACTGCTATACTCTTCAAATAGCAGCTTCATAAAATTAAAACTGCTTTTTCTAGGCAAGTTTTTCAATATTAGTCAAAACTTAATTTTTGTCATTCTACTGTAGTGGCAAAGGAGCTTCTTTTCATTTCAAGAGGAGAGAGCCTCCCAACAGATCAACATGTTAGTGTTAATTAAAAAATTAACTGAATGTGTAAAGCCTATGTCTTTGTTACTTCAAAGTGAAGAATTAAAAAAAATGCAACTGTTAAGAAACAAAAATAATAATAAAAAACCCTCTGAAATAAGATTGTTTACACTTCAAAAGACACATAAATCAGCTAATTAACAGCAAGATAAACTGTTTTTCTGACATGGGAAATAGACTGAAAATGCAGGCAGTAGAAAGGAATCGTTAGGAGAGTAACAGAAYGACCAAATAGACCAAGAATTCAGAGCTCTTAATAAATGGGTCTGAAATAAGTTTTTAATTTGTGTTTTATAATCAATTCTTCCAATAAGGTAAAGAATCTAACAAACCTGTAACCTGTAAAAAGATAAATGAAGTTTGATGATGCAGAGATTCACGTGCCATTTAGAGGAAAACAAATGCTGACCTCGAACTACTGCAATTAAGGAAAAAAAGCAACATTTCAGTGACTTACTATGAAATAGGCAGTTGCTGAGTAATGGAAGTGGTGGGGRGATTT
The DNA here is from genome assembly GCF_003343005.1 of Rhea americana. Taxonomy (NCBI): domain Eukaryota; kingdom Metazoa; phylum Chordata; class Aves; order Rheiformes; family Rheidae; genus Rhea; species Rhea americana. Next base: position 3,757,143 of record NW_028186479.1, on the reverse strand, counting down.
TTATTGCCCAGTTTTGTTCCTGCTTATCATCTCCCCATAGAAGCCAAGTTTCTAAATGCATTTGAAAAGCAGAACTTCAGAGGAAGAACCTGCGAAGCACTCATATGGAAGACAGACACTTCACACGGTGAACTGTAAACTCCAGCATAGAGAGCCACCCTTTCCTGAAGGGCTGCATACCAAGACAAAGCAAAGGTAWCAAAGGATGCTGAATTTACAGAGTCATTTTAAAACAGATAATCCTCCGGATTAATAACGGATACTGTAGAGCCCTTTTCATATGAAATTAACTGGGAAGAGCTTACAACCACCTAAGCTTTAATTTCATCTGTTCACACAACATCAACATAACATTAACATACAAGTTCAGCCCTGGTGACAAAGGACACAGAGAAGGCAGAACTGAATGCCTCCTTTGCTTCAGTCTTCACTGCTAAGGGCAGCCTTCAAGAATCCYAGAGCCTGGACATGAGGGAGAAAGTCTGGAGAAAGGAAGACTTTCCTTTGGTTGAAGAGGATAGGATTAGAGACCTCCTGGGCAAGCTTGACATCCACAAATCCATGGGCCCAGATGGGATGCACCCACAGAAACTGAGGGAGCTGGCGAACRTTGTTGCCAGGCCTCTCTCCATCATCTTTGAAAGGTCCTGGAGAACTGGAGAGGKGCCTGAGGACTGGAAGAAAGCCAATGTCACTCCAGTCTTCAAGAAGGGCGAGAAGGAGGACACAGGCAACTATAGGCTGGTCAGCCTCACCTCCATCCCTGGCTCCATCCCTGGAAAGCTGATGGAACAGCTCATTCTGGATGTCATCTCCAGACATATGGAGGAAAAGAAGGTGATCAGGAGTAGCCAGCATGGATTCACCAAGGGGAAATCCTGTTTAACCAATCTGATYGCCTTCTATGATGAAATGMCTGGCTGGGTAGATGAGGGCAGAGCAGTGGACGTTGTGTACYTTGACTTCAGCAAGGCTTTGGGCACTGTCTCCCATAACATCCTCCTAGGTAAGATCAGGAAGTGTGGGTTAGATGAGTGGACAGTGAGGTGGATTGAGAACTGGCTGAAAGGCAGGGCTCAGAGGGTCGTCATCAGTGGYGTGGAGTCCAGTTGGAGGCCTGTGGCTAGTAGTGTCCTCCAGGGCTCAGTACTGGGTCCCGTCCTGTTCAACTTTTTCATCARTGACCTGGATGAGGGGACAGAGTGCCTCCTCAGSAAGTTTGCTGATGATACCAAGCTGGGAGGAGTGGCTGAGACACCAGAGGGCTGTGCTACCATTCAGAGAGACCTGGACAGGCTGGAGAGCTGGGCAGAGAGGAACCTCATGAGGTTCAACAAGCRCAAGGCCAAGGACCTTGCCAGTAGGTCAAGGGAGGTGATCCTGCCCCTCTACTCAGCCCTGGGGAGGCCTCATCTCGAGTACTGTGTCCAGTTCTGGGCTCCCCAGTAAGAGAGACATGGAGCTACTGGAGAGAGTCCAGCATAGAACTACAAAGATGATCAGAGGGCTGGAGCACCTGCCCTGTGAGGAACGGCTCCGAGAGCTGGGCCTCTTCAGYGTGGGGAAGAGAAGCCTGAGGGGGGATMTTATCAATRTGCATAAGTACCTGAAGGGAGGGTGTCAAGGGGACRGGGACAAACTCCTTTCAGTTGTCCCATGCGACAGGACAAGAGGCAATGGGCAGAAAYTGAAGCACAGGMAGTTCCGCCTGACCRTGAGGGGGAATTTCTTCCCTGTGAGAGTGACAGAGGCCTGGMMCAGGTTGCCCAGAGAGGTTGYGGAGTCTCCTTCTCTGGAGGTACTCAAAACCCATCTGRACACRATCCTGTGCAATGAGCTCTATGTGACCCTGCTTGAGAAGGGGGGTTGGCCTAAATGATCTCCAGAGGTCCCTTCCAACCTTAACYCATTCTGTGATTCTAGGTAATCAAGGATTGTTTATGTGGCRTTTTAAGGGGGTAACATTAGATACCATTTGATGTTTTCTATACCTTAATGCAGTTAATATACCATTGCACAGTAAATAAATATTTAGTTGTACCCTAAAGTCACTGTAACAATTAGAGAGACATTTCCCAATATACTTCTSAAGTTCAGTTAATAAAAGATGCAGTAAAATCTTTCCAAGGAGGAAGAAAATGTGAGTGGATAAGCACCTGTAATATTGTAGATCTTAGTGCTCTTTATAGGGTGCTCTAGGAGAGAGAAGAAAAACAAGACATTCTTCCTTTCCTCAGTTTCGAAATTAAGGGAAGTGATATTCTCCCATTCTAAGACTAACAAGAAACTAGGTCTAGCTAGTTGCCTAAGGGACCCCAAAACCAAAATAATAAATATTATCATTTAGAAGAAAAAAGATGCTAATATATCCCTAACGTGGAATAAGGGCAAACAATCCATATGAGACAAACAGAATTTTGTCTGAAGATGAGATCAGAGAAGAAAAAAAGAAAAACTGAAAAGACAGGAAGTTCCTAGCAAAATTCAGGTGGTATTATGTGCTGCTATAATTGGTGAAGCAATTTTATTTTTAACTTATGAAGTGTGACTCTGTTGTCACAGATGAATTCTAGATCATGATAGTGATGAAAAATAGAAAATAAAGCATCTGTGAATGAAAATTATAATTTCTAAATACTGCTTCTGTGAGTAGCTTATGCTGCAGATCCTAGAATTGCATAAAACCATTAACCACTTTCCTTATAATGCCTACGGGAAACTAAGTAATCTTTTCCTTTCAAGGGATAAAGTTGATGTATCCACTCTATTCTATCTTAAAAGTGTATTACACAACTGTAAAAGGTTTGCCACATGTACTTTCATGGACAGGAAAGTAACTAGCAACAACTTTCATGGAAGTAAATTATTAAAACACAAAAGAGCTTTATCTTTTCTCTTCCATTCTTCTTGATTTAGTAGAATAAGGATCATTCATATATCAAATACTCTGAAATGCTTAAAGTGTCACAGGTATCCCCAGGATACAGGTCAGTAAACATATTTACTCRGTAAGAAAATTAAACCACAAAGTGAAGTCTCCCACTCAAGGTGTTCTGGAATGCTTCACTTTCAGATTCATTTCACCAGCCTATGGTCTCCATCATCTCCACTTTCCTCATAATTCAAGAACAGGTTTATGTAATAAATCACTTAAAAACTGAGAGCATACATTTAAAGATTAAACATTTGRAATTGTTCAATCTTTTAGAGATATTTTTCCTGCAAATTGCCAGATGTTAGCCCATGTAATCATTACCACTACTGAAACAGACTAAAATTAATATTTTTCCATTTAGACTAGAACTAAGTCTCATTTTTTTAATATAGCTATAAAAAGTTATAAGATAGATCTTGCAAGTATTTTCCATATGTTCATTAATTCTGTCCTTGAGTAATTTTAGGTTCTGCTTTATTAGYATTTCATAAAATATAACTAGTAGTAATGCAGGAAATCAATCTAGCACATACATAAATAYTTGTTGCCTAGGACCAACAGCTTGCACTTGACTGCATTAGTAGTGCCTTGCAAAGATGCCCTAAGCCACAGAACATAAGACTTTTCACAGGTATTTGCTCCACCCTTTCCTTCCAAGGAACAACAAGCATGCAAATCTATACAGGGAAATGCATTTATTTCAATGGACAAGATCTTTTTCTGAATTGCTTTCTCTTGATCAATTCAACTATATATGCTCTATACTATCTTCAGTTTCTGAGGGCAGTATTAAAGGTCTGGATCCAAATTTTCCAGTAACTTTTGCTCCTTTCTTTTAAATGATGAACTTATGAATGGAGTCCTGAAAAATGGCACAAACACTACCAGTGTTAAAGAAAGGAAAAATGAGAGAGAGAGAAAAAAAAAAAATCACACTAACAGTCAGGCACAAAACTGCAAGTTGCTACCTCTACCAATATTCATTTCAAATGAAATTCGTACCCTCCTGCAGCAGCATCTTTTTTCAATATCCACCGTAGCACCATCATCTATTACATTTTATTGGCTACCAAAATCTAGGAAAATAAAAGCAATGCCAACTAATTTACGTGTTTTAAATGTCACATAGAACTGCAGAGTCATAAAAAAAATTAAACGGTAGATGTTTCAAAATTCTCATCTTTAAACATTGATTCAAATAGAAAAGAAGAAAGCAAAGCACTGCTATTTGCACCAGAGACTGTTGCATTGCACAGAAGTTAGCACCTAACTTAACAGCACCTAACTAAACTCAGCTCCTCCTTGCAGTTAGTGCAGCCTAGATTGCATAGGCTGTAAACTTCTTTGACTGTTAGGACAGGTCAGATATTTAACTTACCTGCCTGCAGTCAGATGGTGCAGACAGTARAATACCCTCAATGACATGAAATAATGTGACTTAAAAAAAACCCAAACAAACAAACAAACAAAAATACCACACACACACTACTAGAAAGGTATTGTTTTTCTACTCTTGCACGCACTTTTTCCTTATACACACATATAGTATCTGTACAACCACAACAGTTACAAGGCCATTCCCTCATCAGTTTATAAATCCTCATTCAAACACCTAAAACTTTTCTTATCACAAACATCTGATCAAAATTTAAATTCTGCTAGTTAACATCATTCTGTGCAAAATGTTTTTTTTTTTCTGTTTACAGACCTTATTTTCAAACAGAGCAATCTTATACACTTGTCCATGCTCTCCTTTCTTTCTTTAAAACTTATCACAAAACCTTAGCTAAACTTTCCTACAGATAACTTCCTCTAATTTATAGGGAATAAGTTAACAGTAAAAAAATGGATGCATGACAGGCGACATATGATTTCAGTAAATATACAACACTGATTTGCATATCTTTTTTGCCTATCTTTATATGTCCTGTTTAACTGTAATGTAAACTTTCTGAGATAGAAGTATATACAAATTTACTAAAAGCATCACTGAAGAAATGCTGAATATATGTAATACTGCATTCCTGAGTGACACAGTGTTTATCACCTGTAAGGCATAAGTGGTGGGCACAGCCTACGAACACTATACATGAATGATACTATGCAAACATGTAGATTAAGTGCACTCATTTTTATCCACATTGGATAAATTTAAAATGGGAGAATACTTAACAGCTACTTCAGCAACTGTTAAAGGCAAATATTCAGATTTAAAACAGTAGTAGAGTGTGTGTGTGTGTGCATGCACACACAGGCCAGAAATGCTCTATACTTTGCAAAGAATAACAGGTTCAGTTGTAGTCTGCTTTTGAATACAGAGCACAATCCATTAAAAAAAAAAATATATATATATAAAATAAAGTCCTAGTCATCTCATTAGTCACCTTTTCCTACTGCATCAGGTTCTATCTGTAAGTTATCAGTACTATAAAGAAGTAACATTGAAGTGAGTAAATGCACTTAATTCCATTGATTTTTAATTAAAATCAAGTAAATTTCCATTAAGCTCCCAAACAACCCTTATACTATCTCATCAGAAGTTTAAATTGTCCTCTTTCTATCCTTTAGCCAGGAGAGATGACAGTTCTAAAAGAGGGAAGAAGATAATCTTCTTAAAAAGGAGGATGTAATCATACTTAGCTGTAAAATAACMATGTAGCTCTTAATAAGGCATAAATTAGCTCTTATGCTAAATTACTTTATATTTTAATAAGCACTTATAGCATATTTAGGTAAGAATGTTAAAGCAACCTCATGCCTGAGATGCATATTTTGCAATAAATTGTTTTCTTAATTTTTCTTGAATTGATGCATAGATACTTAAATCAAAAAGTGATTTTGTCATCTGCAAAGACAGAACTTATGTGTGAAGCCCAAAACAAGCATCATTCTAAAAGTCTGAATGAAATTTAAATTGAATTTTTGATTACTGAAACTCAAGTTTTATTGCTGTAAAGTACATTAAAATAAAAAATCCACATGTTCATCTACTTGGCTGTTTCACAATAGGTTCAATGGTCCAAATACATCTTAGAGAAGTTCTAGGCTGACATTGCAGCCTGTATTACATAAGAGGTGTATATATACTTCTGCAAACTGAAAGTCTTGAAAGTAGTTCAACTTTCTACCTGACAATATCTTTTTCAAAACAAAAATCCAAATACTGCATGTCAGAAAGCAGAACACTGAGTAGACAGGGAAAATAAAATGCTATTTTTCCAGTATAAAAGAAAAGAGACAAAGTAAGTTCACAATTTCTCATTTCTGACAGCTACCATTTAACTATTTCACTTGTAGCTTCAAGGATGAGCAACCAATTCTTAGTGACTGGCCCCTGCATTACTCACAGAAGCAAACAAATCATTTTGTTCTCTGTTCCTCCAAGTATCAAGAGTCTCTGCTTGACACCCTCTGCCTACATTTGCTTCAGCAATAGATGACATAAATGCATCATTGGATCTTAAATTTTTGCTTCTAAGCAAAACTAAGACAGCTCTGAAGAAAAAKCTATCCACTGAAAAGTCACAAACATACGAAGAAAAGCTTGTAAGTAGCAGCAGTATTCAGAGTATTCATATGTACTTTTGTAAATATTCAATGTGGAAAGTCTGCACAATGTTAAAAATAAACTTAATCTCAAATTTTAAAGTTACAACAGTAACGTTAACCATGTAAAACAACCCAGTGTTCAATAGATGAAAGTGAAGGAACAAAGAGCCTGTATCAACATCACTAGAAGGAAATACACTTCAAATTTCAGATCCATTAGAACAACTACCAAATTGAATATTAAAAGACTTAAGTTAATGGTGTACGTTTGAAGGTATGATCTGAAATCCCCAATTTCAGATGACGTTATATAGCATGAAGAGCTACAGTATCGTTGCTCTTCTCTTTGCTTAAACCATCGCCTCTTCTTAGGGCAGTTAAAATGCTTATTTATTGAAATTCACATCATTTCTTTTTTGCAAGTTAACAAAGTAAAAACATTTTGTTGTTAACATTTGTTAACAACAGTTAAATTTTTCTAAATAGTGAGCATTTTAATCACATTCATTTTTTCCAAACACTGCTTTCTACCTCCCATCATGTTTCCTACTATCCACGGTGTAAATACTTAAGTACTAACATATTTTAAAACCTTACAAATTMCCATGTTAAGAGATCACCCTAAAAGATAAAAATGAAGAAAACCTTACTCTACTTTACTAACCCAGAATGAGCTTGATCAAAACCAAGATACTAAAATACGCTGAGTAGTATATGTCCAAAAAAACCAATTAAGACACTCTAAAGCAGTACGTTACACCACCCTTTATAAGGTCTTGTTCTGTTCTACCATTCACCAAGGCCAGTATATATTACCACTCCAAAAGCCCATTCTGTTGGGACCTCCCTTTAACCATGTCAAGGATGACAGATTAATAAGAGAAAAAAACTCCCCTATAATTATTTCTCATTTCCTTCCAGATATAAGATACCAATTGGATCACAGTAAGTATTTGCCCATGCTGTTTAAGAYAGATTTTCTAAGATCATCATCAAACTACAGAAAGAATCTACTATCAGGCAGACATCTAATAATATCTAGGGCAATAAAACTGTTCAAAATATTTATACTTGGCAGGGTTTTTTTCCAAGCTTTGAGATGCAGGAGAGACGAATTAAGTTACCACATGTAACAATGAACTAATTTTTCTATTACTGGATATTTTTGCAGATAGCTGAGTGTGAGAGACTACTAGAAGTCTTCTAAGCAGCAACTTGTAACTGCTCAAATCACAACTTACATGTCCTTCTCCATTTTTAAAAAWCCGTAAGTACACCAAAAAGAGAAGCTATTGTATACTCCTAATCAAATACTGCCACAAAAACACAGCCATATTAGATCAGACCATATCCAACAGCCTCTCTTGGGAAGAAARGGCAGAAGAAGAGAAGTGTATAATGATACTTCCCTCGGTGTACTTCCTAACAAATTGCTGCTTAGGGACTTCTCATGCCAGAGGTTGCATCTTCATTGTCGGTTTAGTCTTTTTATTCATAAAATATTTTGCAAAATGTAATTGAATAATCTATCAATTATTCCTTGCAGCCTGATCGTAGTCAGTATTACCATAGGGAAAYGGACCTCATATGCTGCTTTCATAAAAAAGAAAAAAAAGTTTACCTTAAAATTTACTTCTCTGCATAGAAGCAGCACGCCCCCCCCCACGGAATCCGTGCTATCAACATTCAAAAAAAATATAAATTACACTAAAGCAACTATTGCAAAATAAATTGATAGTAGTTATCAAAACTAGCAATACTGTTTCAACATCAGTTTACTTTAAAAAGAGACCAACTTGTACAACAACGACTTTGTTCTCAAAATTTCTGGATTTTAAGATAAAAAGACTAATCTACGCTTTAACAATTTAATATACTAAATCTGAACTACAGAGGAAGAGAACAGCTAAATTAACCCCACTGGGCCTCCCAGCTCTCTTGGTCTGCCTGTTTTGTTTTTGTTTGCTTGTATGTGATATAAATATTGAAGCATTTGGCTCAGTACACTCCTGAGTATACACATGAGACTTACAGAGCCAGTTCAGTGTCAAGCACAGGAAAAGGAGAGCAAACAACATCCCGTCTGCTTATGTAAGATTTTTCCAAAGTTTGCTTCCCACAGTTGAGGATCAAAATAGCATCTTAGCAGTATTAYAAAAGTAGAGTTGTAAGTTCACAGAAACCTTACAATTTACAACAAAATGAATATGTATCAGATAATGAGAACAAATTCKAAATCCACCATTACCTAATTTTTCACATACTTTTAATCAACAGAAGAAAATATGCCCGCAAATAGAAAATGAAACAGAATGTCCATCTTTGTTAGACCATTTATTTTCTGTTAGGCGATTTTCCCAACTGCTAAGATAACACCGTGATGTACGTGGACAGCTATCTACTTTGATACATTCCATGAGGAAAATATTTTTCTTCACTTAAAATGCATTATTCAGCCAAAGGATCAGCAGCCTAGTTTCACTGTTTTGCAAAACACAGTGTTTCTGTACAACAGTAYAAGAGGTCTTGCTCTGTGTGCACTATTCAAAAAGCCTTCAACACTGAGAGTAAAACTCCAGTTAAGTGCTCGCATGCTTTCATTTCAAGCCATTAAAAATTCCTCCTTCTCCATTGAGCAAAATCATCATTTTGCTTATTCTGGCATCACACAGTTATCTATCATTGMGGATAAAACAGTTCTAACAGGTTTTGTTAAGTCAAATTTCATTGAGTTTACTTATTGCAGCCCAAACATCCTGTCACTAGGGAAACATCWGCAGGTAGGAATGCAAATTATTAATTATGTTTGGGAAGGCATAAAAGAAAAAAAAAAGCATAAAATTTACTTTTGCTTTTCAAAAACTCTACAGTTGAAACATTTCTGAAAACTCTTTTCACAATTCTGTGAGACTGARACAGTTTTTCCATTCAGTGTGTTAAGTGGCAGTATAAAATTATCCTCTACCAGAATTCAAACCCATTTTCATAGTTTAGAACTGATCGGACAAAATCCCAGTCTCACAACACCACTAAAGAATTTCTAATAAATATCTAGTTTTTAAATATGATTTAAATGTTAACATAGGCTGAACTTAAAGTTCTAAGAGTAAACAGGTAGAAACTGTTTGAGTATTGAGTGCCAGAGCTTTGGTAGCAGTCAGGGCTATCTCAGTATAATTCCTTGCAGATACTTTTATTCCAGCACAAGAGCAGTTTATGTTTCTTTCAACCAATACTGTGGGAATGTTGATGCATGCAGTAATATTCATGAAACTGCACCAAATAACTACAGCRGTATCATTTTAAATTCCTTAGGCTGAAAACAGAAATAAACCAGATTTAAAACAAAACAAAACAAAACAGAGTCTGATTTTAGGTAACTATTTGTCCAGACATACTTTTTTCTCTCTCTTCTTAAGATTCTTTCTGGAGTACAGATATATCTAGTCTCCTGACTCTTCAGCATTGCAGGTCAGACAATATATAGATACATTAAAAGAAGCTTTACAACAAACTTTAAAATCTTGAAATTTCTTTTCATTTATCTTTATATTTCTACAAACAGAAATTCTATTTCAAAGTTATTTGTAGAAAATGCATACAGATAACACTAGCTGAAAGAAAAGTTAAACATTTCCCGAGGAAAGATTATGAACAAGCCTGTACAGCAAAAAATAGCAAATGAAAATAATGATGTTATATACTTGGACATACCCTAATGAACTGTGTAACATAAAACCAGGTCACTCACTATTCTTAAGACATTTTCTAGCTATCTACCTGAGATCATAGTTACAAGTATACATCCTTATTTGGAAAGAAACAAAAGTATTCCATGAAAAAGTCTTAAGAGATCTTCAAATGAGAGATACTGTTAAAAAGCGTTACAAGAAAATGACAGATATGAAACTATATTTAATAAAATATGTGAAAAGTTCAATTCAAACTAAACCACTTCTCAAACTAAACTCACTTCTTCAGGTGGTAATACACTCATGAGAAGTTATGAATGTCAAATGGCAGACTAGAACCTCTAAAACTTGTTAAAATTAACTTCTTCTAAATTATTCCTGTTTAATACCCCAAAAACGAACATGCTGCTACCCAGAAAGTATTAACTTTTTTTTTTTTTTTTTTTAAATCTAATGCTGTGTTTGTGGAAACAATCATCACGCTTAACACAACAGTGTTAAATGTAGTAATGGCTTTGATTTTCCTTATACTTAATACTACCTAAGTGAATAACCTATGGAGTCAACACATTCAAAAAATAAAAGATGAAAGATACAGTTTTTAAAAAATGCTGTCAACTCATGTCTTACTCAGGGAGATAACTGGCATTATCTTTCCCATTATAAACTCTATTTTCGCAATTAGCTCTGTCCCATAAAGTGGCTATTAAATCCCATTTACTTATTTTCACTTCTGCTTACAGACTGTAAATATACTACCTTTTCATTTTATTAACCTCAGCTAATTAACCATCAGCTTGACAACATATGTGTCTGTCTTATTTGCTTGTTTGCAGTTAAAAAACACACCTAACATTAGTCCTTCTTTGGAATAATATCAATGTTATGTAATTGAGCTAGCCAGAGTTTTACCATAATTCTCAATTTTAAATGAAAATTGTAAAAATAAAAGCTGATCAGTTAGGAAAAGTAGATTTAACCATTAATATAAGAAACTGACTTTTTTTTTCTATTTTGCTTAGCACATACATCATTCTGTTCTATCTGTGTAAATATTTTCACAAACAGATTTATCAACAGTGAATCTAGAATACCCGATGTTTGAAATAACTAATTTTGTAGTGGAGGTTTCAAAAACAACATACATGATCAAACTGTTTCACTAACAGATACATTTCTAAACCACTTGCACACAAAGATCTGGAATGGATTAAGCTTCAAAATAAGTTTATGTAGGAAAAGGTACCATAAAAAATTATTTCTATGCAAATTGGAAGACAGGCACGATGAACTTCAGTTCTCAGGATCTAATTTAAAAGCTATATCAGCTAGCTAAATTCATTATATTGCTCCTGTTTAGCACTCTTACAGTCATTAATATAATGGAAATTAGATGGATCATGTGCTRCATAGTGCCTCTTTTGATAAGTAGATATTTTTATGTACTTTGAAGCTCTATTCTTTTGTTACAGTAATTTCCCAATAGTATTGGGATATTTTATTTTAGTTATTCTGAGTTGATCTTTATAGAAGTTTAAAGTCACAGGCTCCTAATCCATTTCAGTTAGATAATCAAATACATATAAATTTAGAACAACTCATTCTTGACTGATACAGATGTAGGTGTACTCTCACAACAGATTAGTAGGGGTGCTGTCTCTGGCAAAGGAGCAGAAACATGCAGCCGAATCCAGAAAAAGAAGTTCATCTATAGACTTAGAGCTAGTGGAGGTGAGCATGAGCTACAAGCCAAGCAAGACCTTTGATCACCTGTGGTCAGAGATTTCATTCTATGGGAAGATGACCCCATCAGCTGCAGTATCCTGACTAAATTCCAAACAGGATATTTATCTCTATAGTGCAAGTTATTTACTCTATAGTGCGAGTTAAATAAATGAGGAATTTTAATTCCTCATTTTCTCTCCACTAACACATGGACTAATGCTTACCTCTGGCAAAAACAACCCCATCCCATAACTCCAATTCCCTAATTCACAAAAAATGAAATTTAATAGTGGTTTAAAATTAATTTTAAGAATATATCACATGCTAACTAAACATTTTTCTATAAAAGATACACATGCTTATGTTGTGCAGTCTCCTCTGCATGCACATACAAAGAGAGCATACTGCAGTCAGTTAAACTTTGTTGTGATAATCAAATTCTCAAAAATGTGTTACTTAACATTTTTTTCTCCAATTATACTTTAGTTGTCTAAAGTAATTGTAGTTAATATTCCAAATTAAACTAGTTTTATCAAACAATATGACAATTCACTGGAAATAAAAACAACATCAGGCAGGGACTAGGMAAATCAGTACCTTTGTTTACAATGTGTGAATCCCTGAAGCAAGARAAACAATTATTAGATAAAAATAGATCAGCACACAGCCAGGATGGCTTCAAGCTCACTCAGGGACTGAATGAGAACTGGCACACGTGCATGCACACACGCATACACACAAAAGAACTACTGCAGTGGTAGAAGGAGCTATTAAAATTAGAAAGTGTATATTTGTAATTTCTGACTTAAAATGGTTGCAAGTGCTCTCTAGTAGGCAGCAGGAAGCAGCAACACTGGAAAGAAAAAGCATGCAAATAAGAAAACACTTTGAACAAAACAACATTCCCTTGCATTCCCTCAAAATACCTCGGATACAAAAGAGATCTTAAAAGAATGCTCTACCCTCACTCTATTTAGCATCAAAAAGGCCTCTGCAGTGCAAAATAAAGGCAGCATTCTGTTACCTGGCTTCAAAAACAAAGCTTGGCCCAAAATGAAACCTAGATTCAAATATGTACCGCCACAGAGATTCAAATTCTGAAATCATATTAACAGTTTTCCAGAAGTCATAGAATCAAGATTAGAGAATTAAAGGAATCTCTGGAACCTTGGATCTGAAGGTGGGTTTGGAYAGAGCTTTAATCTGGGAACATGTACTTACAACTGGCTAATTAAGAAAAACTCAGAAAAATATCAGTACGTGTTAGAAACTAACACTCAAGTCCTGGCAAAACAATATGCTCGTTAAGAGACAAGAGTCATGTAACATTTGCTCAGTTCTGCAATTACTTTGCACTTACAGTAAAATCTTGGCTCTCCTATTTTCAACATTAACTTTATTCTTATTATTGCTAATGTTTAAACTGTAAATGGCAAAAATTAGTAAGTGACTACCATACAGCACTACTTGTTTATGTAAATTACAGTGTATATTTCTGGAAAGATTTAGAAAATTAACAGATGTCTTTAAAAATCACAGCTAATTTTTAACTGATATGCAAATATGTTTTAATAATTCCCAAGAGAAATACTCTGATCTAGTCCTTTCTCTCTGTTATCCATTCTGGAGTTATGCACTTGATATTCCCTATCTATGAAAACCTCCCAAGTACTGAAATGACTCATACATACATTTTATTTTGAACTTGCTGTATTTACTCCTCTTCCCCCAAACAGCTGAGGCTGAGAACATGACAAGGTTTGTTTCTCTCTCCTGTTACTCTCTGAGCAAGAAACATTAACTCAGTACACAGCAATATCAGAATTTGGGGCAGGAATGAAAACTCAACTAAGCTGAAGCTGATTCTTCTTGGGCTAGTATTTCTGCACACTGCAGTTGGTTTGGATTCTTCCCCAGCTGTTATACATTTTCTCCTACATGCCACTACAGCACCATTCTGCTACTTTTCTTCTCTCAAGTAAATGAGATGATTTAAGATGGGGCAGCTCACCTCAGGAATTAACCCATAAGCAATTGTCACATAGGCAATGGTGGCCAGATCTGTGGGATGCAACGCAGCACCAGGACACAGTGATTCAGGATTTACACTTCTTAGCTAATACAGTTGGTCACTAACTACCTCAGAATGATGTGGGGCCCTAAAACACGTGAGCATGTGTAACTACCAAAGTCCAGCTTGCAATCAGTACCCAAACTGTCTTTCACATGGATCGTCCTTGATATAAGAAACATTCACCCTTTCAATTTCCTCCAGCAAGACCGGACACTGGCACTATTTCAAAAAGTTATTTCAGAGTGCTTTGAAGAAGAATGTTCACTTTGCAATACATTGCGAGTAGTTAGAGTCAATTTTTTCCCCCATCATCACATATTTAACCAAAATGCTCAGAACAGTTTACATTCTTCTACTCGGTATTTATGACAGTCTCTTCTGCTCTGAGATAAAATCACGGGCATTCTGATAAACATACTTGGAGGTTATCTAGTTACTGCAGCTTTTCTTAAAACCCTATACATCCTTTGTCAAAGTACAGCCATATAATATTCACTACAGGGCTTATTTTTCTCCTGCTCTACAGTTTTGATTAAGTCACAGGCAGCACGTCACCTCTAAATTCATTCATCATTTATTTGTATTTTCTCAATTTTGAAATTTAAGTCTGGCTTTTACTGCATTTCAATAGATAGTTCTGTTAGACACTAAAACTTTACCTTTTTGCTGAGGTAAAAGGAAAATGATATGGAATTACTTGTTTCTTTATCATAGATTTTAGTTGTCTAAAACAAGGTTTAGACACTACATCCAGCCCAGCATCCTGCATTCACACATTTGCTTTTCTCCTTCCCTCTATAAATCTCTGCACCTCTTTCAAATTACATCAGACTCTCTCGATGTGTAGGGATTGATATTAAATGCATGAATGGGTAATATATGTTTCTTGCTCTTCAAATTAAAAACACATTCCTTTAAGTTATTTTAATTGCATTCCCAAACACACTTTCTCTTACAAATTTCTGACATATTAAGAAAATATTTAATATAATAAAAGTACTGTCATTCTTTCCGTCCAGAAAGCCGGCATCAAACAAAACATCAGGGTTGGAGACTATTAGTCTTTGTGTCATRTATTCATATTATGTTTTTACTTAAAAGAAATGTAGAATGAAACACTTACAWGTTAAAAATCAATATTTTTATCACAGTAATTTGAGAATTCTCACTCTTAGAATATATTAAAGACACATGAATAATTCTTATCAAGTTAAGTCTAAGAGAAACGACATCACCAACAATAAGGGAGYTTCTGAATAAGCTACCTTTGTATCTGTCCGCTCCAGAGAGAATTCTGCAGCTGCCACAGCAACGAGCAGAAGAGCCAGCCAAGAGACYAGACAACAAGCCAAAGAGGAGGTCAAAGCTTGGGAGCCAGAACTTGGCATCTCAGTCTTACAGCTGTCAGAGACACTCAGTGAGAGAAGTCACTGTTGTCTACAATTTTTGCAAACACTTGGGATGAGAGGAAGAGGGGGGAAAAAACCGCAGATCTTTGTCTACAGCATTAAGAGCCAAGTTAGTGCTGAAAGGCCATACATGCCACCATTTGTTTTCTCACAGCATTGTGATACCAAGATACCACGTCAAATGAATAGAAAAGTACTGTGTGCACAAATACATGGTTTAGTAACAGTCCAGAACATTAGACTTCCAAAGAGGATTCCTTCTGGAAAGTAGTATCAGTGAATAAGATGGAAATAAAAACCAGGAAACTACTCTTTTTTCATTTTTGCCTTTTAAAATATTCTTTTAAGGCAACAGTTTTTGCTGTCTTTTTACATAAAACTTAACCTCTCGATCATTTGCCCAGAGCAGCAATGATAACAACTCCAGTATGTAATTTTAAGTATGTCTAGAGATTTGTGGCAAATATGAAGTTACACTATCAACATTAGAGATTCTTGCTCTTAACTCATGTAAAACTACACATTGTAAGAAAAGACTCACCAAATTAAACTTGCAGGACCTCTAAACAAAATAACAGAATTAGACTAACACCTTCAGCAACAGAACAGAATCAGACCAATACCTCTGACTTTGCAAAACCTAATTTTAAGCATATATGTATGCAAAAACTGAAAACTAGTAGCAATTTTCAGGAAAGCTGTCTCCACAGATTCTGTGCTGACAGGCCATGCAACTGCCAATCAATGTTTAAAAACAAAAGAGATGTTCTTGGAAAGTGCCAAAATAGATTATATATACTGCCATTACAATTAAGGTTTTATGAGCAGGAAGGAGAGGAAACATGGACTGGAATTCTCACTGTGAATCACCACTGTGAATGCAACATTCCACACAAGGCAGATTCCCAAGGAAATGTATCTTACATGTTAGCGGGGACTGTTAAAATGAAGGAAGAACATCTATTTTCGATGAAAAGAGAAAGGAGGAAAGAGATACATTACAAAGATAATTTAACCGATGTCGGAAAGTGAACTATTCTGTCAAGGAAGCATTTTGAGTGCAGCTCAAAGTAAATAATAAAAATTATTCTAAAACATAATTTGACAGAATAGTTTATAATATTATTTTCTCCGGTCTTTTCTTACTCTTAACCAGTCTCTATGTCTCATTGTAGGTTGACGTACAATCACCTCATTTTCAGTGTTTAGAAGAACTAGTAATATTATGAATTACAAATCTGATATTCTTAACTTAGCAGTCTGATATCCRTTTCTTTAGGGACAGTTTTCCTTGTTTTTCTCGGACTGCACAAATCATCAGAAGGCTGTCTCAATGTACACACAGTTTTCACTGTTATACAAATATGCCCTCTAGCGGTAGAATAATCACGAGAACTATCTTATTCAGAGTTTCTATCCACCTCTCTAAGATAAAGCTGTATTCTCATAATATCTCCTAGATAAAGTTCAGCCACCAATGGCCTAACTGTAACCTCTTTTGAATGCTATCCATTGAAGATGATGAGCTTACTTAATGACTTAGCCACATACTGAGGCTTAACATAAAGTCAAGGGATAGAAACCTAAACAGAACTATCAATTAAGGTATAAAACTGATTTACCATAATGTCACAGGATTCTCCATACTTTAAACATTTTTAAAAAAAAACTGTTCACACAGAGATTATACACACTTTCAAGCACTAGCACTTGATATCTAAAACCTCTGACTAACAGAATCACAAATGAGTATTTGTGTTATCATCTTACATCACTGAATCTTCTTTCACTTACATACACTTATTCTTTATTTTTCAACTTTAATTAGAGAACTGAGACAGAAACACCTCTAATTCTGGCCTATGTTGGTGGCAGTGATTTGCATTTCATTATTTCAAAATGTTGCCACATCAGAAATTTGATCTCAAATAGCAACTCAGCTTCAAATACTGCCAGATGTATGATTGTTAAATATTTACATTATGTTATCATTTCTTATCTTAAGARAAGACTAGCATGTTACCTATTTTTAAAATGAAATAGCTAAACTTCAGATTAGTAAGTATGGGTAAAATCTTCCTATTCGCATGCTAGTCCTCTTCCTTCAATGCAGCATCTCAACAGATCATTACTATATTAACAATGGTTGAGACAGATTGTATGCACAAAAATAAACAAAAACTTTTAAAATCGTAACAGCTTTTATCACAATTTGTTTTCATAGTTCAGTTGTTTTAAATTGGTACACATTTGCACATATTCAGCAGTTCTAATGAAACAGAACACRTGATGCTTGGACATGTCTGACTGAGCTTTCACTGTATTCTTAAGGACTGACAGTACACAGGCAAGTGATTCAATATCTCACTGACTGTACACTGGTGTATTTACAATGTCATACACTGTTCTAATGAATGTGACATAGGTTTTCTAATGAATGTGACATAGGTTTACTCATCACCTTCTGTGAACCCCTCAAATTTTCTTCCTGTTTTGAACAAAGGCCAGTGCAAAAAACAATGTGGCACACTATCAGTTCACAGAATAGATCCCTATCTTTTCCAAGATAAATCTTCAGTCTATTGTTTCGTATTTAAAGGAAGACTTCTTCAGAAATCAAAGTGCCACCAGGATTCTATCAACATTGAGGGTTTTCTTCAAATACAAAATCCAATCAGTTAACTTTTTGGTCTATATTAACCCTTTCTGTGTGATTTTATATATCAYGAACATGTCTTAACACAGACATGCCTTGATGCAACACTAATTGTTTCGTACACAAAAAAGCAGCAGAGAATTAATAGAATATATTCTTAGAATTTGTTAGACAGCTAAAAAAAACAATTATTAAAATCAGTGTACACTTCAGAAATTCCTTGCAAAACACTCACAAATTAAACTGAAGGAAATGCATACAACCTCAAATAGGGATTGAGAAGCAACAAAAAAGTAAATGTAACTACTCTAATAAGACTGACAGTAATTGTGTCACTCCGACAACAGTAAATTAAATTACTAAATAGGAAAGCACACATCTGATTGGAAAGGAAAAGTCCTTCAACAGTAATCATTAGCAAGTATCAAACTGGGAGGATCTATCCCATGGGGACCTAGAAAGATCTGTGCTATATCAGACTCTTGCTCAGTGTTTTCAATGACAACTTTGATGATTGAGCAGAAAGYATGTTTAAGAATTCTGAAGATGATATCAAGCAAGGACAAATTCAAGTCTTTTGAAGAACAGTTTTAGAACTCTGAGTCTGATAAACTGAAAAAATAGTCCCAATGAAYAACATGAGATTCAGTAAAAACAAAGAGGTGCACATTAAAAGGTGTGTAGCAGCAACTCCTAAAAAAAGGAATCAGTGCAATGCTATTGAAGAAAATATGAATMACCTTTTAATATGTTAAAAACAGTATCAAATATATGACATAGGATGTACATACACTTCTTTACTCAGTAGGGGTGAAGCTCATGCACCTGTATCTAGCTTCGGGTATCATAATAATAATAAAAATAAAAAAAAAGAGACAATCCTGATAAGAATAATAACAACAATAGATATTATTGGGGAGGGGGAAGAAGCTGTGGAAATTCGAAAGATTTGAGTCCATCTGTTCTAGAAAAAAGGACAGATACAATAGAGCAGTCTGAAGATCATAAATGGAACAGTGACCAATTATTCTTCTGTCAAGAAAAAAAAAACTAGTAGTAGTCAGTTTAACTTTCACTAGAGAGATTTTGGTTAAAAGCTTTCTAACTACAAGAATAGATAGCCCATGAAAAGGTCACTTTGGAAGGCTGGGAAAAAAAAACCCCACACGTTAGGAAGCTTTTTTTTTAAAAAAAAAAAGAAAAAGTGCAACATATACCTCCTATGGTTGGTCGAGATACACGTTATTGTGGTTCAGAGCAGAGAGAGAAAACCAATGTTTTAGATAATCTAAGCTGAAGGGCTGGATCCACAACACACCCTGAGCCTTAATTCTCCAGTTAGCCAGACTGGGAGGGATGTTAAAATGCATAAAAGGTCCTCCACTTCCCAGCCACCCAGGTTTTCTCCTGGCCAAAATCGGTATAGAGGCGCAGAGCGAACACCACAAAACCAAGTCCCATCCCAACAGATTAATGCTGTGTGTGAGCCAGATACCCAAACACTAGATAGTCCTCTCAAGCTCTCCACAGTTTTGACACTGATTTTCCCGATGCAGTGATAGTACTGTAATGTAAGGGCACATCAGAAAGGTACAAGACAGAGGGATAGTTTATAGCTATAAATGAAAGTGTAGTAGGCACAAAGATTCTCTCTGATATGAAGTTGAGTCTTGATTTTTTTTGCCAAAATCCAAGCTCTCATATGTTGTAAATTGTCTGCATATGCATAAGAACATGTTTGCACTAAGGAGAACTGCTCCAATATTATTGTACCAAGGCAAAATCTCTAGAGGACGCACTAACGGAAAATGACGAGAAGTCTTCCTTTGTTTGAAATAGAGTCAGAGAAGTTGCAAGTTTTCTCTCAAATTTTAAAAAGAATCCATGACACAAYGTTTCACATATTAGCCACAATTCCTTTGAGGGACTGGAAGAAGCATCTGTCTCTCTTTTTATGATTTTTAAGATCATGCTCCTATCACTGTATCTCTGCAGCTCAGATGTCTTCAGAGGGAAACCGAACAAAGCAAGAAACAGTGGCAATTACTAATACAATGAGACACCGCAAAGGAAGCTAGATTTCCTCCCCCTTTTTCTTCTTCAGTGTTTGTACTAGTCAATTTAGTATAGTTTCCTAGCTAAAATTTGAAAAATACATCATACAGCTGATGTACTCTTATGCTTCAGCTTCAGAAGACATTTCACAAAGTGTAACCTTTCACCCATTGCAGTACAAAGCAGTTTTTTTTTTTTTTTTTTAAACAGCATAATTACAGATCTCAGAGTTTAATCTACAAAATTTTATGGAGAGGGAAGGAAGGAGAAAAGGCGGTGAAATAAGCTGCCACTACCATTACTCTTTCCATCTTCAAAAAGCTGAAGAGGGAGGCATGGAGATGTGGAAAAATGGACTAGAAAACTGTGAACTTGTGATTTTAAATACTTAAACCAGAATAAAATTAATAGCAAAACAGAACATCCATATGGGGAGGTATACCCCTAACACTTATTTTTAAATCACTATTATGCTTAACTTCTCTGAGTAGTTAAGACCTTAGTTTAACCTTCAGAGCAACTGAAGTTGCTCAGAAAACTCAAGCATCTTGAAAGATTCATACAAAACCAAAAGCAAAAACAATAAAATGTTCTCCATATATTCAAATTTGGAACTTGCAATTTCAGCCGCATTGATGCAAAGACCATGCAGTTGTTAAAGAACCACAGTCAATAGTACCTAAAATCAGTAGACACATTATGGGCTAAACATGGCTTTCAAGATAAACACTAGAATAATCTGATCTAGAAGTCATAAAATAGCAGATTTACTCATTTCTTAAGGTATATCCAAAGTTAGCTTTATATGGCCATTAAAGGACCATGCAAGTTTGGAGAAGATCAATTAATGAACCTAKTAAGTTAATAGTACCAGTGCCACTTTTCAATCTGCTGTTGGTATAAGGAGGAATACATTCATGCATYGCTTGCACTGCCTGCTGTGCTTTTGGCTTCTAAGTACAGTTTGCAGTCAGAATGTAAAAGTAATTTTAGTCTCCTCCAATTAGAGAGTGAACTACTTCAGCAAAAGCAGAAGCACTTAGAGAAGTGCTCTACAATCTGAATTGTGGATTCCTTATACACTTGAGGGTAATTCCTTATTTCACATTTGAGGAGTCAACCCTCAAATCCTGCCTATACACACATTTTTAGTATGTTTTAAAAATAAAATCTACTTTTCCCAGAATTACTTTGTTTAATTGGCATGAAAACCACTGGGAAGACTGTCACACCAATGCTAATTATRTTTCTTCTGTTTTGATTCTATAGTTCTTACAATTACATATGAAATAAAGCAGAATTGCAAAATGCAACCAGTGCTAGAACAGACTAATACTTCAACCTTTACAATATCTGATCCTTCAAGCTGCATGGATCTAGTAATGGTTTATAAACTGCTTGTATCATCTTTTTTTAAAAATGAAGCTTTTTAGAAACTAGAACAAGGAAGTACTTGAATGCAATAACTATCTACCAAACTAACTGTAAAAAATAATAAAAAAAWTCTTTCAATAAACTGATTGTTTCCATTCAACTAGATTTTAAACCAAGTTCCACTCAGAATAATTTGAAGTGGTTATCAACTTCTGAAAAAGATACCTGAAGATGCAAACAAATCCATGTGTTGGAGGCAATATAACAGTATTTCAAGTTTTATAAAAGATAAACCAATARTACAACATGAGGTATCTGTAATCCCTGTAACACAAACACACGCACACACACTTACATCTTACAACTCCTCCTCTAACTGAAATTGACCTTGATCAAACATATTACAATTTAYGAAATCTCAGCAGCTTCTAACTTTATCTGCTTTGCACTATCCACCATAGAGATTCAGCTGATTATATGCATACATTGGAAATCTCCCATGACTTTAAAAGGGCTGTTAAAGGCATTAGAACAGAAAGTTCTAATACCATGCTCCCTGCACGTTCTCACAGTTAATGAAAAATGACTTTGAAAATTGCACATCGCTCCACTAATTTCTTCTGATCAGAAGAGTGACATTCTGGATTGACACTTCTTTCCAGGATAACATTAAAAAGTCTGTGTAAAAATGAASTAAATAGGCCCCACTGCTTTTGGCATTTACTTTATACCATGACTCATGACCATCTTCAGCCTGCACTTAAAAAAAACCTTTTCAGAGAGCCTCTAAGAGAAGAAAAAAAAAGAAAAAAAAAACCACACAAACAACTCTGAATTATAGCCTTTTAGTCCAGTACTGCATTTACTTGCACAATTTTTAAGTTTCAAAATCAGCTTTCTTTTTTTTTTTTAAGAGGGGTGGGAGGGAAAAACAAATTTTGTATATATATTTGTTTTAAATATATATACACACACACACATGCACATACATATAGAGCAACTAATTTAATTCATTTTTAAATAAGAGACTAAAGAATAATTTTGCTCAYAGTTTCCAACTAGTTATTTTTACAATACTGAGCAGGTGTATAACACAGCAACATCAATACAAAAGAGTATCCAGAAATCTTAACACTCCAAAACTATAGAACGTTAGACATCATTGTAGGTAAAAATAATCTTCTGCAATTTTATAACTGGAAAACATTTAAGCAACAATATTACATCACGGAGACTCCCTCTGAAGACAGGCATTTACTTCTAATAGATAATATAGCTCCAACACAGGTACAACTAGCTTTCTCCTACCATTTGGACAAAGTTYTACTGATCTCCTATTCTCCACTTCTTTTCCAACTGCAGCAAAGGTAGAAAGGAAAATCCCTCCTTTCTACCTTTATTTTCCCATACCTACTCAGAACTGTTCATTTTCACTCTCAATAATATGAGGATACAAACAATAAAAGTAGATCTTCAAACTCCACACACAGTTAAAGAAAATATGCCACCTTAAATTACACATAACTTCAGAGACAGGGAGAACACCACAAGAGATAGGAAGGCTGTTAATAAGATAAATACAATAAAAATGCTAGTGCAAATTGAATCACAGATGTACCAAAATACAGTATCTGGATCCTATGGTTATATGTATTCTCTGATAAAAGCTAACATTCAGGCTTGCGCTGGTAGCTTTGATTTTCACAGTGAGGGGTAGAAGAGGAGAAAAGAAAAGGGAAAAAAAACAACAAAAAAAAAGCCCTGTCTTTTTTTCTAAACAGCACTACAGCTTCCAAAGCCAAGGCRAGCTTTTCACTGCTAACAACCTCTAGACAGATCCTGAACAAAATCAACGTCCAATCCTCACTGTCAATACAGTCTATCATAACTTCAAACCCTCCAAAATTTGCAGAAAATTATCTGAATAATTTCACTAAATAAGCTAATACATTATTTAAAAATCAAAACAATTCAGTACTACAAAACATTAAACTATCCTTTGGAATTGTTTTGAAACCAAGAGGCTTTGAACGTTCACACTCTACTCTCCTAAAATTAAATCATCTTAATCAAGTGGGAGGCAAACAATGAATAGGTATTAATTTGGCCTAGGTTTAGCAGTTCAACTTTCACCTAACAATAAAGAATTTGTGTATCCTGGTTAACGGTAGGATCAGGCTTGAGCTGAAAATACCATAATTTATACACAGCAGGAAACCTCTGYGTGTGCAATACTAACCAGAGTGGATTTTGAAGAGATCTGACAGTTTAAATCTTACAAGTTCTTTAAAATGCCTTGTAATTGCCTCCAAAGATCTGTTCTCTCTTCATCTTCCTTTCTGAAGTTTTGTCAGCCTCACAATCCCAGAAGGAAAAGAAAAGTTATTCCTATTCAGTCTCCTGCTGTTTCTGTAGGTCGACTCTTCTGAAGCATTTACTAGCATAGTCAAGGAATACACGCGTTCCTCTAGAAGACTTCTTGAGATATCTTCCTCTCTTTTTGCTATCATTCCTTCTTCTGAGAAGCCTAAATTTTCTTTTCCAGTGAGAGTTCTTTTTATTTTACTCATTTCTTAACCTCCACTATTAYGCGACACCCACATGGGCAACATCCAACTTAGAATTAAAAGTCCTTCTTATATAAAAAAAGACAACAGAGAGCACAGAAAAGGTGCTATTTTTCTAGCTACAGTAAGAATAAACTGAATTGCACTGGCCTACCTAACATGGAATATAACCACCAAATCACTATTGTTTAGTATATTAAAAAAATACACATTCTATATTTTTAAGAAGAATTTTTAGAATTTGATTTCTTAAGCATATTGAACTCTTTGCAGCTGAGATGAAGGTATTCACAAACACAAACAATATATTAATTGAAATCACCAGTGGCTTTCTTAACATTCAGCATTATTAATGCTGCAAAATTATTTTACGTATGACAATGAACCAAATAATTATACAATTTCCATAAACTGCATTTTTTTTGTTTGTTTCTCTTTCTGCATTTTCTTATATTTGACCCATTTGCAAGCACAGATGGTCCTGGCTAAGGAACACATTGTACTAGAAAAAAGTATCTTGATGAATAACCTTACTAAGAATTTTTCCAAAAAGAACTGTAAAGCTGTCTGTAAAGTTTGTAACTTACACGCAACTTTTCAGAGAAAGAGCCTCATTTATAACTTTCTAATTAACATGTATTCATTATGGCTAAAGAGTCAATGAATTTCTCTGTACAGTTAACTTCTTCCAGTCAAATCAAACAACTAGACACAAATTTAAATCATACACCAAACACCAGTAAATACTATTCTTTATATTCTTGCCCCAAAAACTGTCAAAAACATCAAAGTTACGTATCAAGCAGCAATTATCCAACCAAAAACCAGAAAAGAAACACGCTCAAGTACTACATATGTATGCATGTACATATGTATATTAGTATCAACAAAACACATTGCTGAATTTTTTTTTCAGCAAGTCTCCAGGTATTTCTTTCTTTGTCCTAGTTCTTTTCTGTGGCAGTAAGAATGATCACAACAATTTCCTGATTAARAAGCAAATAGACTGAAAACAAAGAAAACGCACAACGCAATTGGCAGAAAGCTAAAAGGAAATAGTTTAAAGATACATGAAAAGCACTGTTTTCATTTCTTTAGAAGATGAATTAGCAACTTGGAAACCCCAAAGACATTGAAAACCTGAAGGGGATCTAGCAGAAGGCCATCAAGATGATTAGAGGYTGAAAACCTGACATATGAAGAAAGGCYGAAGGAGTTGAGTTTGTACCACCTATAAAATAGAAGACTTGGAATGGAGGTGCTTTCTTCACATGGAAGCAGAGCGAAAGGACATAAGGCAATAGGCAGAAATTCCTTCAGGGGAAATTCTCTCCAAGAAGTGGTAGACTCTCCCTCACTGGAAATAATTCAAGGCTTAACTAGACAGGGTCCTGGATAATTTAATCTGAAGTTCTATTTTCAACAGAAGGCCCCTTCCAGCCTAGACTTTTCTATGATTCTGTATGTGAAACTCTTCAGTTATTATAGCTTAAAGTMCTACCTGGCACAAATACTGAAATAATTTAGCAAAAATCAGCTTTATGCACAGCTATTTTCCTTGAATTTTGTACTGCTATAACTCCTTTAGTGTCTATGGATTCATACATGGCGTAAGCTGAAGTAGCCTATTTTTCCTCCATTTTTTTAGTTTCTTTACTACTAGTTTCTTTTACTTTCTTTTTTCTATATGTAAAGGTACTTTACGTATCTGCTAAAYCCCAATGCTCTTCTGAATTCCATATGAACACAACTATTTGCAACTGCACATGCAGAACACTGTACCTGCAGTTCCAGGCCTCAGTCCTGCCTGGTCAGAGCATAGTTCACATACGTTGTTTTTAAGAAATAGGTCATCGAGTAAATGTTTCTTTAAAAAAAATAATAATAATAATAATAATAAAACTTTCTCTAAATTAAAATCTGATGGTATTGAAATCTGCCACAAAGTTATTTCTGGATTTTTTTTAAGGAAATAAATGATACTTCAGTTGCGATCTAACAAGACACTAAATTTGCTTTATTCAGAAAGTAGATTCAAAACATCTTTGACTGCACTGAGGATGCCATGTCTACTAATTCCCAAGATTATCTAAAGGGGAAAAAAAAAGAAAAAAAAAGAAAAAGCTACCTAGAACCAGATGATAAAAACACTTTCTCACCTACTACAATCTGAACTGCTTGGYTCTGGTAGTGTTTCCCAATTTTTGTGGTGTATTATCGCAGAAAACACTGTCAAGTTCATTGCTGGGCTGATTTGAGTGTCGAGGCCATTACATTAACAGTGCTCAGGAAAAGCTCAAAAGCTTCTACTGTACACCCAGAGGCATCTGATAGAGAAATACACTTAATAAAATGGAACCCTAGAGAAAAGTAGAGACACCAGGCAACTCTCAACTGTTTTAATTTTGGATTACCTATCACACTTGAAGAGAACATCACTAACTTTTCAGATTTATTAAGGAGCTATGATTTCCATTTTCCAAGCTTCGATTGTGGACTGTCAGTTCTTTCTTCCCCAGAGAAGCAAAGTTTATGAAAGGGTTACTTCCCTTATTCCACTCCATACCTCCTACAGAACAGACGTGTGTGCAGGTGGATTTTTGGAAGTTGGTGAAGATCCATTTGAAATCTTTATCAGGATTCTATGAATCAAGCACATGGGGCCCAACTGTTTATTAAGCTATGTTTATTATGAATATGCTAGGCTTCATACTACAGCTATAGATACTATAGTTATCAAGAGGGCCCTCAGTTATTAATGCTTCCATGTTAATCCCCAAGTGTCTGTATGTGACGTGAAAGAAACAGGCTAAGTCCACACTGTACTACCCCTAGACTGCAGGATATGTGAAAAGTCACATTTGAAGATTGGGATATATTCATATRAAGTTACGCTTTACAGTCATTGCTTCACAACACACCTATTAAGCTACTGTTTTTTTAAAAAAAAATAACACTAACAGTTGTAATACAACTGACTTTGTGGACTGAACTTTCATAGCTGTCCTGAAATGGATTTAATTAGCATTCTTCAAATTTCACAGTGTAAATGAGAAAAAAATAGTCAACAAAAACAAGCCCAATGTGGACAATAAGAGACAGCGTGTGCAAAAGAGTGAGTGCGTATGCAAGAGCACATGATAGAGAAAAGCACTGCAGAATTAGTCATATTTTGTTTCAACTCACTCCCCCAATCATTCACCATACTACTTCAGAATCCTTTCCTCAATTTTTCCACATTACTATAAGAAGTCAAGAAGTGACTGGGAACAGTTTTACAGGAGCACAACCATTTGCTTGCTAGGAATGTCCTACTTCGCACCTGTGCTTCACTCCAAAATATACATCTATGATAGAGGTAAAAARCCTAGACGATATAAAGGCACTACGGAATGTAACTGTTATAAAAACATTGTTAATGAGAGCTAATCTTTTTCTGCTTTAAGGACATGCACCTATTATAAAATCTGAAAACTGCACTTGCTGCACTCAGCATCCATCTGTAAGTAAAAGGGAATTTTATGATTCTGCTCCTGGTTCAAATTACGTTGCTATGGAAGCATATATTGGATTGATGAAAACAGGTCAACTGCATTAAAAAAAAAAAATCATTGTTTTAACTTTTCAAAAATTATTGTTAATTTTTACCATTACTTTTACAATTTATTATATTTAATTAACACTGACTTTGGTAATACAGTATGTATTCCCACAAAAAGTGCAAGCAGCATTACAGTTAAGTGGTATTTAATGTAGAAAATTTATTTTGCACAAATCTATAATGACTGTGTACAGAATGTTTAAAAGAATATCATAAGCAGTTCTTCATGATGTCTGTGCTAAACAATGTCAAATGATGCAATATAAACAGGCATCTCCATTTGAAGACTATTACTATTCTTATTAAAAGACATTTAATCAAAATCAGAACAGTGCTATTTCCAATGCTTGGATCTGCTAAAAAATAAAAATACTTTCTAGCTTCTAAATCAATTAGTAATATAAATATTCAACTGGATTCTCATTTACTTAAAACCTGATAAAAATATTTAGTGACAGTTAAGTTTCAAGTAGGGTATCTGTCCCACCAATTGAACATGTTAAAGCAATTGCAACCTACCAGAAAAAAAATTCTTGCACTCCTCAACTTTTTCACACTGCCTACCAAAGTGTTGTCAGTATAGCTTAATACACCACAAAATTCTCATTCCATCTGCAGCAGATATCAGAAAGTAAAATATAGCTCACCTATATCAATCATGTATTTCTGTGCAGAATCTCTAAAGGATGATCTCAAACACCTTCGTTTCAATACCACTGCCCATCAACACACTYCCTATGAAAAAAATGTTCTTCTACCTAGACACTGATGTATTTATATGCACCAGGTTTATGCTAGAGGTTCAGTGTAATACATTCTATTCATCAATTCCTTTTTTACTACAGAAATGTACAGCTTTACTCATTAATAGAGTAAAGGTGTATGGGAATACTGCCAATACACAAGATTCACACTCATACCCTAGTTTAAGGATCTTTCTCCCATAAACATTATTTCATCTAGAGGAAGTCAGTGGTTCTGAAGTCCCATTAGTTGAACGCATCACAAATCCACAGTGCTACCAAAAAGGGCAATACTGTCTTCTGCACGCAGTTGTTTCAGCCTTACACCCTTTCACCAGTGAAATGGATGACACAACTCCCAGATCAGTTCCCTAATCTGATTCATCATGCACCAGGCAAAAGACAGTGAGACTATAACGGATAAAGTAAAAATAAATACTTAGGAGGCAGAGGTAAAAATAGCCCCATTTCTTTAACCTGCAATAAATCCATATTGCTGCCGAGACTGATCATTAGATCACAGCATCTAGTCATCCTTCTTTCTTTCTAATTTTCCTGAAGTGTTTTAGCCTGAAAAGATGTACTGCATGACTACTGAYAAAAATTTCATTTCTGTAACTAGAAACATATTTAATTGTCAATACAATGGAAACTGTCTACAAGAAAAGTAAAAGTGATGCTTGTGTTCATTTTTTTAAAAAAGATATATTTATATTAATGTACATATAAATATGAGAAACTCTTTTGGACTCCAAAAGCTCTATGTATTTCATAACTCCTGTTACAAACTTACKGCAAAATTGTATGCCCTATACTATTTTGTGACTCTCTNAAAAAAAAAAAAAAAAAAAAAAAAAAAAAACACCCTACACCCAACTTGTGAAGTTGTTAAATACTGAAAGTTTTAAAATATACTGAAAGGCTGTCCCTCAGGCAACTGGGAAAGCTTTAACTTTCATACTTAACACTTTTGGAATTGTTTATAACCCACAACATTCCAAAACTGTATGACTTACAATACCATTTAGAGATGCACTTTTCAGCACTGTAAGGTTTTTATGGGGTTTGTCTTGTATTTTCACACAACAAATAGCTTGTAATAACAAAAAAAAGTAAGTTTGTAATAACATATAACAGTAATAAAATTAGAAAGATATTTAAAACACTGCCATGATACTTACTAAAACTATTCTTTAAAATACATACTTTCTGATGACTATAACATGAAGTCTATTTTACCAAAGCAAAAAGTAAACGTAACTTGACTTCTCTTTAACCAAATGGCTATTTTCCCTCAGGAAACAGCATTTTTCCTCTTCTGTACTGGTTCATTCAGCATCAGCCTCCGTTGTGCCTTCACACAATGTACTCACTTCTAGATTGGTGGTCTTCTCCAAGATTGCCGCTAGATATCTAAGACAACATTCTTGTCTTTCCTCCCCTCAGTACTAATTTAGCTTTCTCTTCAAATTTTCTTCTCTTAATTTGTTCCTTTCTTTTTTCTCACCCATTCTGTAAGTTTTATGGAAAATTTGTTTGAAATATGATACTAAAAGGAATTCCAAGAGCTACCTAATCATCATGTGGCAAGCCCTATCCTCTAAAGGAGTGCATATAAGCAAGATTTAAATTTAGGAGAAAAAAAATATTGGTATTTTCCTATGGCCTACAAAGAGCCAGAGGCCTATCCACAAGCTAGACAGCCTGTTTGACATTAAAACAAAACTCCACTTACATTTAGTCATACAGCTTTCATAATATAATTTCTCTGGATGAACTGTCCACCAATGAACTAATTGTAACATTAAATTTAAATTGTCCAAATTAGTTTCATATTGAAGTACCACATTCAGTTTAATGCAAATATTCACACGACTGATATTCAAATACACCAGGTTGTCTGCAGACTTAAACTTCAGTAAGCCAGTTGGCATTTGATTCATATTTTCAGTGTTAACTCTGCAAACCCTGAAGCTTGGAAAGTAAAATTAAAAGCAAGCTCATAATTCATTGCCTAACCTTGTAACCTACAACAAAAAGATAAGTATGTGCTCCTGTTAAACAGACCTCCATAAGGCAATTCAGAAACCACACAGACAACACATTTTGTCACAGAAAAGTAATTCAACTCCTAAAAGCTAAACAACAAGCTTAAAGTCAAGGCAATGAAATACAAGAAAGTTCCAAAAGATAGATACCTACAGGCAAAGTCCTATCATTTCAGTTATTACACAGAATGCTCACAGTTGTCCCTCCCAGTCTGAAAGGAATGACACTCAAAAGTGTTTACTGCATAGAATCCAAATAAGTTCTAGCATTTCATAGATTTGCTGGTAACTTCTAGAAACGCATCTTGAAGGCTCTGAAGCTGACCACACAGGTTCTACTTTCAAAAGAGATCAATTACCCCTAATAGTACACCTGTTTTTGATAAGCCTTACAGGAAACAACTATAAGGTTGATGTAGAAGGGTCCTTATAGGTATACTGGGGTCACAGACCAGATAGAGAAACATGCAGTTCACATATTAAATTCTTCTTGAAATACATGAAACAATAAATATATAGTATTTCAGTAATTTATAAAAAAGTATGGTAACAACAGTTGCCAGCTCACACTACACGAGAACACACAAAACAGATTTTTAAAGCAAGACTTTGAAACCATCTTTCATAGTGAATTTTCATTTCTTTTTAATGGAAGAAAAATCTACCATCTGGTATGATTTTAACTGTTGCATTATTTGCTACTAAAACATATATAGCATTTGAAGTCAGACTTACCTCTACCAATGCCACAGTCAAAACRAGGTCCATTTTTGAATCTGGGAAAAGGGCATTCACTTGGGGAGACATTCCAATTAGTATGCAGTTAGTAACTACTGATATGACACTCATAGTTTCAAAAGCCAGCTGAAATAAAGCAAAATTAAAAATATAGTTATGACCATTGTCCCTAATTCACCAGTCCCCTAATTGCTCTGGAAAATTGCTCTGTTCTTCAYATCCTCATGAGGTCCATTATTTTAACTTTTTCCTTTCTTTAATCCTTTGACTTCTGTAACACAGAACTCATTTGATAATCTGTCCAGACTTCGTCAGCCTTAAGAACCAACAAGGACAAGATCAAAATAAGTTCTACAAAATCACATAGCCCACCTCGCAACCCTGAGTTCTTCCTCTGATTTGGGGGTGGAAGGGGGAATATGCATGCGCACATGCATGTGTGCACACAAGCCTATGCATGCTGTGAAGAAGCTGAATACTCTTCCTTCACAGGTCCAGAGTATGTAAATGCCTCAAGAAGTTATTTAGAGACCACTAATACACTAGACACAGGTGATGTCAAATCACTTCCTGGAAAAAAAAAAAATCAGGAATAATCCAAAGGTAAAAAAGCAGGTAAGAAAGCAATTTTATCTTTAGTATCTTCATGTTTCACAAGCTGAAGACATAAAAGGTTGTGGATGCACTCATCCACAGTTGTACTCTTGAACAAAAAGTTCTTTCAACATAAAGTACAAAAAGCAAAACTCCCAAAGGAACTAACAGCCCCAGCATTAGTTCTAGCATTGTATTTTTGGAGGTTTAGGCTGAATATTAATAGGAAGATACAAGGATGGTTCAGAACTTAAGTTACACTTAAGTACATGCAGTTGCATGAATATGTTTGTACTAATGTACACTTTCTTGAAGAGTTCGGTGAGGTATTTAACTGGCTAGTGCAAAAACATCCAACCTGCGTGTTATTTTTATTTAGTTTTTAAAGAGTAAAAATCACTTATGTTGGATTGCTTTTTATCAGGTCATAAAATTCTGAGATGTTTTTGCCTACAGAGCCCACACAAAACGCCCGAAAARAATATTACTGCAGTATGACAATTACTTTTGCAATATAATGATTACCTATTCCAAGGACCTCTCTCAAACAAGGACTGACATTAAAATTTGTCACAAATAATTAGCAGAAGCAACTTTTGTCCTTACAAAGTGCTGACTTAGCTCACCTGACAAAATAACTCCCATATTCCTTTAACGGAAATCCTTTAGCCAATGTCCTAATTCTTGCTGCCTCCATAAAACAAATACTAAAACTTTATGTTATTATTTTTATTCACAAAGCAAAAGCATCTTTACTGTCAGTTAAAAATCTACACTACAAAGAAAAAAAAAAGATCAAGATTGTCAAGAGTTATGATTTTTTCAACCTGTTCCCTAAATTGAAAAGAGCTACACTGGCCAAACTCAATGCTGCTCATGTACTTGCAGCTATGCTGAGGACTTTCACAACCACAGCTTCATTAAACTTTGATTTGAATGTTTGACCACATTCCTGGTCAACATAGCTATGCCATCAAGATGTTGACAGCATAGGTTTGGACTGACAAAATGTATAAGATATTAAAACACAATCAGGTTTTTATTTACATATTTTAATGWCTTTTAATACTAAAAAGGCTTCTGCTATAATTCCATTTCATGAATATTTATGTATCTAATTAACATTGCTTAGAATAATTAGCTTGTTTTTTACAACATATGCTTCATTTAATGTTTCCTGATTTCATCTGTTATTTTCCAGTTGTTTCACTTGCTACCAACATTTACAACATCTCCAAACTAAGAAAAAGTTATTGTGCCCTTTGTCTCCATTATATATGACTGGAAGAGCTGGTAAGTAAAACCAGAACACAGATCATCCCCTAGATGTCTCCTCCAACCTACCATCAAACCATTGCATTTACAGGACACTAAAGCATCTCTGGATATGATTTAATATACTTTTTTCTTGTCAGAAACACCTCTGGTCTTGGAAAGGTTTTACAGAGTTATTTTTAGTCCTAATTGGTTTACTGATGCGATCTAATCAAYGGGCCCTAAACTGGTCAGTGGTAGCACAACCACATGAGCAAACAACTGTGAACAGGAAATCCTTAATCCAGCACTACTAGCATGAAATTGTTTAGAAAGACTACATCTTTGGGTTGTGTCTATAATGCAGTTAAAAGTACAGCTCCTGCTCGCAGATTAAAATTAGATTCAAGTTATTAGATTAAAATTAGCTAGCTTAACCACAAAAGATCACATAGCTCAGCATGGGTTAGATATCCAATACTTACCTACCTATGTTCAATTTTTTAAACCCTTGCTGAGCTCCATGTTCCAGAGACTTCCATGCAGCTTATCATTTTTCAAATATATAGGCTGTAAAGAGTATCTGGTAGCATGTGGCAGCTTTGTCTTCTTAGAATTGCAAAAGCAGTACAATATATACACATACAGGAATTAAAGGAAGGATTTGTTTTCTTTTTCAAAGACAATTGTGGTGAGGCACATGGTTGAAAACTATAGACTATCACCACAGTTGGATAGCATCCTAAGGCACTGAAGAAAGATGGACAATAGACCTAATAAAGTTTAAAATATGWTGAGGGGTCAAACACGCAACTTAAACATATATAGTGAATCCTTACTTAAAATAAACGAATAAAAAAAGATTAAAAATAAAAGATTACCTGCCAAACACCTATACTGGCTGTGGGTTCTGCAAATGGACGCTTATAAACTCTACACATTTTTAAGGCATCAGAATATATCTCTGTGATGTTGTTTAATACTGCAAAGACAGCTGCCAATGGGTAAACACATGAGAAGAGACTCACATAGCCAAACTGTAAGAATAACTCCAAGTAATCATCAAAAGTACCCTGAAAAACAGARAAAAAAGAACACCTTTTACCTACATCAATAACATAAGAAAAACAGAATTAAGAATACAATCATATGCAAGCTTCCTCACTCCAAATCAGATTTTTTGTGAGTGACTGGAGGCAGAAAACAAAAGATATTACCTCTGGTTAATCTGAAATTATTTAATTACTGTAAACCTCTTCAAATAGAGGGGCCAGGGGGGTTGCTTTTATCTA
Source organism: Rhea americana (assembly GCF_003343005.1). Classification (NCBI taxonomy): domain Eukaryota; kingdom Metazoa; phylum Chordata; class Aves; order Rheiformes; family Rheidae; genus Rhea; species Rhea americana. Next base: position 3,722,837 of record NW_028186479.1, on the reverse strand, counting down.
ATGCACTTTCTGCAATATTCACACTACTTGCCCTTATTATATGACGTAACTATACAAACTGATTCATCTATTCAAGCTCCTAAGTGTCTCAATGAACTAGTTATTGAAGGAAAACTGCTGGATAGGAAAAYACAGCACCATGCATTTAAACTGGCAGAACATTCTCGTAATAGTGTGACGAGAAAAATCCTAGTATTTCAGACCACCCATGAAAGACCTAACCAGAATGGTAGGTTGGTATACAGGCAACTCTTTTCTAGTATTTCTGCTTGTTTATATCAAAACAGTAGATCAGAATTAGTTGGCATTTGACTAAATATAGACAAATGCTTCCCCCTTGTGACAGATGTAATCCTACAAATAGCACTGTCTGCTGACAGCGCACTGCTTGAGAACAAAACTGTGGTTTTGTACTGTCCATTCACAGGCACAGAACAATTGAACTCTTCAGCTTAAAAATAAAATTAATGCCTTGAATACACAATATCTTGAACTGTAACTGAGTCTAGAAGTGGATGCTCCCAAGGCCAAGTCATAACTCTACTACTGACCTGCTGTGTCCCCTCAAAAAATTATTTAGGGCATGACTATACAACAGGTGCAGATCCATCTGATCTGATTGCAAACCAGAAGCATGAGGCAATATGACCCAGAGACACCACACTCACTTTGTATACGCCAACTCAGAATCAGAAGTCAGCTCAGGTCTAAGAGGTAGAGTTTATTAGGTCAGGTATAATCAAAGCCAAATGCCAATACATAGCTTTTGGGCATGTGCTGGTATACTTGCAGGGCATAGTGCTAGACTGTGCAGATTTGTCAGCTCAGATAGACACTAACTGGGGGACTTCTGCTGTGTTCTCCATTGTCATATGCAGACACACTCTCTGTTGCTAAATCTATTTCCTCCTGTATAAAATGCAGGAAATACCAATGCTCCCAGAAGATTAAGGGTATTAATATTTGTAAAAATTTTCAGGTGCAAAGGTAATATCTCTTTTTCATCACCCCATTTCGTGGCACTTCATGCAGGAAGAGAAGAATCTGATACGAYGTTAAAAATAAATTTCAAACTGTGCTATTTGCTACCTTTACATAAAAGGTACACTATTTACATATAATTCCTATTCTGTGAAAGTATAAATCACAGCATTAAAACTCTTAGGAGTATGCTTGCAGTATCTAAACAAACAAGTCAGTCAGTCAGTCTGCATGGCCTTAACATACACACCAATGTCCATTTTATCAACTCCAATAGAAAAGGAATGAATTCCACACAGTTAAACACAAAAACACACAAAAACCCAAAACAAAATTCAGAACAATAGGTAGAGGGTGAAGGGATGATAATTTACTGATAAATATATTTTCTGAGAGAAATTATCAGTGTTAATAGGGCTATATAACTATGTCCTAAAATTTCGTGGATCACGACAAGGAATAAACTAAACTTAGAGCTGCTAAGTCATAAAAACTACAAAGGCAAGACTGTCTCAGCTTGATGCTGCCTGGTTTATTYTGGGTTAATGGGCAGGAGGTTGTCCAGAATGCCACCAGGAAGGGGATGAATGCCTAGTCTGTAGTTTCAAGAAGCAAGAGCTTCAAGCAGTAATACTGGCTTAAAGAGTTTGTCTCTTCTGCCATTCCCATTTCACCCACACAAGAGTGCCCCACTCCATCAGGCTGCAGTTCCAGTGATAACTTAAAGTTATCATCACTGCAAAAAACAAACTAAATCAGAAATAGTCCCCTCTTCCGACRCTAGGTGATTCACTCCTTGTTCCTTGGAGACTTAAGGGCACATGTTACACATATACCTCTTTCAGGTATAAGGCTGGTTTAGGTTCAGCTCTTCATTCACAGTTTCCTGATCCAGTGCACCATATAGCTATACAAACAATACTAACAGCAGAAGAGTGATGAAGCTGAAAATAAGCTGCCAAGCCAGACAACAGAAGAATATTTACTTGGTTGCACTGGTTCATGCCCCTACCAACTACAGCCTAGAAAACTATTCACATTTTTAATATTAGATTTCTATTGTCTTAGTGAAGATTAAGATGACTGCCAGGTCTAGCACAAGAGAGGACCAGAAACATAGCTGGGATCATGAGGACAGAACTGCAGAAGCCAGCAAACACAGCAGTTCAGGCTGCCCCAGAACCGCAGCCTCAGTTGTGACAGTATAAACAACTGCGGGACTAACTAGAAAGTCAAATTTAAGAAGAGAATAAGTAATCTCTACACCTATGCTAAAGGGAGACACAAAAGCAGACAGAGTGCTGCTCACAGACAGAGTGACAACRAAAACAGGGGACTTAGAGAAAATAGACCTATTTAAGTCTTTGGATAGAACAAGCATATAGGAACATATCTGTTCAAAAACCTTCCTTCCATTGTCTTACTATTAGGATTAAAAACAATTTAAATAATAATAATGGACAGAAAAATGATAATTAATGTTGATGGACTGTTACAAGCATACTGGAAGACATCAGGCTTACACCTCTTAGTAAAATAGAACATATTTTGTTTTACAGAAATCTATAAATGTTCATAAATTATGGAAAGGAAACCCAAACCTCCCTACCTTGCTGAGCCTGGCAAGCACCACTGTTGGCACTTGGGAGATGTTAACAAAGAAATTTAATTACAAAGTAATGAATCACAAAGTCCCACCCGTAAGAGAAGATAACGGGTTTTCACTTGCACTTTCACTTGCAAGAGATAATTTTGGCATTAAAAAGAGTCTCTGGAAGAGAGAAAGAACTGATTGATGAAACGTTTCAGAAGCAAAAAWTGCTATCATATTTTATAACGAGAAGTAAACAATTCCATATTGTGTTCTGCTCTTTGTTTCTAAAGAGCATATTATTACTACTACCCAAAATCCAAAGTGTTCTAATCATATATTCCAACTCTCTTCAAAAATAAAAAAGCTTTTCTACTCCAAAGCATCACACTGCAGTTACCTAGAATTGACTGAAGCTACTTTTCAGCAGTCTACAATCTAACAACCTATATTGTAACAATACATATGCAACRTACAAAATAAGTGCCCATTTCTTTTTCCAAATTGACTTGCTCAGCTAATGAAATGTCCATATCTGTTTTCTGAGAACAAATTTTTTTCTTCATCCTCTTCTTATGCCTCTTTTGTAGCCAGTAAGGAAGGAAGGCTTCTGCAAACTGATTAAGAATCTGTGAAGTTATCAGCAAAGTGGCCAAGCTCTTAAAAGAAAAAAGAAAAAATTAACACATCTTTGATAAATCAATCATCAGTTAAAATTTTGTGCATTTCAATAATGCTGTRAGTGGTTATATTATGACAAGCAGACCAGCCTACCAAAACTAGCAATAGCACACAGTAAGAATAACTACTCTCTTTCTCATTCTTTGTTATGTGCTGACAAGGGCTATATAGGAGTTAGATGTCTAAAATTCTGTGAAWTTGGTTTTCTAGTTTCTACAAAGTCTAGTGAAGGGTAAAGGTACATACATACCAACAATAACAACAGAATTACACAAGCAGCTCAAGAATCTCTAAAGTAAGAGAAATTAAGTCTCTTCAAACAAAGGAATAATCACTGTCCTGAGGGGATTATTTGTACCTTCAAAAGGCTCCAAATCCACCAGCATGTCATCAAAAATTAAGACAAAATTATTTTAAATAGGATGAAGCATGGTACAGAATTGCCATTTTTTAAAGGAAATAAGAAGTAAAAAACAACTTTTTAAGTTTTTGTTTTGTACCTCCCAAGGAGCATACGTTTCTCCCAAGAAAACTAAAACTTAGTTTAATATCTTTCTTACTTTTTACCATAAAGTACAGGCAATTTCATGTCTGGCTGATAGCTGCTTTGCTGGAGATCTCTTTAGAGAAATAAGAATCTTGAGCCACAGTTCTTATGGCTTTGTTCATTTTTATTTAGAACAAAAATATTCTCCTTCCATCTAATTTTGATGCATATGAGTTAAAAGATTTTAAAAACAAAGCTGATTTTAAATACTGACTACAAATTATTTTTCCTCTTGTTTATTCTCAACTCATTGTAGCCAAACTTAATCAGTGTCTCAGGAAGAACATCACAGAGAAAATAATTTTATAATGTAAAAAGAAAGAATGGGTTAATGAAAAATTTCCAGTCTCATTTCTGTGAGGATATAATCAATTAATTTGAAAACAACTCCTCATTTATATGGAGAGAAAGAATTGTTCTACATTGTTGTTTTATGCTTCTGCAACTGTGCAGAAAAAAATGAAATATGGAAACCAGATTTTAAAAAAATATTAACATGACAATGAACGTATCATATATATTTAGAAAAACAAGAGAAAAATCAAGTCTTAAAATGTCAATTAATCCTTTAGTTTCTTAGATGCATCAGTGCTCTAGATGTTCTTGGAACTYACCTGTCTCAAAAGCTTCATGTCAAACAGCACAAAAGCTATGTAGAAGAGCGATGCAAAACAATTTAAGAAGTTGAACTGAAAATAAAAATATTTGTTATTACTACTCGAGCAAAAGTTCACACCCTGAGAACAAATGCAGAATATCATCTAACTTAACAGTTACCTTGACTAAATAGCTTCCATGCAAATATAAATTGTCCATTAAAAYGTTCTTTACCATTTTTAAAGCTTAGGTTAGGAAAATCTAATTCTTTATATTTATCCTGTTCATATTTTCAGTAGATAAGCTTAATACTTTCCTGCACCAGAGTCTATAAACAAAGAGAACTACATTTCAATTATGAAACATGAACATTACAAATACTGTCATCATCTACTTAACATCTTTTAGGAGTTTCCACAGAAGTAATACAATAAGAGGGACATATTTTGGTCCTTTTTTCAAGGAAATACTTTATCAAAACGTATTTGCTGTATGATACATCTCTTAATATGTACAACTGTCTTCCAACATATGTTAGTTGTACATTACGTTTATTCACTTCAAGAGGTTTCATGATTAAGAGAAACATTCTCTACTTTTAAATATCACAAAAGGCATCTGAAAAATCAGAATCAAGCTCTGAAGAGAAAACTTTCTCTAAGAGAAAACCTTTTCTACTTGCTAGCAGTGTTGACACTCCATTTCTGGAGCTTACATATAACAGACATTACTGTTAAGTGCAGAGAAYTGCTCACATAGAGACAAAATGAAAAAAACAGGGTGTACATTCAGCATTYTATAATTTAAGCATTTAATTTTTTTTTATATAAATTTCCTATGGGGAAAAAATGGTGCTAATTTTTCAGAAAGGCAAGTGGGGACAAAGGTATAATTGAAACACAGAAGAGTTTTACCTCTAAAGGTTACAAGTAATAAAAGGYTCATCAAGCAGATAATTTTCTAACACATTTCAGAATTCTTCCCAAAAAAAGCAAGCTTTGGGAGTTGAGGGGGAAAAAAGGAAACAACAGCAACAAAAAGGATTTGAAAAGACAGTTAACCATTTTTTTCCAAAAAGGACGGAGAAAAGAGTCTCCAAGTCAGCCAATCTTCACAACTGCTTCTACCAAACATCTTATATGAGAACTCAGGATTTACAATACTGTTCCTTAGAACTAGTTAGTTGCAACTGGATATACACCTAAAGCAGCAATCAGACATATACATATATATATATATATATATATATACACACACACACACAGTCAACATAGAGTCACAAAATAAATAGATCACTACATACTATAAATTACATAGCTGCAGACTGAAGAACATCTATACCCAGCCTCCTCTCAACAGTTGTCTGAATGTTAATACAGGTGAAAATTAACGCATGAACTTTTTACAACATAGTTCCCATAAAATCTTGTAAAAAAATGAAAGGAATAGTTCCTACTTGAAGCCAGGAACACACTGATTAACAGAAAAATGTACATACTCAGAATCCTAGTGAAAGAACCTCAACTCACAACACTGGAAGAAAACAAAACAAAAAACAAAAAAAAAAAAATCCATCTCTCTACTATAAAGGGAGATGACTAGAACAGTCYAGAAGTTACTGTAACAGAAATTCAATTTACTTTGATTTTTATGCTAGTATTTGGGGTTACACCAAATTGTAGATCAGAGAGGGAATGCTAGGAAAGTGTTAATACAACATGTCATAAGTTCTCATTTTAAATAATCTTTAAAAGCTGCTTATACTACATACTTACTACTAAAACCTTCAGAATTAAGTGATTCTGATATGAAGATTCCAGCCTGTGATTTTCTAAAATAACAAAATTATTAATTAGTAAACAGCAAAAGCACATATCATATATTAGACACCAAGTTATACAAAAAAGCGAACAGGCATTTCTCCTCTCTCTAGAAACCCTCTAAGTAATAGTTTATAGGGAATTGTTCCCATAACATTTCATAGGGAAAAGAATTTATGCTGTACCAGTACCTCACTTAACCTGTCAAGAGCATCTGATGCACAATATAGACATAAAATTTTTGGCTACAGCTCTAGTGCTTTCCCTACTGCAAAGACTTTCCATTTTACAACATCTTTCTTACTCAGAACAGCCGTTTTATAACACAAAAACAGTAGACTACTCTTTAGCACTTAATAAATTGTGCCTAGTCATTGATTTTTGGGGGCTGAAATCAAATGCAAAACTAACCAGAACATGTTATGAAAAAGAGCAATACAGGATCTGATTCAAACCCCATAAAAGTTCACAGAATTATTCCCATTCATTTCCCAGGACTTTAGATGAGACTTTTAAGTCTCAAAGCAAGACTAAGTCATATAAATTTCAACAGATGCACTACTTATTATAAAATCAGTATCTTCAGTTCATTCAGGATAAACTGTCAGAAGCAGATGTTTTAAGGGAGAGGTTATTGCAGGAGAAGGAAGGAAGAATGGAAAGTGAATGGGAGATGATTTTCTATTTCTGCTATTTTGTCTGATCACACCTCTAAGGCCCTGGCTGTTACCTAAACAGTAACTAAACGAGGAAGCAGCATATTAACATAGCTATGTCAACAGGGCTGGAAAAGAAAGATTGTTACCTACTAATTTTGTTCAGAACAGAACAGCAGAGGTTATCTCTGATAAAGAGATGAAGTTGGGCCTGATACAAGGAAGATGCACTCAAGTGACTGAATGGGATTTATAAGTTTAGCTTTCACTAAAYGATAGCTTCTCACAATAAATGGGTGCAAGAGGTTTGCTTAAATACACCCTGGGCTTTCAAATTCACAAACTAAGTCAGTGATTCTATGAGTGTTTCCTCTTTAGCAAGAACAACATCAGCAAACCCTGCAACTCCTGCAGTTATCCTTTCCCATAACCAGACTGTTTCCTGTGCTTTACCAGTTCAACTGTTTAAGCCAGACTTTAGCTGAAAATAGGTCAGGAAGGAGGAGATGGGGGGGCAGTCAGATGACTGTCTTGGTAATAGCATGGAAGCATAAATACACTGGATAGCACAGCAGAACACGATGTCTGTGCAAGAAGTTGCATGAATACTAATGCTGCTTAACACATAACAGCAGTTCAAGATGAGGGGGAAGAGCAAGAAAGAAAGAACGAGCAAGAAAGAAAGAACGAGCAAGAAAGAAAGAACGAGCAAGAAAGAAAGAACAGTGTTTCACCGCAGGATGGCCTGATATAGCTAGATGCTCAAACAAAAAAGTAAGCATAGTTTCACCCTACACAGGCCCAAAAGAACATAATCGCCACCTGCCTCTCCCCTCAACTTGATCAAAACCAAAGTCAATGGGTAGACTTGTTAACTTGTTGCAAAATCTACCAAACTGACTGTGTTTTTTCTTTTAACTTTACACTGCAGGTGTCCAAATGCTCTCAGCCCAGGCTTACACTGACAGTGGAATGCCACATGGAGCAACAAGTAGAGAGTACGCAAACACTTAAACCAACCTGACCRGCTTTCCACTGCCAGAAGTGGAAAAAAGCCTCTCATTTTCTTCCTGCCAACAATTTGTTCCTTGTATCTCCTGCTCTCAAGCTTGCACATCTCCTGTTGTAACTCTACCATTCGTCAAACATTTCTATGAGCAAATCCGAATCAATAATCCAGGAGAAAACTTCTTTCCCTTTCTTACCCCACTCTCCCCTAAATAATTTTTCTCAAGGTGAGCATGACTCACAGAAAGAGTCCAACAAACATTAGAGCCAACAATTAGCTAGAATCATGCAGTGAGGTACACAGAAGTGAAGAAAAAAGGAAGGAACTTAAAAATGGGACCTCCCCTTGTCAGTGAGGGAAAGATGTTAAATCAGCTCATTTTTGTTGGTGAAACTGCAGCCAATCTCAGGTGTTAGATTCTGTATAAGCATTCTATCACAGTGCTCCTACAAAGTTATTAAGCAATAAAATAGAGGCTAACTGCCTAAGGTAGGACAYCACGTTAACAGGATTACCATTTTCAATATCCCAAGCTAACTTTGTTACCTGTTAAAGGTATTTCAGTCTGTCTGATCAGCACAACTTGGCATTTTGCATAAAGGCTTTTCCTTGTAGTATAGTAACAGAAATGAAACAAGGTAGTCAACTGAAAACTACATACAATTTTACAACTTAAAGTTAAAATAACAACCTTCGGACAGTCATAAACAAATCAGGAACTTGCTTCCTTTTATTATGGCTGCTGTCAAGCTCAGCTTGCTGAGCATACCACTTTGGCATGCATAACTAATCCCTGCATCAAAACTTCATTTTGTCTTTTCTACTTACCTCCCTTTTGCTTAATCTTTCTTAGGTTAATTTTCTGGGCCTCCACCTTCAATAATCTGGATTTCACTTTAAATGTATGCCATCCTGAGCTATACAAACCATTTAAATGCCCATTAGCTTCATCCATTAACTCGGTCTGAAACTGAGTGTGCATGTCCATGGAAGTGCTAAGATTCAAAATAAACACTAACATTTCACTATGGTCATGCTTGATTACAAAACATAAGGCCCAATTTACTATATATAAATCATGTGCAGAGAGAAAAAGGCAATCTGTTACAACATTCCTCTTCTCAAGGTGCCCAATGATTGAAAATCTTTTGATATGGTTGGTCTTATCATGTGTGTCATACATACACACACACACTCATATGACAACTTAGTTAATGGTTTTAGATTTTGTGCTATTATCTTAGTGTCTCTGCCCTCTGTATGGATATATCAGTAGACTAAGACGTACTCATCAACTCCAGATTGTGGTTTCAGAACACTATGCATGTGGGCTGCCAGGATAGTCCCTCCTACCACCCAGCTCTGAATTCCTATCTTCATGTTCTAACCTCTTCCCCGTTGTCAATGCTACGGCTAATATAGCCGCACACAAAGCGGAATCAGGGAAGCTGGACTTCTGCATCAGAGGCAGAGAGTGRCTGAGGAGGAAGGCAGGATCACCCCTCTTGTTAGCAGCCTAGACTCTAAACCAAATTAAATCAAACATGAAACTGCAGCCTCAGAATATGGAAATAAGAAATGTAAGTTAAAATGTCCCTCTCTTTTACCCCATTCCAGGGAACAAGAACTCACGTGTATTCTACACATGTATACATAATGTATTCTACTAAGACATAAATCTTGAACATTTGGGATTCTAAATTTTTATGCAAAAGATAGAAAAATAAAGAAGTTTCTTACCCCATGACGTTAAAAATTCAGCAGCATACCGATAGATACGGTTCATAATTTCAATCACAATAGCGTATATGATGCTGGGCACAAACAGCATCAAACTRCTGAAGTTAGATTCATTCTCCTTATGATAATCCAGAGCCCACTGTTCCAAGTCAAAGTAAATCATCATCACATACAGTGAGAAGTAGAGGCAAAGGCACACAAATGGCAAGGATACCAGATAAATCCGTATCTGTCTTCTAATACTGGAGTACACTGGTTCTTCCCTCCCAGTGACAGGATTAACACCCAGAACACCATGGAATCCTGGTCTTGGTTCTTCAAACTGCCGCTTCATTAATAGGGTCCCCCAACGGTATGTCAACACAGCACAAAACCGCTTCCAAACTTCCAGGATCACAGTGGACCAGAGTAGATTGAATGCAGCAAACATCACGTATTTATCATAGTCTTCCCATGCAAACACATAATAAGGAATCCCAATGACAGCCATCGGAATCAAAGCAAATGTGAARTATTCTAAGAAGCCAAAGTAGAGAGCAATGGTTTCACCAAAGTAGCAGCGTATTTCATCTGCAGAGAAAAACAGATCAGTTAAGCCTACACTTAACACAGATGTCTATAGAATATCAAACTTTACTTTAAATGAAGCCCATGGCCCAGTTTTCTAAATATCACAACCAATATTATTACTTTTTTTGTTCTTCTCTGACGTTCCAAAAACCCAGAACAGTTATTTAAACGTGTGCACGCGTATGTCTGTGCATGTGTGCGTATACAGACACACATACATACACACACGCATACATACATAAATTTTGGTAAAGAAATCGAACATCTCAATATCTGCAATACTAGCACCAAATATTCAGAGGAAAAAAAAATAATAGTTTTCTTGAAAACAGACTCTTATTGAACAAATACATAGAAATCAAAATTTAAGTGGAAATGATAGTTGATTTTTGAAGCTTCTCATTGTTTTAAGTAGACCTGGGAATCAGTTATTTTTCTCAGTTTGTTCAGGGCCAAAAGTACTAATTATGCTTTGCCAGCTGTCAGTGTAAGATATGAAAAGATATATGGATATCTGAAATTAGGAACCTGTCGGATAGTACATCCAGGCCAAGACATTCTCTTCTAGTAGACAACTGACAATGAAACATGTACTTGCTGTACTCACCCATGTTGTCTGCTCTGATATTCTCAAGACTTGAAAAGTGTGCTACTAACAGCTATATCTCATGATGGATTYGTTATTTTCAAGGAAGAATTTTAYTACTAAAAAGCTAGAGAAGTATTAGTCATCATTATCTAGAAATGACACCACATAAAATGTAAGAATGCCTAAATCTATTTGCCTTTGCCTCCTTCAAAGACCAGATACTTTATGCTTGTAGGCGGCTGCWGTATATGTATTTATCAACATAATAAGCAACCATGGCATGATGACCTCTGAATTGACACTACTATATTCTCCACAAAATGTTAKCACATAAAAACTTGTGTGTAATACTAGGATATTCTTATGGTATAATGTGGTTTGCAAGACACTACAGCAGAAGTTCATAATTGTCAATCTGTTAAGTCTCTGAAGASAAGATAGAAAGGTAAAGCAAAAGAACCATGAGCATTCCAACACTCCTCTCAATGGTAATTTGATGGTAAATCTTTAATCAAATAAGTTTAAGTGTTTTAAGTGTGAATCATTAGCACCATCCACACTCCAAAGGCACAACAGGAAAAGAGATTCCTACAATGAGTACATGTGTTACAGTGTTCCTACTACAATTTACTTTGAAATTTCATGTGTATTCAATACCAGTCAAATAAATTCTCCTGTATAAACAAGACATAAGCTGTAACCAAATACTCTGCAGACAGGGCACTACTGAGCCAGTTCTTCAACCTCCTATAACTTAGGAAAAAGCCTCAAGTAACTGACAGACTAAGAAATTAAAAATCAGGCAAACTCCCAAATCTCTGTTTTCTTATTTTYAGGTAAACTGTACAACTTTAGAATCCAGAACTCTTAAATCTTTGCACTGCCAGACTAAAACTCATTTTCATTATTTAATGTGTACAAAACATTCAAGTGAATGTGACAGAAAATAATACACAGCCTTCATAAAGACCATGAATCTAACTTAAATGGTTGTAAACACATTCTTGACAGGCCTACAAATCAAAATAATTTTGGGAACCCCAAACATTGCTGAACTTTCCTGCCAAGAGCCAGTTTGAAAATATAATCCCAGCTTGATGCATTACTGCCTTGTTGATGGGAGGAAGATTCTGTTATGTGCAGATTGTTGTTAAAATGCAATCTTACAGATGCCTAATCTGCAGACTCTGAGTCACCCAACTTCACAAGTCTTAAATTGCTTCAGGGAATCACACCAGGAATGCTGATGGAGAGAAAACCTGCCTCACTGAGACAGACCAATGAAACCCTATAAAGGAAGAAGGCTCAGAGGAGATGGGCAGGAGCAGTCTGCCCAGTAAGCTCAGGAAAGAATGGAGGGAGTGACAGGACACAGCTGTTGCAAGTAAAGCTGAATTTATCTCAGCACAAAGGGGACCAGATGGAAACCTTTTTCTTAGATAAACTGCTATACCAGTTGAGTGGCTCAACTGTTGTGTAAATGTTTTTCCTTGAGTTAATCAAAAGASTGTGAATGTCTTATTGAGTTAGCCAGACCAGAATGGAGGGAGCATAGACTCCAAGTCAGACTTGGAGTATAAAAGCTGAACAACTAACAAATGAACTTCAAAGAGAGCAGTGGGTTTGAGCTGGCTTCAACCCACATATTCCTTCCTAGGGACTAGGATTCCACTAAATCAAAATCCTGTGTAAYATCAAATATTTTCAAATAATTGAATCGGATATTAAACATTACACCCTCCATRTCTGGAATATCTAAGAGAATCCAGTCAGTACAGTACTCTGACATTCACTAGTAAAGGAGAAGAGCAGTTGGTTAATTTTGGGAAACCTTTCAACTTTGAAGACTGCATCTTCCCTGCTCCACCCTCAATTCAAGGAAAATGATGCTTCAGATACAGGAAAGACTTAGTATTATGAGAGATAATCACACTGCAGATAGTAAGCCTTTGAATTGCCCCCAAAAAACTTGGAAACCATGACTAAAGACCTATACGGCATAGAATTCCTATATCCAAAAGAATCAATAGACAGCAACCAGTGCTTCTCTCCAGATTTGCATTGTCATTACAGCAAAAGATTATCCTATAGTCACTGAAGTTCAGTTATCCTAGAATCAAAGAAGAATTGATGAGGAGACTTCAGCTGTGCACATCAACTTACCTGTAACTGCCGATGTACCCTTAATCAGCATCTAAGCTGTCCTGTTGGTTCCAAGATCAGTAACAGCAAGGCTAGGTGAAATAAAAGCTTTGGTTCATAAAGCCCAATAAAGCAACTTGCGGCAGAAAAGTGATATTAGAAGAGGCGAGCTGCAGTGCATAAGCTCAGGTGACAAGGTGCGCTCTTTGTGAAACTACAGGCAACAGACTTAGTACAACACTTCCACAGAAAAGCGGCACTTCTGTAGTGGCTAAGCATCAGAGCAGAAGTTGGGAAGAGCTTTTGGCCTTCTCATAGAAGCTGAACAGAAAAATTCTCCAGCTTCAAACCTTGCCCTTTATTTGTAGTGGAGTAAATGTTCACATACCTAAAGGTTGATAGCCAATTTTGACTCGACCATACCAGGTATGCCGGAGCTTTTTCAACTCTTCTCGGTCATGCAGTGGAAATATCTGAACTAGGATACCACTAGTCAATAATCTTCTCACTAAAGGAAAACAATAATTAAAAAACAAAAAAGTACCCATTACTCCTTTAAAGCACAAAATTGAAATGCATGCAAATAAATTACATTGTATATTAGCAAGCCTACAATTCCTTTGAAATAAATTAAGCATTTAAATCTTCAAAACACATAAAATGCCTACATGTTAGTTAAACATTACCTATCATAGAGAGCATGAGCTCTAACTTYTTCTACAAAGACTAGGCTGAAGTGCTATCCACAGGAAGAGAAAGACAAATCTTTACACATCTTATTAACTATGTCACAAGCTGGCAGTATAATCGATTGCAGCCTAAACAAGAAATGCTACAGGTCAAAACTCAAATGCTATGTGGGGAAACTTTCATACTACTTATTGCTAGGTCTGCCTACTTCATTTGAACCAAAATAGCTAAAATAAAACAAAAGCTAAATTGAAAACACCATTACTATATTTATTATGGGACACTAAAAACATTTTGAATGATCCATTTATACCAGTTCATAAGTTACAATGCATCTCCACTGCAAACAAACCAAATATTCTACAACTTTTATTTAGCTTTTGTTAACAATACTCTCTACGTTGATAAAGCATTAACAAACTGCTCTTGAAGTAACAACTGTGGAATTATTGAAAATAAATTCAAAAATAGGAGAAGGGAGGCACTAGAAATTAGACGATAATTTTTTTCCATTTCTCATAGATACCCACCTGATACATGTAGAAAAATGCCCATCTATACAAAAAGCCAACAATGCAAACTCATCTGACATCTGTCTTTACATACATTTCTGCAATCACTGAAACAYATAGTTCTTCTTACTTAGGCAACTAACGCTAATGAATTAAAAATACCATTATTAAAAGGATATAGAGTTATTAAAYGATAAACTGGCTCCTAGGAAACTGTAACATCTGTACCAAAGGACTATTGCAGCTACCCTAAATATAGTACTAGCTGACAAATGGAAGAGTTCTCAAATAAAAGATGAGGATAAATGAAATCAAGAGAATGAAATCCAACTTCTTTCATATTGTGAAACCTGTAGCTCTGAAACACTATTACTGATTCCAATACTTTCATAAGGAGACAATCCAAACATATCATTATCTAATATAAACATCACAAAATAGGATGGTTCATGTTACACWCCTTCCAACCTCAGCAGGTCACAAATCTACCCATGAGGCAAAAATGTTTCCATACATGACTAAGTATTTACTTTTTCTATGAGTAAATAACAACTTGTACTTGCTTCTTTTTAGAGTAAGATTCTATCAGTGTGAACTATATTTATTATTTCAACTGTATCTTGTGGCTTTCCCACTTGTTGAAGAAAATTGTTTCTTTACACAAACATTTTGTGTATTACTTATAAAAAAAAATGGATGCCATCAATATACAAAAAAATAAAACATAACTGAAAAGAATCTAAGAACAGAGTCAGTCTCATGGAGAAACTCAGGTAGGAATGACCCTCTGGAAGTTGTCAGTTCCAACCCTCTGCTCAAAGGAGGTTCAACTTGTAGAAGGCTGCTCAGGGCCTCATCCAGTCAAGAAGTGARTATCTCCAARGACASAATTTCCACAATTTCTCTAAGCCCTTGTTCCGATGTTTGATTACACTCACTGTGAAAAAAAGTTTCTTAGTGCCTATTTGGAATTTCTCTAGTTAAAACATGTGCCCATTGCCTCCTATCACTGTGCACAGCTTCAAGAAGAGAAAACAAAGTTGATTAATACTAGTGTGACTTAAAGTCTGAAGGATTTCTCTTCACTGCAGGAAAATATTAAATTATTTTCACCATGAACAACATTATAAGTCAAGGAAGTGAGTTACAGACAAACTACATTACTTACCAATCGATTTTCCTGGATATAGCTTTGCCTGAGGATATCCAGGGATGATTTTTTCATCTTTAGCTCTCAAATTTTCAAGTTCGTGTTTGATGATATATTGACATTCTGCCATTGTAAGGAAATTGTGATTGTCATCTAAATAAAATTAAAAAATAAAAAGTATAAAAGTTTGTGGCATAGCAAAACAACCTTAGCAACAAATAACTACTGAAAATAACCAGTTTCAAAAAAAAAAAAAAAAAGTGACACAATTACAGCCAACCAACAATTGCTAGCAAAACCTCCACAATTTARAATAGACTTATTAAGAAAAGTTTTCACTAACTGACTCACTACATGTTTGACTGTCACTACATGACAGGTGAATTAAGGAAACATGTCACTCGAGACAAAGATGTCCTTGAGTTACAGATTGCTGGAGGCTGGAAGAGTATACTAGGAAGTACTACACACTTTCGCCCTCTTGCTTAGGTACCCATTACTTGCCACTCCCAGAAAATCTCCATATCCCYTTCTGCCATACAGTTCCTGAAGTATTTTGATAACTAAAAACAAYAGTAAGATGTCAGGACAGATCTGCCTTCTGGTAAGCATTTCACACCTATTATCACAGTATAGAAATAYTATTCTCTAGTGCCTAGGAAACATAATGATAAGGCACTTGAGACAATTAGTTGCAACAAAAATACACAAACAAGGTGAAACTGTAAGAAACCTTAAAAAGAATCTCAAATTTTAAAGAGCTACAGCAACCAGCCTGTGAGAAATTTATCATCAAGGAAGCAGAGTCTAGTTTCTTTGAGATAATAGCCCCCCCTTTTTTTAATCTTCTAGGAATAAGAACTATACAGATGGTCCTAAATACACTAAGTAATGAAGTAAACAGCAACAATTCTCTAACAGAGAGAACAGGCATATAATTATTATTTAAACTGGGGAACTAGAAATATAAATAACAAAACAGAGGCCACAGGGTTTCGCTTTGTAGATGACATATGTATTCTTTCATCTAATTTAGGTCAATTGTTTATTCTCTGATCAGGTAACATTAGACAGTGAGTGAAAACCAACGGAAGGGAAGGGAGGGAGGAGAGGGAGGGAGAGGGAGATCTAGCAAAAATTCTTCTGATTTACAGTAGTTGGGAGTCCCAGCTGCTACTCAGGTGGCAGTGACAACCAGATTAGCATTAACTGTCCGCAAAAGAAACCACACTGCAACAATTACTGGACACACCAGTCTTCTTGACTGCAGTGCTGAATAAATCAGCATCAAGCAACAGTAACAAAAATCAACTGCCAAAAAGCTTTACTGCTGTTTCAGACAGATCCAAGAACCTTTATATTGAAAATGTGCTGAAAGGCATCACTAAGTCAGGCAAATTAAAAGCATTAGCAAACTAAGTTGGCACTCCAATATTTACTCGGAGATCAAAACAAGTTCTACCATTACTATTCTAGGGGGTCAGCTACCTAGCAGGTGGTATCTTTAAAGGAAAGAGATACTATTTTGGCAGCATCCCCAGAATAAAAGGGAAAATGAATGGTTTCTCTGCAAATCATGCCCCAAACCCAGTGAATGTAAATGCCCTGTGCTGTTATTTAATTACTTAATTCTGTTTTAAGTATAAACACAATAGAGAAAAACACTACTATCTTCTCTAGCTACTCATAATACAATAAACCTCAAAACTCACTCATAGCTATTTTTGTTAAGAAATTAAGGTGTAATGTTAATTCACAGCATGGATTGCTAATCCTGCATCCATGTTTATCAACTGTTTCTTCTTATTTGCATGAAAGCTTTTGCTGAAAATGAGAGAATACTTGAAATACACAAATGTATAAASTAAAAACAAGCTGAAAGTGAAAGTCACAGGAAAGAAAAATACAGATTAAATCCATCTGAATTTCCAGAGGTAAAAGCAACTATTTAATAATTCATGGCTTGATCTTCCTATTTCTGTTCATGTCACCATTCCAAGGAATACAAAGACAGTGAAAGATTTGATAGCATGATTGCTTATAATCTTCAACCATAATTTTGTAATGATACAAGAGCCCTAGAAATGCTTACCTGCAAAATTTTTGAAAGTTTTTCTACTACTGTATGTAAAAGTTCTCATTGAGTTATCATTACATTCCTTCACCAAACCCACAGTTTCAGCTCCCAGCAACAGCCGTAAGTGGGAAGCTCCAACTAGATAAATATTTTGGTCTTCATTTTCTGTRGCCAACGGTTTAACCAGCAGCTGTGCACCTATAAAAAACGTAAAATAATGAAGAACACAYGCAAAAGTTTTGTCTTGAAAAACTACTATTTTAATATTTATCACATAAGACTGAGTTATCAGAAGCACTGAAGTTTTAACTTTTTAAGGGTACAAAGAATTGAGGCTTCAACAACACCTRACATGAGGTATTAAGAATCTTGCAAAGTCCCCTCCCTAATTCACCCATTTCCATAGAAGCACTGACAGATGCTGAACTGGGATACACAGGACAGTCTGGATCTATTCCTGCAACACTTTAAGTACATAAAYGATTTTACTTCGGTAAATAAACCCACTCATTTTTAAGGAGACAAGACTTTTGAAATAGAAACATCACTGACATCTAACACAGGCCTGAAAGCAAATTTGTAGCCACAGAATGAACAGCCAYTAAAGTATTACTGACCATCCGTCATAAATAGTGCCTTTCTTAAAAAAATAATSTAAGAAATTACAGATGAATTAGCCTAACTTCAGTTCCTGGAAGTATATTGAAACAAGTAATGATATAGTCTCTTTGTAAAAGCCTACAAGCTAGCAAAAAGATAATTAAAAGGCAACATGAATTTGTCAAGATTGAGTTGCTTCTTGCTAACTCAGTTTCTTTCTGCAGCATTGTACCAAGCCATGTGGACAGCGCAACAGATGTGATGGAATCTGATTTAGAAAGGTTTATAACATTCTTGTAAGAAACCAGAGAAAAAGGCTTTACACAACAAATATAAAAACTGATTACAAAACTGTGTTAACCGAGAGGTTATCAGTGTTTCACTGCCAAAATGCAAGGATTCTAAATCTCAATAGGCCTGTRGCCTTTACCTAATATTTTCATTAATGATTGGGTTAACACAGTACTAAGTTATTAAATGTACGTGACACAAACACCAAGGCAAAGCAAGCTTTGAAACACAATACTAAAATTCAAAATACCTCACCCACTAGGACAAATGGACCGAAATAAATAATTCAATCAAGGCAAGTCCAAAGCTCTAGTCTTAAAATTAAGTAACTTCAAAACAGCAAAACAGAGTGGCACTGACTAAACAATAATTTTTAAAAAATTATCTGAAAAAAATATTTTTTGTCTTGATATCATGATGAGAGCCCACTCAAATTCAAAGTCTTATAGAAGTCATATTTTACTCACCTCCATTTGCCTTTTTGTCCACAATTCTTTTAGTGAGCCATTCCCTGGTTTCCTCTTTGGTGCCTTTTGCAAGCTCAATTACTACCAAAGGCCTGAAGTTAGGCTCAAAAGTGTCAAAGGAAGACCAGCTTTCCTTCATTTTTGAGAGCTTTTAAGTATTAAAAAAAATAAAAAATAATATTCAATATCAATCTGAAGAGCACAAAACTTTGTCATAGCAAGTTACAGTCATGTGTTTGTGCTTAGCGAAGGAACAGGTGTATATTTCTGTGACTTATCAGAAACAATACTGTGAAGCATTTGAGTAATCTCTACAGTCACCATTTGGCAAGACACTGCCAGCTTTTCGTGGCACGTATGTCTATGCTCTAAGTAGCAAAGTTGTTCTTGTCACGTATAGCAAAGTAGTGGTAGTGAGAAGGCAAAGAAATAAACAAACATTAATAAAGAGAAATTATCATCAAAAGCAACAGTTTGCAACTTCCTACAGCATCTTGTTAGCAAGTGAAAATATTAACTGAAGAGAACACTAGTCAGATACCCCAAAATAATAAGCTTTCCCTAGTACGGGTATGCAAATACATCACACAGCTAAGAAGGTATCTTCTCATATTAATCTTATGATTACATCCTTGGTAGGTGACCAGGATACCTATTTTATAGGTAGGCAAATTACATATAGAGCACTTAAAAGACTTGTTGAAAGATATAAATCAATTGTTCTGTGACAAAGTCCAGATGCAAAGAACTAAGCATTAGCCTAGTTCTACACATCAATTATCAAAACCATTATGTTCATATTGTTCCTTCAACCTTTAGATAAAGGATTCTACAGTGATAACCTTATCATGCTTCAGGCCTTTCCTTGTTTACTAAAGCATCTTAGAGGGCTTACTGTACAAAGACAAATTTTTCCAAAATTTCCAATTTTGGAAAAAAAAACAAAAAAATCCCTGCTATGCACTGAATTAAAAACTGTGCTGAAGGGTTTGGGTTTTTTTTTCCTGCTGTTAGTTTCACTGAAGAACACATTTAACTCGTTGCTTTTGATTCTAAGCACTTTTCTCCTGTGCAAAAGAATAATACTTAATAACTAAGCTTGAAGTACACAGTTGAGCTTTTATGACAGTTATCATATACGTTTCACAGAGAAATCACAATCCCCAGTATTTCATATAATTTATGCAACAAAATATAGTTATTCTTTAAATACAGACTTATTGTAATAAACATGTATATTTTCTTTTGATTAGCAAAGAAACTTTCACTCTCAGAATCAACTGGTTTTCCAGTTACTTTCACTTGTGGGCAGATTCATAYGCACACAGTTGTGCAGCATTTGTATTTACAGCTCTGAACCAAGTGTGCAGATTTATAAGAGTAATATACTAGATTAATACAATATTTAAATTACATTTTAGATGCAAACCTGTACAGGCAGAAYGATTCAGACAAATCAAAATATTTGTTAAACGATTAGGTATTGTACTGTGATTATGTCAATGATTCA
>NW_028186479.1:3680723-3702541 GCF_003343005.1 Rhea americana | reverse complement strand
AAAAGAAAGGTAACACTGCCCCATACTGCAGCTTCTAAGGAATTTTTAAAATGAAAAGCACTACATAAGTATTAAACATTATTAGTTAACAACATCCCTTTAGAGAACACCTCTCTTCTGAGCACAGTGTTTGTATAAACACTACGTTATTCAGGAAACTTTGCTCCTATTGTTTACTGAGAACTACTGTGCTTGATGTGGTGATTAAGATTTGCTGTTTATTATTTTTATGCTTGTTAATACCGAAACCTAAAATAGGGCTGAAGCAGTCTACCAACTTGTCTTCGTAAATTCAGATACCACAAACTAGTTTGATTAAAAACATGTAGTATCTAGCACACACAGAAGGATATGTAACTGGGCATTTTCTGCTCAAGCTTCAGCACAACATGACTTATCACAGATCTAGAAATATGGGAAACAGAGACAAAGTGCCTTTTTTTTTTTCCCCTTTTGCTTCAGCTCTCCAGTCAGAGAATAGTTTGGAGCCCAGCCATGTCTGCGACGCCAGAGCACCTTCCCAGCACTGGGAGGGGGTACAGAAGAGGAGCACAAGGGAGGCGAAGCCTCCTCCCAAGGCAGCGGCTTGTGCAGGTGGCTGCMCAGGGAAACGCCGCCGAGGTACCAGCCCGCACGAAGTCCCTGCCACCCTGTCGTAAGCCAAGGGTGGCAGACAGCAAGAAGCGGCAGCTTCTTCAGCACCGCGCCTCACCCCCCAAGCCGCACTGTGCCCACCTTGAGGCCAAGACTGCGGCTTTCTTCGCCCCCTCGGTTTTATTCCGAGGGCCCGGGCGGCTGGAGAGCAGTCCCGCCTCCGCCCCCTCGCAGCCGCAGGCCGGTGACTCACCGCGGCCCGGCTGCTCCCGCCGCCCGCGGCCGCCGCGCCCCACCCCCACGCCGGGGGGCGGCCGCGCGGCCCCCGTCACGGAGGGCCACGAGCCGAGCCGGGGGGCTGCGGGGGGGGGGGGGCACGCGCGCGAGCCCCGCCCGACCGCGCAGCGCCGTCAGCCGCTGCGGCGGGCGGAGAAGCCCCCCCGGCCGGCTCCCCCCAGGCCCGGCGTCCTCCCCGCCCCCCACCCCCCCGAGCCCCGCGGGGACGCCGTGGTGGGCGGGAGGCAGCTCCTCCCTCGGCGCCGGCGGCGCAGGCAGCGAGGGCCTCCCCCAGCCCGCCCTGCCCTTCCGCCCCCTCCCCACTCACCGCGGCCTCCCGGCGCCACATCCACGGGGCGGGCGGAGGCGGGCTGCGGCCGTTGGCAGGAGGGGCGCTACGCGTCCCCGCCCACCAGCGCGCGCGGTCTCGCGCGTCCTCTCATTGGCTGGAGCCGGGGGGTTCCCCCCTCTACACCCCCCCCCTCCCTCCGCGTTTTGCCGCCGTGCCTACGCGGCTGCGCGCGAGGGGTCGTCCGTTGGAGTGCGCGTGAGGCGGCGGGGGCGGAACGGGGCCGTGTGCCTCCGAGCTGTCTCAGCGCTGGCGTTAGCCCCCTCTCACGGACCGTGAAGTCTCGCTTTGCCCTCCTTTTCGGCACCTATCCCTTCCTGCGGTGCCCTCTGTTAGGCCAAATTTTATTCTGGAGCCCAATCCTAAAAACTCTGCCCTGCAGCAAGATTATTCACAGAAGTAGATGCTAGACTAATTCTAATAATTTCTACATCCAAAAGAGCACATTTCTTGCGTTTTGATACCAAGATGTTTTTTGCTATATATAAATTAATATAATTATTGGAAAATAGTAGGCTCCAGTACCTCTCACAAATTTCATCTACAGATTTGTATGGTACGTACAGATCTAGAATGATTCCCAAAATTGTCTTCAACAGTTTTGAAAAGCACTGGCTTGAAGTAGCACTGTGTTTACCTTTCTGGTTTATGCCGAGTAGGAGCTCTCTGCACCACCTAACAGGGTGAATGGCTCTGAACTACTAAGAGTAGTTTTATAAAGGTATATCGGGTAAAATGAGTCTAACACAAAAATGGGTCTAACCAGTGGGACATGAGTCGACTTCATTTGACTTAAGTTGCTAGAACTGACAGCCACAGAAAAAGCCCCCAGTCTTCTGCTCTCCTTGGAGCCAGTATCTAGAGCCAGCACACCACATAGAGCGGCCAGAGGGGTAAGCTTTACCCTTCCTCTAGCATCTGACTGTGGTTAACATGTACTTTTCAGCATATTTCAAAATATGTACAGATTTAAAAAAAGATTACAGTGAAAAGGTATAGTTTGTAGTAGGATAAAATATCATAATTTCTGGTGATTAATTTTTCTGTTTTATAACACCCACTGAAGGACTAGAACATCCCAGATAGATGGAGAAATGTGGGGATCTGAAATTGCATTGGGGGAAAGCAAGCGATTCTGCATCAGATAGTTTAGATAGGATTTATTAGTCAGACTTATAAACCTTTGTTTCAGTCTTGTCCAGCTCCCAGTTGCCTAACCATAAGATAGATTATTAATCACTGAGTATCTCTAGTTGTGAAAACTCTGACTTCCTGCAGAAATACTGTAACAATAAGAGAAACATAAACTAAATAAAATTGTTTTTTAAAGCACACTTTCTTGAGTTTTGCGTGTGGGAAGTCTCCAGTTCTAGTGCATCTCCTCAGTATCCTCAGTTTCTTCACAGGCTTTGGTCCTGATCTTTCAGGAGCCCTCTGGCCATGTTGGCCTGACATCTTCATTCTGCCGCTGCTTAACAAAAAACTCCTTTCAAAGCAATTTCTGACATCTTTTTTCACTTCTGAGCCTCCAGATGGGAGTTTCCATTATTTTATTACCCGACTCTGTGCATAGAATCATTCAAGATCAGTGTCTTCACTGGTGGTAAATTAATTGTTAAACTTGGTAGGTCATTTAATGCCAATATTCCTTGACAATTCTGTCACCTTTTGCAAATATAGTCTGTCCACTAGATGTCATATTCTTGCTGTGCTATGAATTCTTACTGTCACACTCTCAATTACTCTGTAAAAGGTTAGTATATAATCCCATGTTCACAAAAGGAAAACAGGATTCATAAGTAGATGGCGGGTGTCTACCGAGTAATCAGAGATACTAGAGCTGGCATAGACCATGGAAGCAGTCTGACTATGATGGCACAGAGTAAATCATTTTGTGCAAGCACAGTATTGTAGTAACTAAACTGTTTWATTAGGAGAGTTAGTTAATTTTAAGATTAAGAAAAAAAGAGGCAAAAATAATCTATCCAGATTTCCCGAGCAGAGGATTTTTTATTCTAGGGTTGACCATCCTTCCACTGGACTATTAATTGCCAATTGTCTTTTATAACTGGTTGAAACTATGCTCACATTTTGAGTATAGTTCAGGTGGAAGCTGAGCCCATCCAGCAGCTCACTAAAAGAGCAGTGAGATCTCACTCACACTCCAACATCCCCATTTCCCTTTGCCCTTGTTGCCAGCAATATGACTCTGCCCTATACTTGCATCAACTCTGCAACTCACCAGATCTTACTCACCCTGAGCCCATTCAATTTACCAGCTGCACACTACCCCTTTATGATTTGTGTTGCTTTGTCCCATTTTAGTGGTTTAACACAGCCCAAAGAGAGGCTAGGTAAGAGTAAGAGCTGGCACAAGATAAGTGCCTTTCTATACACTGAACCTTGTATTTCAAATACATGTAGACATACATGTGGTATGACAATATAGTCACATAAATGAGATCAATCCTGACTCTTATCTGAGATCACAGATAAATTAATTATTCTGTTAAGATTTACCATTACCCAGGTGTTGAGGCATATTGTAACATTTTACCTTAAAGGTAAGAAGAAGCTGACAGGAAAGAAGCTGACAGGAAAATATGCTGTTCCATTCACAAGCTACTGCCACATCGATTTGAGTGTAAAATGGATTATGGGACACAAAGTTTAAGATTAACATGGTAACTACTTTTTTTTTTTTTTTTTTTTTTTGTAATTAAGTTAAAATTAATGTATTTGTTGGACTAACATTTACACGTGTGCAATTGTGGTTTTAGGTAAATTATACAGGGTCTCCAATAGTGTAGTAATCACTACTAAAATGTGTTTACTCTTCTTGAAAATCAAGGGGAGATTATTTTTCCAGTCATATTTGACATAATTTTAATTCTTTCCAGGAATTTCTGCATAAATATGTCAGGCATTGCTTGCGGTCGAAGCATGGAAGTTTTGTTTCATTAACACTGAGCAATGAAGCTCATCAGTTATAATCTGCAAGGTACAAGGAAGCTACTTCTCTTTCATTTCCCAGTGGGTCTAGCTAATCAGAAAAATCTAGTTTTACCCCAACAACCCAAACTAGGTTGTCAGCAGAAAGCAATGAGCAAAAAGAACCTGCCTTTCATCAAGCAAAATGGAAACAGCCTGAAAAGGGGACAAACCTGGCTAAGCCTGGAAGAGGAGAGAGAAAGCACTCTCCGACTAATAACCAGAAGGAGCAGGTAAAACATCTGCATAATGTGTTAGTCTTGATTTATACATTAATTCAAAGGAAGTGAATTAAAAGTCATCAAGATCCAATGTTGATTCAACCTGGGCAGGTCATCCTTGATTTATTTGTTAGTCATTGGTTAGAAACAATACTGTTTAGACAATTGGTTAATTACTATCAGTTATTAGATAGCAGAACCTGATGCATTTTAAGAAAATACATATATTGGACCCTGTTATGACTTGGGCTATGCCTCACAGTGGTACTGCTCCATCTGATGGAGCATTTCAATAGAATATATTTTTCAAAGAGCTCTTTTAGCAATATCTCTGCCTGGATTTAGGAACTGACAACAGAAAATCATGTTAACTTTTAACTAGGCTGATGAGTATTGATTAAAAGGGAAAGAACTTAACCAAGGTTTAGGAGAGGCAAGTTCAGGAAGTTAGTGTTCAGTAAAAAACTTTCCAGCAATTATTTTCACAGTAACACTCTCCAAAGATAATGAAATAATGAATTATTCCCTTGTGGTCCTATTCTGAGGGCTCTGAATTATGATTGGGAATGGAAGTTAATGATCCAAACTGTCTTCTCTCCCTTGTGCTTGAATGTGTTCAGTTGCTAACAACCACAGTACAATGTTTTAAGATAAACTACAATCAGTGAGCAGCCAGAGTACTGTCAGCCATTCCAAACTAGGCCGGCAGTGCACATTGTGGCTTTCACTGTGCTTCATGAAACTTTTCATACATTCTTATAGGCAACTTCATGGAAGTACCTATATAAAATGCTGATACTCTATCTTCACTGTATCAGGTCTATTTTAGTCTCTTTTTAAAAAACTTTTAAGTAAATTGAAGGATAATTTGGGAATTGGGCTTTTATGGAGCTGTTTTCTACAAAAAAAGATGAGTTGTATAAGTTTTTATAGCTGATTCTTCAAGCTGTCATAAATTGATTTCTCTAGGGAAATATATTGGTTTATTCAGTTAGACAAGGATGTAGCACTGGCATACTGCCAGTATGTTTGGCATACTGGCCAAATAATCATAAATTTGACAGCTGTCCAACAGCTTTAAATCTAAAGACTGAGTTCTGTTTCACTTTCATATAATATACACTGTTGTGCTGTTTTATACATTTGCAAGTATATAATTTCTTTATATGCTTAATGCCACTAACATGACATTTATTATTCATTTACTGCTTCATTCAACTGTTATCACTATTGCTTGGAAAATGATGAAAGTAGTTAAATCTATTAAACTATAGATACCCTATTTCCATTAATTGCTATTTCTGAGGACTCAACCCTGCCATTGTAATCAGTATCAGTCTATTTTACACACTGTATCTACATACTTAGAAGCATAGCTTTCCCTTCTTCATTTTCAGATGACCCCCAACTGCTGTACACATTCGGGCATTTATTTGTCCAAGATTCCAAAACAGAAATTAAAAAATGCAACTCTTGAATAAATCATTCTTCACTTTTCTAACAAAACATAATTGTGATCACTGGACTTTGCAAAATTATGCAACTTGTTCCCTTAAAAACCAACAACACGAAGAACAAAATATTAAGCTAATGAAAGTAGTACCATCTGAAACAACCAGTGAAGCATTGCAAATCAATCCATAAAGTAGCACTGATTGATAAAGTAAAATTGAATGAGTCAAAAGAGACATTCTTTTGCTTATGATCTCTCCGCAGGGCTGGCAAGCAACGCACTGACAGAACAAGGAGCTGTGTGTATGTTATTATTGCTAAAAGACTGCATATATTGATCTAGTTCATCG
The DNA here is from genome assembly GCF_003343005.1 of Rhea americana. Classification (NCBI taxonomy): domain Eukaryota; kingdom Metazoa; phylum Chordata; class Aves; order Rheiformes; family Rheidae; genus Rhea; species Rhea americana. The sequence continues at coordinate 3,696,308 of NW_028186479.1, read as the reverse complement.
TATACATTTGGTATCTAGCTAGTTCTTCTTGAATCCAAAGTCTGGTACTATTTTTTACCATTTGAGTCCACATGGGTCGCAGTACTATCATCAAATATTCTGAATATGGGTAATAGGGATACATGGTATAGTCTGTGAATTCCTGGTTTGAATTCCCTAAACAAAATAATAATAAAAATAATAAATAAAATAAAATAATAAATAAAGCCTAATCTAGGCRTTTTTAGTGAAACTGAAAAAATATTTAATCTAACCTGTCTGCTGTGGCAATACATTCAGAAATATGAAAGACATAATATTTGTAATTTTAAAAAAGTTTTCTATAAAACCTAATTTATTAGGCACTAGTACATTAATCTTTAATAATATCAAGTGGTCCTCTTAAAATTTAGTGTTAGCAGCCTGCACAGAAAATCCCTGATCTTATCTTTGAAATTGTCTTTTATTTCTGTAGTATATAATTCTATAATCTGATTTGGAGCACACTCAGATGTATCAAACCTAATTTTAAAAAATCTTTATCCTAGTGAAAATCATCTTCAGTCCGCAGTTAGAAAAGCAATGTGATAAAAGACAGGAATCCTGTTTGTCTTCTCACTTAGTTTCTTCTGAAGCAGATATCTAGTGTTTGTCAAAATAGAACAGAGGAAGAATATATTATTTGCCCGATTTTGAGTCACAGAAGGAACTGCTCCTTCTTGCTAGTACTATACTGAAATTAGCCAAGCAAAAAATTAAATTAAAAAAGGATTCTCTATTCTTAAAATCAAATGTCAAGTCAAGTGAAAGTCATGAAAAGATTAACAATTAATATTGCCCTTAAAAATCTTTTTCCTAAGGGATCCGAAGGCATGTACTGAAACCAAAGCACAGAATGAAAGTTTTGCTTGGGTTTTCTTTCGTTCTTTTTTAGAAAAAAAAAAAAAAAAAACACAGTATTTTGGTTTTAGGTTATACAACCAAGAGTCTGTGTTCACTTTAGAATTAGTGAGAGTGACCAGTGTCCAGGTACAGCCTGGGTGCGAGTGGGGGTATTTAAAGCCGTATGTGAGTCACAGTGGTTTCACTAGCACTGTGTGTGAGGCGCTAGCTCTCCTGGGAACATAATCCCCTATCTATTATTGCAGTGTAGGAACAGATGGAGGCTTTGCATGAACAAGACGGAGGGAGGCGTCTCTCACCTGTGTCAAGCCACGCATTGGAGGCACACATCTCTTTATGACCTCTGGGGGGGTTATACTGGGGTTGACCAGCAGTAAAGGCAGGGAGGCGTACATTTCTTGGCTGTTAGAGAAAGTCGCAGCTTCTTTCCAGGCACATGGGACTAAACAATCAGAGAGCTACCACAGCGCTATACAAATAGCGCTAGTTCCTGGTACTACAGTAGGGAGCTAGGAGACAGAGGCTAATGCTGAGGCTTAGGAGGGTTAAATCATCCATTGTTTTCTTCACTAAATCCAAACCTGCAGCAATTGCCATGAGTCTTTCCCACTTAAAAGTAGGARAACTTGTCTGCTCTTCTGCACACAATGGGAATGCTGGGAAGTACTTGGGCAACTATCAGCGCTGAAAAGATTTCATTTGTGCTGTCACTCCAAAGCTGGCAGCTTAATAACCCAAGTGAGAGCAGCAAGCAGGGTTGGTCTGGTGTCCAGCCGAGCCAGCTTGTCTAAACTAAAATCCTACCTATCACTGAAGTAAGATGGATTCATGTGCCCACAAGCAGACATATCAGTGTAAGAGCAGGAGTAACGTACACGGTAGAGACTCTCCTTCAAGCATTTACAAATGGCTGGTGGCTAGGGCTGAAAGGAAATAACCTTTTGTTAGTGGCATATAACAAGCATATTTAGCAAGATGGTTTTCCACATGCCAGATAGGTTGAACGTGCTGGAAATGCGAGTCTGTGCAACAACTCGTACAACAGACTATTCTAGGCCTGTTCCTGCTTAATAAGGTTGTGTACTTTAAAACTACTGAGAATTTATGTAGCTGCAAAGTTTTATCCATCCAGAGTAGTTTGAAACCCACATTAATCTAGGTTTTAGATATCCTAACCTAAAACATTCTGGACTGTCAAATATTTCTTAAAATTAGGAGGATTGGGAAATGGTAATGCTAGGATGAGTAATGACAATATTAGATGATGTAATTGCAGTACCTTTCACTACAAGTAATGATCCAGTTGGCAACACTGACAGAGTATGCTGCAAAAGCATAGATATCAGCATCGTCTAGCCAGAAGAGAGTCATGTTGTAAATATACTTAGGTTCTCCATATCCCTTGCTTAGACAACTGTTCATAAGAAGTGATACTGAGTTATCAGGTACATCATTTTCTTCCTTCATCATTAAYAAAGTAATCAGCAACGTATCAGACACACATTCCTTTTTCATCTGACATTTTTGAAGAGGACTTTAAGATTCAGAAGTGAAAGGCATTTTGTGCTGTAAATACATATAGCGCTTACCTCAAAGAACTAYTGGACTGGTTGAGCCCTAGGTGTGGCCACAGAATAAATTAGAAATAATAATGAAAGCCARTATCAAAAGAATGATTTTTGTATTGATGGAGTTTTTGCAGATTATTCTAGATATTAACATCTTCCTGGATTTTGTACCTAGGTCTGTACTGGCTGTTTTGTTAATCTTTTCCAATTATTTGTCATGGGATAGTTACATTTAATTGTTGATTTATTCACTATATGTCAATATTCAACTCTCTGAGGTGCAGAATGGATGATAAAAATAGTTTACCAAAATACTTTTTATTTCAGATGTCATATACATTTATTTGCTATACTAAATGTATACATACATTTGGTACAGCACAATCTCAGCAGCATCCAAATTTATTTTAAAAATGAGAAAATGGTAAAGAAATTACAGTCCCTAAAAAGATCAGGAAAAAAATCCATTAATATCTAATTGACCTTTCTTAAAGTTTCTTCTATATTTAAAACCCAAGTCAAGCAAATATTTAATCAAATAGATGTACCTGGATAACATTTGGAAGATACACAATGTAGAATCTGCTCTTGCAAACACATATATACCTGATTTTTTAAATGTAATTCACTTGTATTGACTCCAATGAGTCCAATTCATGTAGCTAGAGTATAAACATATCTTTTGGGGGCTATGCCTTACACCTCTGACACATCTAGGTGAGGAACTGGTTCTCCAGATGAGGTTCCTCCACTCTTCTGCTCTTGAAAGTACAGCGCTATGGATTGTCAGCAAGAACTTCCCAGGTGACCTTTCAGCTGCCATTCATAGAGATCACCTTGTGCCACTTGACAAACCCTTGTGTATCAGAGACATCTGCAGAGGACTGACAGATGCAACAAAAGACTGATGATAGACCTGCAGCTTTCTGAAGCAGCAGCTGGAGGCCAGGAGAGATATCACACAGCAACTAAAATAGTAGTTGACACCTGTGTTTAGGCAGCTCAGTTGAACTCCTGGTTTTAGAGGTCATGTCAGTTTCCAATACATTAACACATAGCTGCTAATTATAGCATTGTAAGGATGATGGTCCAAGTATACAAGTGAAGCAAAGTTAAGCATTTGTAAATATGTACTAGAAATTCATTTTTTTAAATCTTTTTGATTCTCTAGTTTGGTGGGCATTTTATCCYTTTTCCTTGAGAAAACAGTGTTCTGCACCAGCCTAAAAAAAAGGCTTCTTTTTTATGCAGGAAGTTACTCATCAAGAATGGGGTCATATGTATGATTCTCATTTTTTCTGTTAACAAGTATATGTATTAATTTTCTTTCACACAGCATACAATAATTTCTTCATGCAAGTCCCTTTTGATAAGACTCTTAATAAATAGAATGTCCAGGTACGTAATTCATTTCAGGCATATGCTTCCAAAACATGTCACTGTCAATTACTGCTCTCTTCACAAAACTCTAACTCCTTGATGGTAAAGAAYGTATTATTTCACTACCATACAAATTATAATAAAGCTTTTGGCCCACCTACAAAGAACATTCTCAGTATTAAATGCTCACGTCAGTTACTTAGCTACATACCAGTATATGGAATGTTTTGACAAGTAAACCTTAAAAGTTTTCTTTCTTCTCAGAATTGCTCTACATACCCAAAACCCTACACAAGAAAATGAAGATGTAAGTGTAACATAGAGAGGCATACATGTGATATCCTTAATGTAGTTAGCACAGTTGTAAGTAGCAATGAAGATGCAGTAGCATAGGCTAGATAGCACATGATGTAAATCAAAATACAGAATCACAGAATCACAGAATAGTTGGGGTTAGTCGGGACCTCTGAAGATCACCTTGTCCAACTCCCCTGATGAAGCAGGGTCAGCTAGAACAGGTTGCTCAGGACCRTGTCCAGTCTGATTTTGAATCACTCCAAGGATAYAGCACCACCTCTCTGGACAACTTGTTCCAATGTTCAACCACCCTCACACTAAAGAACTGTTTTCAATACAACCCCCACAAAAATATAAAAATCTAGTGATACCCCAATCCTTCCTGTTGTACATTTTTCCAGCTTCCAACAATCAGTGATTTAAGGATTTCTTGAGCTGGGGGTTGCATCTGGCCACTCTCTTCAAAGGTCACCAACAGACATCTTCCATTCATTACCCTACTTACTCCCTTTTTGTAGTATTGGCTCTTCAGTCTCCATACACTGTCATGTTCCACAACTTGTGTCACATGAAAACATACTTCTTTCTGATTGTTTTACATGTGTTATATGATTCACAGGATGTTCCTARTTCTTTTATTGTGAGCAAAAGTGAATGATTGTTCCTTGTTTCACTTTCCATGCCATCCATTATTTTAAAGATTTCTCTTGAGCTGCTCTCAGTCATTGCTCTTCCAGGGTCAAGAATTCTAGCCTATTTACCTTCTCTACATATCATAGCTATTCTTTAGCTGTTGTCCTTCCTTCAGTTTTTTCTTGTTCTGCTATACCTTTTCCATATTGGTATCAGCAAAACTGCATGCAAGAATAATTTGCCTCAGCAAAAATTAAAATGCTTTAATTTCTGTTATCTACTTTTACTAGTCAAGGACTAAACAAAAAGATGAATCCACATTCTAAAAGAAAATTAAATATCTATTTATSTATGTATAAATATTAGTATTCCTATAAGTTATTTAGGGGTTGGCCATTTTTGGCATAACAGTGTAATTTTTTGTAACTGATTATAACGACAAGCAAGAATAGCTAGCTAGTCTATACAGGTTATACTATATATACAACCGCAGAAACRATACTAGTTCAGATCTGCGAAGACAAAGCTCTACTGAAACAAAGGTGTCAGACAAACTAAATATGTTAAAGAAGCTGAAAAAATATTCAGTAACAATCCATTTGTATTGCCCAAAGCACAGAAGAATGCAAGATGAAACCMAGCACCTCACTTAGAAGAGGAAACCGTATCCAAGCAACAACATTAAGATTCAAAAGAAATAGGTCATGTGAAGAGAAGCACTAAATTTAGTAATCAAATGTATATTCAGCAGCAAAGATAAAGAAGGGTTAGTGAAATTACTTCAACATCATGAAAAATAGAAAAAAATTAATAGATTCCTCATCAGAGTATCTTATGAAGCTGAAAGACGTTAGAGACAAAAACTCTGCTCTCACTCACAGCAGTGAAACTGAAAAGAAATTCCATGACAATGAAGTTAAATTTGTATGAAACATAAAATAAAACAGATTTTTTCCCAATATTTTAGTTTTGATCAGCTTTATTCTACAAGTTTGATAAGAATTCAAGCTGGTTGCATCTGCACACGTGCAGATGGAAGTCAGAATGTTTTAAGAGGTTGGTACAAAAGTGCAATGGCAAAACTTTCCCTGAGATGATAGGGTCCTACCAGCAGCCGTTAGGACTTGCTTTGGATTCTAATTAGGTCAATTACAGAACTCTCCTGGATCATGCAGAATCATACCTTTGATTTAATGAAAAGGTGTGGCCACAGCTAGTCAGTGCAGCTGCAGAACTTGTTCACCAAGGAGCTTAATTTGAGGTGTGAGTGACAGCTAACTGAGGCACAGATGTGCTAACACTGCACCCAGTATGATTCTGCTTCACAGCCAGCTAGGAAAATGGTATTTTGCCCATCTCTTGAGAGATTTTTATTCAGGTTCATAAATTCCATGCCCTGATAGATTTTTGAACAATCATGGATGGTATTTGTTCTAACACTGGAATTTCTGTGACCTCCTCAGAGGCACCAATTCTGTCATTCACAGGAGCTGTTTTTTCTAGTGTTGAACTTCATGTTTGCCCACCTCTGGACAAGCACTGAACTCCTATGCACACAGTAAGCCTGGATCACCTTTCCAACCTTAGATGCAGATCATGCAGCTATGACAGGTGATAGCTGCTGGATAGCTGAATTTGGGGCTCGGTTGGGGCCAGGAGACCCTTGACATCCACAAAAGCAAATGCCTGCCTCTGTWACAGGGTCGCTCATCCTTTCCTCCCACTTAGCTCCAGACTCAGCAGGAGCAGTGAACCAGAGGTCCCTGCCTCGTTCGGCACCACATTTGTGCCATTTTGTTGCTGTGTGCCGCAGCATTTCTAATGGGAGCCTTCTCTCGAAGACTTGCAGGAAATATCAGTGGCAGAAACAAGCGCTTTTCTTTCAGAAGTGGTAGCAAGTTTGTATCCAGAGGAAATGCATAGCATACGCGCTGCTATACGCCACTGGATTCGGAACACCAAGATTATATAAATACATACGGGTTTTTTTTTAGGAACAGGACTTCTTCCTGTAGGTTTGCTGTCTCTGGGAGTAGCCATTGACTCTGACCTCTTGGCACTGCTGAAGACAGTGGACTTTCTAATCATGCTAAATTTGCCTTCATGTATAAATAACTGGCAGAGTAAAAACCACTATCTAAAATCAAAACAAGCTGGGGAAGGAACTGAGCCATGTTGTATAAAGGGTAGTCCTGTGGTCTGAATGCAAATGCAAAGGTTTAGTATTGTTTGGAAGGACAGTGCGTATCTGTGTGTCCTAAGTACCCAGCAAGCAGGGAAAAACCAGCCACAGAGAGGGCAAGAAGAGCAGCATTTGTATGACCCTGAGAGAAAGGCAAAAGAAAGATTTGTGAGCAAAGAATCTGCCTCCTCTTGTTTGAATCTTACTCTTTCCAGGGAAATAGGGCTTTGCATATATATCTCATAACTGGAAACACAACACAGGGATAACTGGATTCTCTGCCTCTAGGTTCCTTAATTTAAAACAATTTGCAAGGCTGATACTTGCCAGCAACAGAGGCTAAAAAACAAGAGGAAAAAACAGTATGTTTTAAAACTGAGTTTAGGCATTTACTCGTCATGACGTTGCCTTAAAAAAAAGATCATTATATTAAAAACAGCGAAACGCCAAGGAGTGAAGTATTTCCCTCTCCACTAGTACTTACTACTACTATTTTCTACTAGCTAGAATCAGTACAGATAATAAATATATTTTTTTGGCCTTAATAACCACTAATGATGGATCATTCAAAAGAATAAACAATTACAAAATTGTAACCATGCATATCCTTACTAACTTTAAATAYTGTTTTCAATATTTTATTGACACATACTTATATAAAGCAATAGGTTTCCGTAGTAAAGTTAATTATTCTTTACACATACTGTGTACATAAATTACTAGGATTTAATATGGCTGGAAAATAATATAAGTTATTTTTATCAATCTGATTAATGCCATATTAAGAATATATTTTCTATTTCAAATATAGAAAATTATGACAAATATTTTAAAGAAAAAAACCTACAATATGAAATTATTTCTCAAGAGTAATAACTGGAAATTGTCAGGTTTGGAGCTCACCAGATAAGAAGTACATACCCACAAGACATTACCTGCTGCTGTACCCATGGCAGATGTTGGGAGATTGTTGACCAATTGTGTATTACATGAACTTTGAGTTTAAAAAAAAATGTAGCTCAATGTAAAAAGAAAACCCCAAAACATTGCACAAGTTTTTATTTACAACCAACAGAGTTCGGATGAGATCAGGATTACACTAGAGAAGTTGCACTGTTGTTTCATAGGTGAATTAACTGGGAGCAGGATTAGGAGGAGGATTTTAGGCAGCTGAAGCCCTCCAACTAGTATCAACTGGAGTGACAAGCACTCCAGAACATGTGAYGGGGAGATGGCTGTACTAGTGGGCAGGACCTCTGCTTACCCCAACACGCTTTGCAGCCACAGCTGGCCTTAATAACATTAACAACCACAGGATCATAGGGCTGAAAGATCCTCAGGAAGCCATCTTTTCAGCCTACCTGCCTCAATACCCATGCAATTCCAACTGATGGAGTATATTTACATAGTCTGTTCTTAAAGACCTCCAATGTCAGAGCCTGACCATGCCCCTAATATCTTAGTTTGTCCTAACGTCTAACCTAAAATCTGCTTGCTGCAATTTTTGCCCATGACAGACATAGAAAACAGATTGTTTCTCATCTCAGCAATAATTTTTCACATGTCTGTGGGCTGTTATCATTCTCCTGGTCAGTCTTTTCTTTTGTAAGTTAGCCAATCCAAAATCAGTTTATTTCCTCTAGGCTCCTTGTCATTCTGGCTGCCCTCATATAGGCACTCTCCAGGTGGTTCACATCCTTGACATAAAACACCCAAAACTAGACACCATACTCAGCTTCACAATTGCTGAGCAAAGCAGGATCATTTGCCAAGTCTTGCAGACTATAATCCTCATAATACATCCCAGCAGGATACTTATCTATTTGTGCAATAACAAAACATTGTTGACTCACACCAGTCTGTGACCACTCAAAGCCTGAGATACTATTGTACAGAACTGCTACCTAACCAGTTTTCTCCACCAGCTAATTATTCCTGCCTAGGTTTGCAGCTGTTTCTGTTGAATAGCTTCCCATTTTTTCATATTTCTAATTTGTCGAGATAATTCTGTATTCTGTCTGTGTCCTCCAACATACTTACTCCTTTGCAGCCTGATGCATCTGTGAATTCAATAAGCATTTCCCTTTTTATAAGCATCCTTCAAGTCACTAATGACTAGCACCAGATTCTGGATCTGTGGAATCCCACTTCATATACACGTTTCCATTTTCATAGAGAACCACTCTGTTACTCTGGTTTTCCAGCAGATTTTACATGTGTCAAATTATAAATCAATGTAGACCATTCTAACACATTTGCTTGTAGGAATCGCATGAAAATTTGCCTGAAAACCAAGACCTATCACATGTAGGGCTTTCCTCTGTCCACAAGGTAGGTCATCCTGTCATAAAAGTAATCAGATTTTGAGACGTGATTTCTTGTTGACTCTTATTCATCCTTAGGTTATTTTTCTATGAGGTACAAATAATTTTATTTGTTCCAATATTGTTCTAGGAATTGAAATTAATTTGATTAAGTCATACATTTTCTCTTTTTCACTTACCTCCTCTCCACCATACTTGTCTCTCCACAGCCTCCCTGTATCTCCCCTATAATCCATCTCAAAGAAACTTTTTAATGACACTAACATTCTGTCAGCAAAATCTTTAAATACCCTAGGATGAAGTTAGAGATGTGAGATCAATGTGAAAATATGTGACTTAAATACTCTACCCTTAACTGAGGCTAAAATTCTACCCTAAAAACCCCGATGCATAAGTTTTCTGATCTTGCTGATCTTTTTAGTGAAGCCTACAAGGCACTGTCTTCCTGATATCCTTTCATTTTCTCACTCAACAGTTAGATAACCCTTTCTATCTTAAATTACTGTGGCTTCTAGAGTGATTTGTTATTTTCTTTAGTTGCATTAGTAGTTGCATTTCCTTTTATGTCTGTGTCTTTTTGATTGTGTTCTTACATGCTTGTGTTATACACTTATTCTGAAGCTCACTATTCTAACTTACTTTCTCCTTCCCTTTATGTTTCTTCCTTGGGTTTGAGCATTTTAGCCAAGCTGGTTTTTTAACTACACTTGGTGACTGTCTTTCACAATGGAAACCTGTGGAAATCTGTGTTTATGCCCTTAAGAGCATTCCTTTAAAGAACTGGCAGCTCTCATGAATTCACTTTTTTTCCTTTATTTTTTCTGTTAGATAAGCCTCCCAAAGACTCCTACCTTCCATTTCTCCAAGTTCATTGAAGTTTCTCTTCTTCAATTTCATGGGTTTTATTTTGATCCTACTCCTCGTTTCGGTTGTGCAGATCACCAGCCCTACTATTTCATGGAAAGGTTCATCTAATGTCCACCCTGACCTCTTCAGCTAGTTACTTTTTATTGTTTATAATCAGCAATGGAATAGCCTCCTTGCTAATATGTGCTCCTGATCAGAAACCATGGAAGGCTCACATCGCCAGCTTGTGTGTTCAGGTGGGTGTTCATATTCACAGCTCAGTAAAAGAAAACAGAAGGTGGTGGCACAGGGGACTGTGCTTAGGTGACACACACAGTCAGATGCAGCTGTATGTACCATCAGCCCTGGCTCTGGCAGCCTGCACATGTGACCCCGGCGGACTCAGTACTCAGTGGGAATACCCTTCCATCCACCTGGAAACATGAGATCTTGTCTCTTTCCAGCCACTCCAGTATCAAGGGGGAATTTCAGGTTAATCACATCTGAGTCATGTGCTCTGTAATAGCTAAGTATGACAAGATGGAAGTTCTGGCTAGCAACACAGCATGTCAAGGCCTCAGCTGCTGCTAGTCAATGAAGACATAGCTTCTTGGAGCACTTTGACTTCTTTTGGAGTCCCCACAGCTGACTCTTGTGCATGGTTACACAACTTCCTACTGCAACTGCTGTGGGCACTGTTTCAAAATAATGCTATGAATGTGAACATACTCTGATTTTGTAAACAACAGCTCAGTCAAGATTGCTATTTACTTTGTGTACATGACATGACATGACCCTGAAGTAGCCAGCATGATCTTCAATCTTCTTTTTTCAGATACTCCTCTTTTGTTCAAGCACCAAGCTTATAAAGACACTTGTTAGCCCCAACCATCCATCCCAAGTAGTGTCCCCTCACTGTCCTGACCACAGTCTGGAAGGTTTCTCAGTCCACGGATAATCTGCTCTCATGGGAGGATCAGACACGTCTTAGAAGGGTTACCAGGCAGCCTGCTCTCCTGCAAAGCAGGAAGATGAAGGGACAAGAGGCTGAGACAGATTGTTTCTCCATGCAGGATAGGCTTCAGACACAGTGACCATTGCAGAACACTAGCCTTGTGTGAGAGAGGGACTCCCACTCTACCACTTAGAGCTTCCAGGGCTTTGGGTATCTGTAGGAACAGCCTGCTCATGCTCATTAGAGACAGAGACATGTTAGGTGGGAGATGCTGGCAAAATTCATATGAAGGTGGACCTCCAGGTTGTTCAAGACTTCCATACTTCATTATGGCTGGATACACACTGAACAGGATAATATAGAGCAGTCACACTAGGAACATAACCAGCATGCTGCCACTGGTCTCAAACTTCCACTCCAATTTGCAAGAAAGCACTGATGCAGCAGGAAAACCCTTCCATCATTCCAATCAGACAAGAAAAGCATGCAGTAAGGAGGCTCCATTAGCCGGTTGCTTCTCACATAGCAGAGGCACGTGGCTTTTCCCCTCGTCACTCCCCAGTGCTTGTTTGTATTCAACCTTCATTCTTTGGCAGATCATTACAGCTCATCCTAAGGCCATGTCACTTTCCCTTTCTCTAGAACATTACCTATAACCCATGTGCTGCATTATCATGTCATCTTCTCCCAGCAGTGTTCCTGCTACTTAGTCTGCAAAGCAGTAAGAAGAAAAAAGGAAACACTGCCTGTGGGCTGCAGGAACTCTGTAGACCATTGGGATCTAAAAGTGCCCAGTAATTTAAAGCTCTGGACTCTACCAGACTGACATGGTTATTGCTTTTCCTTTTTCCATGGACTTATCCAAGGCTGACACAAACAGCTGCCAAACTGCCATACTACTTAGGCCTGTAACCAGGCAGCAGAGGCTCAACTGATGTCAGGATTCCTCCCCATCTAAGCAAGACCAAGAGGTCTTCACACAGAGACTTGGACAACAGGGCTCTGAGCAGACTTTCTCATCTGTATGTCCTGGAGAGAGAGACATCCTCCAGCAGCTGTTTGGGTTTCCCTTCAGGCTCATCCATAGCTAGCCCCAACACCTGCAGCTCTGGGCCCTGAAGCAGGTGACACATTTTGGGATCCTTTCCTGAAAGAGCATGGGAGATGCCAAGCCCTCGCAGAGACAGCTAGGCAGGGATAGGAGCTCATAAGGGCTATAAGGGCTTCAGGGTCCTGTTGCTGAAACAACAAATAAACAGGTTTATTTGTGGAGACTGACCAATTTTATTTTGCTTGTTATCCTAAGTCACAGCAAAATCTCAGAATAAAATGGTTCTCCTTTTTAACCTGGGCTACCTGGGGTGCAAGGCTTAAACCTTCAGCTGAAGTCAGTGCCCAAAGTAAAATATGGAGAACATGTAGGGTAGACACTCAGAGAAGGACCTGTGGGAGCAAGAAACAATGGGCCTGCAGAGGCTCTGTGGTGGTTAACTACATGCTTGCAAGGCTGCAACTGGTGTGAGCCCCTTTGCTTGTGAGCTGGAGTGCTATCTTAGCAGTTGCTTCCAAATCAGAATAGGCACAGTATATGATGTTCTTTTCATATAAATACCAAGCATAACAAAACCCGTCCCCTGAGTCTGTAGACACTTGGCCAGGTCAAGTCTTCTTTGTTTTGATTTTAAGCAAGCTGTTTGTGAGAAGTAGCATACTAAATGGGTCATTATAAAAAAATACATTGTTATTAAAAGTATGGGTGATAAATACTTGTGCTCTCTTTTCATGCTTCATTAAGTCACAACCTCTAGCTGACAAGTGGCTACTTTTTCTGTGGGTCAAAAGTAGGATTTGAAGTGTAATATGCATAATATGGAAATTCAGTGTATTTGAAGTATATTGACATAGGCAATAGTACAACTCCAAATCTTAAATACATCAAAAACAATGTTAGTTATCTGTACACTGATCTCTAACACAGTGGGTCTCAAAATTACTATTTGAAATCCAGAGTAAGCAAGATAGTTCTGACACTCAAACTTCTGTAATGTCACCTGGAGGCTTTCTCTAGCATAGAGATTGACTCCTTATCTCAGTCCAGGACAAGGAGGATATGTGAGGCCAGCTGTATCATTCTTCTTTTCCCAGACAAGGGAACTTGCTTTTTCTTCTGATGCTATCAGGGAAAAAATGTTTGTCTTGAAAAAATGTAACAAAGGAAGCTGTAAGAACAACAACAGTGAGCAGGCATTTCTTCTTATTTTGTCACAGTGAGAGGGGAAAGTCTTTCTTTTTTAACCTTATCTATGCTAGACAACGGGATCTGGAAATAAAATTCAGGCTCCTATAGCAACATCGGGTAATATACTTCTTTTAAAGAGAATGGCATTAAGCTAATCCAATAAAGTCCCTCTAAAAATCAATATAGAGTCTTATTACTGAAGTGAGAGATTAAATACTGGTAGGGATCCTTTCCCTACAGTCTCAGAGATAGTATTTTCAGTGTCCAGAAATTTCTCTGAAATATCAAAATGAGAAAACTCATCTGAACTATTTGCTTCTCATTATGATATAGCTGTCTTTCATTCTTTTACACTGCAGCATCAGCCAACTGACATTCCTCTTTCTTCTATCAGCATTATCTGAGTGTTTTCTTCATGCACAGATTACTGGATAAACTAATCATGCACGTATTTACTCGATAAACTAATTTATCCAGTAATCAAGTCCAGTATAAAGAAACTGAGCTATTTCTATCAAAGACTAAGAAAGTACTAGAGAAAGAAGGACTGTTAAAAGAAAGTTACTTGCATATTTACATTCTTAAATGCATGTAACCAATTAGTGCTTTTGTGAACACTACTGCATTGAAATCACAGAGATAACTGTATCTAAGCATTTGTGTGTTCCAGGAGTAGGGCCTAAATCTTGATTATGATGTTTAAAACTTATTATTCCATTGAAATTAAAAGGAAAGAATCACAGCATTCAAAGATATTGTTTCAGGCTATTTGCAAATTCCAGAGAGTATCACTGCAAATGTTTGCCTGTGATCATATACTTCTACATTCATAGAAATTTTTATTTTCTGTAAACATTTCAGAGAAATAATAAAAAATGAACTCTCTTGAGAAATGTTAGATTGCCAAACCATTGTGACACAGCCAAACAAACTTTAGCTGAGATTGTGTAATCTGAACAATCACTGTTGTTAAAATTACAGAATAATTTTAGCTAAGAATCTCAGTGATTACCAGATTAATATTTTGCATTCTACCAAAGGACTTCAGAAAGTTAAATAAACAATCTTCCATAAGATAGCACCTGCTTTTCTGAAGTTCCTCAGCTCAGTTGCAAAATTCAGAAGAAATGCAAGACTTAAAAATGTCTCACCACTGCTTACGCTCAGTGCATCTTAGTGCCTTATTTAAGGTTTATTTTTTGATCACTATGGATGCAGTTCTTACACAACTGAGTAATAATGCAACCTGTATCATGAGACTGAAAGCTGCCTAGATCAAAGTATATCCCTTTCCTCCAGCATTCTCCTCTCCATAGCTATGGCCAAACTTTCTTTCAAAGTAGGTACATGTCTTTCAAAATACTTGAAAATGGAGAGCACAATATCCATTTTACTTGTTTACTTCATAATTGTCTTCAGGACAGATAATATTTAAGCTGTATTTAGAGGTAATCGTTTGTTTCTTATATAGAAAATCAAACACAAACAGCAACCTGAAAATCCAGTGCTGCTGTCCCTGCGGGCCTTGCTAAACAAGCATGTGAATGATTGCAGTTCGCGGAGGGGAGGAGACCTTGGTTTAGGTTTTGCCACCTCTCCCGAATGACTTGTCAACCGCATGCAGACAAGGAGCGAATGACTTGTCAACCGCATGCAGACAAGGAGCTTTTCGTGTGCAAGGTAGTTTTCCGAATTTCAGGCTCCTGTCCATTACGCAGTATGCTAACTAGGGAGGAAGCAGTGGGAAATGCATTAATCCAGTGGACACGCATACACCCTTCTCTTGGAGGCTTCAGATGCACAGCTCAGGGACGCTTCTAGAGAGGATGTGGCTCAGGGGCCGCGGCAGAGCATTAAGCCTCTGTCGCGCCCTTCCTCACAGAGGCACACGTGTTCATTACTAGCCTGGGCTTTTATCTGGGGACCGGGCACACACACACGCGCTACGGCAGGCAGCCGCCGCCATGTCCCCGTCCCCTCCCGCCTCGCCGCGGCGCGCGGACCAACGGCCACGCCGCGGCGCGCGGGCAAAGGGCGGCGGTTGCCGCGGCGTCGCGCGCGGACTCGCCTCCCTGCTCTGCCTCCGCCCAGCGGCGGGGCGCTCTAGCCGGCGGCGGCCTCCCCGCTCTATGGTGTGGGCGGCCGCGGCAGGGATGACGCAGGCGGCGGGCGGGCGGGCCCCGTGATGGCCGGTGCCGCCGCGGTCGCGCTGTCCGTCGCCGCGCTGCCGGCCGCTCCCGCCGCCATGGCCGAGGAGGAGGCCCCCAGCGAAGGGTGAG
>NW_028186479.1:3656756-3680524 GCF_003343005.1 Rhea americana | reverse complement strand
CTCGCTCCCTCCCTCAGCCGCAGGCGCGCCGGGTTCCCCGGGGCGGCTTCGGGCCGGGCGCCGCGTGCGGCTCCGCGTCCTCCGCCGCTGCAGCCGCTGCGTGCCAGCTTCTGCCCCCCGGGGCCGGCGTTGGTAACCTCGCCGCGGCTGCCGGGCCTCGGCGTGGGGACGCACCGTGCCCTGCGCCTCCGCGCACACGGCTGCCCGGGCGGCGCCCCGGGCGCCTTGGCAGCCTCGCCTGGGCGTGCGAGTATCCTGCCTTCGCCTTCGCGTAGGCGCAGAGCAGGCGGCGAAGTTCGTCGGTCTCTCTGCCGCTCTTCCAGCATTCCTCTGTGCAATCCTTCGTGCAAGGTGGGGATGAGAGCACAGCTTCACAGCATAAACCTGTTCGCTCCTGCTCTGACTTCCTCCYTTTTTAGCATTGTGCACCTACCTCATCTTCAGCTGTCTTCACTAAACTTTCCTTTCCGTGTCCCAAGACACTCTCATCAACCAAACTCCACTGCTGTACATCACCCTGCCCTGCTGTTAACATTCATTTGATATCTCTAGTATTTTTAACTACTGACTCACACCTTCATTATGTGCCTTCATTATACCTATTAATCACTACTTTGCCTGATGCTACAAAGTCCTGCACTGCATCTTCAGACTGTACACCCAAATGGTTCGGTAATAAATTATTAATCAATGTTCTGCTCTTCTTCTGTCCACATGTTATTCATTGGTGTATATCTTCTCATGCCTTGTCCTTCTGTGTAACTTTTATTTCTCATTGTATGCTTCAGCTACCAGGACAGACCTGTTATGATATCTTTCTATTGCTCTGAAATATTTTTTTCCGTTTTCCCTTATTCCACTATAGAATATATAGTTATTCTATCTTTGAGCCTTTTTTTATTCACAAAACATACTTCTTAATGCATCTCCCAGTCGCTTAGCTCCCAATTTTCCATCGTAGTACATGTTTTTAGTCAAAACAGTATTCTGTCAAAGTATATCTAACTGTACTGTAGTCATGCATATGCTATATCCCCTCAGTCAGATAAGAGTACGTACTTCATATTTGCTATTTACAAACATTTTTCCCTTTATTCTTTTATCTCCATCCTTCAGGTAATGTATCACATGGCTGATTACTGGGCCTTCCAAAACCCACTCTTCCTTTTTACTTTTTTCTTTCTTTCATAATTAAATTTTGGTTTTTTTGAGGAAATTCATCTAAAATTCTTTAACTACCAGCATGAAAATCATGCTATGTATTCATGACTTCATATCCAGGATGATATTGGTTGTATGTGGTCATGTTATATCTCTTTCTGTTTTCTTTGAAAACTGGCTGCACCCTCAGTTTTGTTCTCTGTTTAGCCCTTTTTATGACTTCTGGCTTTGATGCGTCATGTTCAATGTTTTCTCCTGCCAGCTCAATTTGGTCAAACCTGGACTATCCATCATCTTATGCCTTCAGCTCCCTATCCTGTCTTTATGCCCATATATACACAGCATTCTCCTTTTTAGTATAAGCTTGCAAAAGACTTTACTTGCAAAGCCCTGTGCAGTTTGGTCAGATCTGTATCTCTGTTTGGTCCTCCTTTCCTCAAACTTAAAATAGCTTTTTTTGTATCTTTTCTTTCTTTATACCTCCTGCAGCTTTACTAATTATGTTTGAAACTACATTTCCTTTCTAGATTGTGCATTCAGATGACTTTATTATCCATTCACATTCATAAAATACACATCATTTGTAAATCCTCTTGTTGATGATTTACAAGTTTTCTAAATCAGACTCTTAAAATAGCTCTGCCTCAACCTGTTTTGTTTATATGTTCATTCAGCGCATTAGCCTGAACTGTATTAGCTGGCTGATTTGATCACATGGAGTGCTGCTTAAATAGTGACAAGTGCCCTCAACTTCTGTAACCTGTGAGAATTGCAAGATTGTTATGCTAGATGGTCTGGGCATAGGGTTAGGAATCATAGACTAAATTTTCCAAAAGGATCATGACAAATCTCCCATTATCATTTGCTCAACTGGATAGCTTTTAAAGGGACTTGATTCTGAAGAWGTCAGTGTCTGCGTTCTGAACAATCAAGACGTTAAATGTGAAATCTTTCAGAGCAAGCTCCCCAGTTCACTGACGACTTTGAAGAACAAAATCTCATGCTTCTTCTCCATATTTTCAAAAAGTTCATTAGCTACGAAGAAATATTAATACTCCAGGTTATTAGCACAATTGGTCTGTTTCTAATGTAAGTTGGAATTAGCATTTCCTTATCCTTTCAAGTTAAGCAAAGCTCAATACCCGGAGAAAATTTATAAATGAGTGAGCTATGTTAAATATTTTTGGATTTAAAACTCTGTGACAATGAGAGGAAGAATTATTAAATACCTTTAAAACTCTAGATTAAATTGTTAACGACAATTGTATCTGAAAAATAAATACAAAGTTTACTTTATCTGCTTGAAATGCTGGTGTTACTCATCTTGTTTTGTAACATGCCTGGTTTGTTGAAATACGGTAACTACACAGGTATGGTGAAAACGGAACAGCAGTGTCTCAGTAATTTCCTAGATGATCCTGAAAGATACTCATGACATTGTCCTAACTTGGAATGAGAAAATTAACTGAACAAATGTTTTGAGTCTTTTATCATGGAAGCGATTGCTTGGTTAACATGTCACTTACTAACAACTCCCAGACCTCTTCACAGCCTTGAACCTTTTCTGTTTAACTTACAGAAGTAGATTTCTGTCTGTGAGGCAATCAACCTAGCATAATCCTTTTGACGATATTGAATTCACTTATATTCACTCTGGATTCAGCAGGACTGTGTGTAGCTTCTAATATAACTAGTATTAGCAGCTACTAAGTATATGTACATATCTGGGAAAAATCCCAAAGACAAAGTACTGTTTTGTTTCCCTGAGATAAGTGGATTAACTTTCTTTAGGAAAAAAAACATAAAGGGGTCTGTACTTACGAGCTTACGTCAAGTTGTTTGCATGTGACCTATAGTCTCACAAAATAGTGGCTTAGAATAATATTTAAAAATATATACTGTGTTACTGCAACACCAGTAATCACAAATACTTTTCTATTATCCTTCAAGCTTGTTTGTATTTTGATTCTTTGGGTGTATGTGAAATGTTACAGTATTTTTTTTTTTTTTTTTTTACAGCTTATAGAAGCAAGTTATTTGATTAAAACAAAGGAGGAATAGTGTATCAGACCTAATACAACCTATGTCTATCTCTTAATAAGATAGTTCACACTGATATCATAGTGATATTAAAGCATACTTTTATGGGACAGTCTGAATTCAGATTTTCACTTGCTTTCTTGCTGGGTTCAGCATCTAGGTTTTAAGTAAAACTTAAGCAGGTGGGCTGTTGAAAGCACAATCCTGCTTGCTTTGCTTTGTGAAATGGGACTTTTTCTGAAGTCCTGTCCTATAGCCCATATGACTAGCAGCAACTCTGGGACTTGGCAGCTTCCGTTTTAAAGAGACAGTGAAACATAACAGTTTCATTCTGGTAGCACATGTGAAAAAGGAAAAAAGAGTATTTCCTTCCTCTTTTCTGGTTTTGTCTTTTTTGCTGGTAGGGTTGTGTAAGTTGTAACTTCAGTGCTTAATGCCTTTTACATTACATTTGTGTAGTCATCTGAAAGTATATGTATGAGCACATTTTCAAGAGTTTATAAGCTTCTCTCAAACAATTTTCTTCTCCTCATATGATTTTGGGAGAGGAAAGTCTGTGGTCAGCAGGAAGATATCTCTTTTCCCCTGACGTAAATTCAAGGGAGAGAAGGAAAGAGATGGCAAAAAGATAGGAGCTATCTTCTCATTCCAGTAACAGAAAAAGGATGATCGTGATAGTGTGTTTCCTATACCTGTACAAGGAAGAACTTCATGTAAATGTTCCCTTGAGAAGCTTGAGTAAGCACATTAGGGAATAGAACAGTAGTGTTTAGGCTTTTAGGCAAACGTTACTGAAAAGGGAGTGAAAAATTGCCATGAATATATGGGAGTGGATGGCCTGCTGTTTGCTTGTTTTTGACTGTTCTTTGGATACTCTTGTTTATTGGATATTCCCTGAATCTAGTTTATGGCAGAGATTTAGAAGATAATTTCATGTTTGTTTGTTCCTTCATTTTCTCTCCCTTTCCGGGGTGGTGTTCCATTGTTACATGTGATGTGCTAATCTCCATGAAACGGATTTTTAGATTTGGATGGACCAATCTGTATGCTTACCTACCATCTTTCAAGCTCTTTCAGAGTAGCAGAGAATGATATGACAGAGCTGCTGGCCCAAACAGCCAAAGATCTACAGCAGGGAAGAAGTAGCAGTTGGTCAAGGTGTGCTCATGAGGCCTCAGGGAGGCCCCTGAACTTCCTTTCACATTTTATTAAAAAAAAAAAAAAAAAATCTGGGTATGCCACACTCTTGATTTATAGATCAACAAGCATTTTTATTATTTTTTCAGAGATTTCTTTAGTTCTTCATTGTTCTGTGTGATTCTTATGGGGGACTGTCTTAGGAATCATATCTAGCAGTTTGAACGCTACAGGTTACACACTACTGTGCTCAAGATTTTCTCCTCTACTCTTTCTGTTAGCTATTCTTACATTAGACAATATGAGAAGAAGCAGCACCAATGTATGCCAGAGAGCTGCAGAAGGTCCTTCCCTCTCAGTAGTTCTTTTTGAGCACCAGGGAATCCTTTCAATTGGTTCTTTCCAGTTACATGTGATGAAAACACTGGTTCCTATCCTAGGTGAAGCAATATTCAAGTACATGGTTTTCCCTTTCACTGCCAGGCCTGAAGGTAATCCGAGGTAATCTTCAGCTGTGTTATATATGGTTCATGCTTCAAATTTCTAATAAATGGACCCAGAATTCCTACAGATTCGATTACAGAGAACATACTTCTAATATCTAACCTGAAGTTACCCATTCCTGCTGTCTTTCAGTGATTATCTGGCCAAGCCGTCTGTTATGGCAGAAATCCCCTGTTAAAAATCCTACTAGATTATCAGTCATCTGGCTCAAGTCCTTACATTTCAGAAAGGCAATGAGGAGTAGAGGGGGGAAGATAACAGTTAAACATTAGCTTTTCAGTTACATCTAGGATATTACTGAATGGAGCAAATGCAGGATTAGTAAGCAACATTATGAAGTCTGCTAGTAACACTGTGGATAAAGTGGAAACTTTGTTTACCAAGTGAACAGTCTAGTATGGATCTTCACTTACTCACAGGTACTGGGATCCTAGTTTTCCAAGCCATAAGCCTCTTGGAAATTTAAGTAGACTCTCAAATTGAGAGGTAAACTAACTTAGGAGTTAAGATTGGAAAGGTTTGGGGATCATATTCTAACACAAACTTTTGCCAGTATCACATAGCTTTGGATAAATTCTAAGTTTTTTAGAGCCAGTTTGAAGATTGGTGCTGTGCCAGAGTTCTGTTCTTTTGTTGTGGACGTTATACTAAGCTTTGCCTTGTAGGTCCAGTTAGAGACAGATCCCTCAAAAAAAGACAGTGTCCACGCCGGGAGAATCTTCACAAGCTACAGTTTTTCCTGTACACTGCTGAGAGAATCCAAAGAACTTTCCTGGTTGATGGGGGGCGGGGGGGGGGATCTGAGGAAACTATGATTTCCATATTTCAAAACTTTTGAGTGTTTACTTGCAGCTCTGGCATTCTTTCAGGATAGGGTTTTGTCCATAATTTGTATTGACAGCAAGAGAGAAGAGGGCATAGGAGGAAAGGTGAGTTTATACTGGCAGCAAGAGATGAGAAGCTGAACAGCAGGAGAGAGGTCAGTGGAGAAGAGAGATTTGTGAGTCAGTGAAGCTGTGTAATGGGATGAGGTCACTCTGGAATAAGGTTAAGAGGGTAAAAGAGGAGGAATTTAAGGGTAAAGTCTTGAGTGACAAGAGGAAAACACAGAGATGAATGGTGAAGGAGGAAGACTTTCTGAATGAGTTTTAGTGGAAAACTGAGGATCATGTGAAATTACAGAAATGAGAGAAAAATATATCCCTGAAGTGTTTCTCTAGTAAAGTTGCAAGAGCACCTATTGCCATTGAGAAAGTCTACTCGTTGCAATAAGGAAGAGAAAGGTATTACAATGAAGTAAAAAAAAAGAGAGACGGAGCAGGCTAGTACTAACAGACTGTTGTTGAACGTTTTTTTTTTTTTCTTGACTGTATTTAGTAAGTATTATACATGAACTTAAAGACTTACTAACTGTGTACATATATAATACTTTTCCATTCGGTGCAATGGCTTTTTAGACTTGTTCATCTTCTTGTATGGTTTTTAGACTATTTAAACTTTTCTTGACTTAAAAAAAACTTTGTGATGTAGGCATGTAAACAAAACTACATTTGAGTTTCTGGGAGAATGGGAAGGACTGTGCGTTTCTTAGACAATATTAATGGGTATTTTCTAAAGTGGAGAGTAGGCTCAGTGTGCCAAAACATTGAATACTGCAATTTGACATAGGAAAAAGTAACACTGTGGTTAAAAACAAAACAGAACAAAAACCCTCCACAATGTAGATGCTATTCTAATGGTATGCAGTGAAAGGTTGTTGTATAAATGTAGTTTGTGTATAGCATGTTAGGAGCCAAGTGAAATAATTGCATGCTTTAAACAGTCTTTTATCTATGTTCTTATGCAGTTCTTTATGGAAATATAAAACTGTATGTCCATCTCCTATTTAAGTTGTGATTCAAATTGTGTGTAATGCAGTAAGGAATATAAAGAAAAGATAAGTGGGATAATGGGCAAATATGCAGATCTGCAAAAGATGCTTATCACGTAAATATTTTATTCTTGTTCAATTTGGTGCAGCTCAGGGATGGTCTGAAATGTGGGCCTCTGGCAAGGTAGGTATTAGAAGGTTAATAAATAAGGTTTAAACAGTATTTACTTATTTTTAATATGTTATTTGTTTTATGTGAGGTTATGCAATATCTGAAAGCCACTAAGAGTATAAAATGAGAGTAGTATAACATTGTGTAATACCTGAAAATTACCATTTTATTTATTTTAATAATACATTTCTTCAAAAGTTCTTAATGTGATATTTGTAAAAACACTTAATTACGGTGGCAATGCCAGATTCTATCAGATGCAGATTTACTGTGGTTGAGGCCAAGGGGTGTAGATCCTCACTAATACCAAAGCTGTGTTACACGCATGATCTCTGTCACAAGGTTGAGCAGTTGTGGTGTAATGCAACTCCTCTTACCCTCTCCACTGTATCTGCATCTTTATCTCTGTATACTGTATTCTTTCCTATGTGGTCTATAGTGGCTAAATATGACTTTTCCCTAGATCATTTTTGATTTTTAGCTTTTAAATTGAGACATAATGAGTCATTAGAAAAGATGTAAGGAAATAATTAAGGGCTTGATTACTCTGTTACTGTTAGCAGTTAGAATACTGTGAAGTTTTTAAGGGGAAATGCTTGTGTGTTAGGGAGTATGTCGTAAGTTAGGGAGGAACAGTGTTATTGAAAACTTGTTAGAATTAATTAGTTCTCTGCTTTATAGTATATTTGTAACTTGGCTTTAACCAGACTATGGAATTCGGAGAGAAGGATATATGATGTTCTGAAGGAAGATAAGAACACTGCAATTTTGGAATTTAAAGTCTGTATAGCAGTTGACAACGATAGGAGTAAGGAATAACTACATGACCACAAGCGTATTTTCCTCATTCCTGCAAACATTCCTAATGGTTTCTTGCACTAATGCAGTTTATTTTGTAAGCAGTGTGAGTGTTACAGGGTGCAGGCAGAGGCAGCAGTCCACTGATAAACTTCATTCTTGTGGTATTCACTCCATGTCCTGTAATGAACACATGTACATATATGTAGAAATGGGATAGAAGAAATGACAAAAAGGTATAAAAAGGATACATGTGGATAAAAAATGAAAGGCAATACTGGGGGATAGAGAATAAAATGTTTGTGATGGGGGAAACAACGATGTAAGGTATATAGCAGTGCTCACCTATGGCTGAGGTTCAGCATGGGAGAGAGCAAAACTGTAAGTCCTGTCCACTTCCTGAATGCTCAGGATGCTCAAATTAATTTTAACGTCATGAGGAACTTGAATATCACTAAAATAGCCAGAAAATACTGTTTATGATTTACCTTATTTTCATTTTAAGTTAATTTTGGAAGTATGAGTCCTGTGTAACACTCTTCATATAAGTAGAGAGAGTAATAAAATTTGCTCCTKAATTTTTACATTCATTTTGATGTTGGATGTTCTGAATACAGAGTTCAAGATGTAGTAAGTACATGAGGAATGCATTGTTTTTGCCTGTGACCTAATGTAGCAATTTTCTGCAATAACCTACCATGGGCTTTTTGTTGAAATGGGCCTGATGTACGTTACACTTCCTAGAAATATTATGCAGAGGTTTTCAAAACATTAGTATCTATTTTAATGTTACTGAAGCAGCCAAGAGTTTCACAACATATAATTGCATGGAACATCTTGGCTTGTAGTTTTCCTGAACAGAACTTTATAGGCAGGCTTATAATGCTATCTGGGGAAAAAAGTGATTTTCTTTATAATCATGAAACTCATTTACACCAATTTAATATATTTTGTCACTTCATGAAAATGCTGAACAGACATTTATTAAAGGATTGGCGGGGGGAGGGCTGTTTCCTACCCACACCCCTAGTTTTCACTTCTGGGTCTCACCTTTTTAGTATGCTCCTCAAGGTCTTGATGTCCCTGAGTATGGCAATATTTTTGGTCTTTTTGTGGAATAATCATGAAGTGGATCAGTGAAATATATTTCTTCTCCTGATGCTTGTCTGTAAGTACCAGAACTTAATTTTTGTCCTTGGAACATCTCATTCAGATTACTTTTGTGGTTATTACACCTGACCTCTACTGCACGTGCAGAAGCTGTGCCCCTGGTTACGCAGCCCTTATGCTAAGGCTCACTGCACATAGATTGTGTATGCTGGAATGGTTCTGACTGCATTCATCATTCTCAGAAACCTGAACCACTGAAGAACGTGTTGTGCTTTGGGGGCAAGAATGAAAGGCTACAAGAAGGACTCCTTAACTTGATTATGTTGTTAAAGCGTTCATGAAACCGTATCCTGAGCCTTGTCCCCGAGGTGTCCCTGGCCAGTTAAATTCAAACTGTCTGACTGAGGTCATGGTTATGTGTTACTATCTGTCAGTGGCAGCTCTGGCTTAAAAGCTTGTCGTCTTCCACCTTGCCTCGCTGGTCAGGCTTTTCCCACCTTGTTAGCCCAGAGCTTTACTGGGTAAATGTCTCACATCTCTGTCAGATGGATCTCTGGAATGATCTAGTTTAACACATAATTAGAGAACAGCCACAAAAATAGTTGAACTGGCAAAATGGGCAACTAGAAAGCTTTTAGATCTGATCTGCTGGCAGTGGTGATGGCTTTAGAATCGGGCATCCTGTCTCCCAGGTTACCTCATACTGACCGCAGCAGGGATGAAAATGCAGAAAAAAGATGCTTCTAAGAGTTAGACTAACATGGATTTTTTTGTGTTTTATCTTCCTCATTTAAAAATAGGCTTTTCATCGCTTAACAAACTAATATTAAAGATTAACTCCAGTCAGCTTAACCAGSCAAAGATTTATGTCTAGTACATGTTTTTTTGCTGCTCCTTGTCATCAGGTTCTTGTGGTTGTGGCTTTGAAAACATGCTTTCATGTTTTCAAATGCTAGTTTGAAATAGCTTTATTGCATTTTTCTCTCAACTATTTTTTCCCAGTGCTTTGTTAGACAACCTGCAATCAAGGGAAATACTCCTGGGAGTACCTAGAGAACACTATTGAACTTGAGTACAGTGAATGCTGCAGAGAGAAATATTTTTCTGTACTTCAAATGATAGTGTTTTGTATGTAATAGTGTTGCTTATAAATGTTAATAAAGAAACATTTTTATTGCCATAATTAGATGTAACAAAGTTCAGTACTATGGTATTGCAAACCATTAAATTAATAAAATGGGAAAGGAAAAGTGTACAGCTTAACTCTAGCTTAGGCATAAGTTAGCCAGATGTAAACTTGCAGCTTCTCTGATATTTTGACACACATTCTTACCTGTTTCTGTCATCCTTGACTGTGGTTTTTTTTTTTTTTTTTTTGGCTTTGTATGATTTCAGGTTATTACTTGAAAAGTAAACTTGAAATTTAGTGACCAAAAGTAGACTTTTCTCTGATAACTTGGTTATTGTTGATGATGGCAGAAACAACATCCTACTGACCTCATTGATTTTACAGAGACTATTACTGATGCTGAGGAAAATGCAGAAAACTTCCAGTAAAGTAAACAGGCGTTGTTTTGCTGTGCCTTAAAAATAAATACATAAACAAAAGAATATCTCTTAGTTATTTCATTTAAACATCCATGCGTATAAAATCCTATTATAACTATAGAGAACATTATGGTATGACAGTGTTTTAAAATTGGCACTTTGCCCTACATTTGATGTGTAGAACTCTTGCCCTGTTATGAATACCTGAGGCTCTTTTTTACTCTTCCTGTTCTGCCCCTCCTTAGTATTTGTACAGCAATAAAAAAGTCTTGAGTTGCTTTGCCCTGAAGTTTTAAATAGTTAAAAACAGAATAGTGATTGCTCTGTTCTTTTGATATCAATCCCTTTTGAATATTATATATGGAGTAGTGATAAATCTGTGTGGTTTTTTCTGATAAAATACTAAGCACTATATCCTCAGTTGGGTGGAGCACTTAAATATATGACTAGTCTTACTGAAGTACAGTGCTTAAGTATTTTTTGTGTGATGAAGTTTCTTGAGATCTTAGAAGAGTAAGCCTTCTGGTGCTTAGCATATTTAGCTTTTGAAACATTTGGAGTTCTGAATTCCTTTGCTAGCAAAATACTTCAGGAATACTATGTGCAGAAACCAGAGGAGTGAACCTGACCTGTTTTTGAATTACCTAACTCTTTCTCTGTTACAGTGCAAGCTTTTCTTAATTTAAGCCTGATCAGCTGATGTTTGTAACAGCCATACCAGCTAGATGGCCCTGAAAATCGTAATACCGTTCATGTTGGTGTTAGGAAGAAGTGATCAAATAAATTCTCTGTATGTATATGGCTTTCATTAATTCTTTCCTTATAAATAGTTACATTTACTTCTGAAAGTCAGGAGAGGAGAGAGTTTAGGATTTTCAAAAGATAAGCTTTATTCTAGTAAGATCTAAGGGTAAAACTTGAAATCATTTCAGTGAGTTCACTCTGTGTTTCAACTTTTTAAAGTTTCTTTTTTTTTAGCTTGTTCCATAGCTAAAATCTTAGTAATTTGCAACATTTTCTGTAGAAATACAATTAAAAAACACGTTAACCCCTATTTTTTTCAAGTGATACTATTCTTAACGCAGTGTTTTACAGCTGCTTCAAGTAATCTTCATGACAGGAAATTGTTTTCCACACTCCTGGCACTAATAGATGTTTCAAAGCCTACCTTTTGGTCTATACTGAGAGTTTTAGTTACTTTACTTATTTCAAGATACTTTGTGAAAAGCTGATTTTATAATTGGCACCACAGAAAAATATCTGCAAAATGTCATCTGAGTAGGTCAGTAACTTGTGGCAAATAAATGGTATTGCTGTCATCAAGTCTGATTTAGTCAAGTTCTGTCATTTTAGGTTTTTTTAATGTTTGGGTTTTTGTAGTTTTTTGTTTTAACACACAGGTTTTCCACAGATTACAACAATTTTGTACATGGGAAAATACTTTTGTTGAATGATTTTAAGCCTAATATATCTTGTAGGCCATACGTTCTTACAACTCTAATGTGAGTAAGTAAATTACAAACTTGAAAAGTGATAGAATTAGCTGCATATATGTGTATTTATATCTCCTAGATTGTTATAAACAACTGTTATTGAACATTGAATCTGTCTTTATATGGTAGGGCTTCTTTGTGGTAATCTACATTACAAGCCAGAAATCCAGTGGACTACTCAACAGTTTGTCTTCCTCAGCATAATGTGAGATATTCTCAGTCATTCAGTGTTATCTAGACTTTCATGAGCTTTTTGTGGAGTCTATCAAATTTGTAACCTGCCGTAAATCTGTGTTGCAAGTAATCGATTCTCATCAAACTAAGTAGATTAATCAAACTGACAGGATGATAGTATCTGAGTTTCCTATTTGCCACATTCTTCATCTGATTTGACCTAATCAGCAGAGGTGGATGGGTGGGTCAGGTTCACTGTGCCTGTTCCTCTACTTGATTCTTAGTTCTTTTGAAAGTTACCCTCAGGTAATTTTAGCTGTGCTGGGACAGCAAGTGTTGATTCAAATTAACATTCAAGCAGCTAAGGAAAGGGAGTATTACCTTTAGTTGCACTTCACACAATATTAAATTATTCTTTACTTCCTAGAGTTCTGCAGGTAGTAATCATATTTCTCCTACCTGTTTCCCTTCTTATGCTTGTACAGATAACTTCACGCTTGTAAAATATACTCTTTATCTGCTTTGCTGTAACATGTTCTGGTACTGCTTTCAGCCTGACCATGCTTATGTATGAGATTCCCTCAGCCAAGTAGACTCTAGCTGACAACCTTGTCAAAAAAAAAAAAAAAAAAAAGAAAAAAAAAGTCCAGAGTATATTTCTGGGTTGAGTGGAATAGGCTTTATGCAATTTTCTCAATTTAGAATGAACTCATTTGGATTAATAGATTTTTCCTCTACCTTCAGAAAGTTGCAACAGGAGTGTTTTCATGTTTGAGTTTGAGCTGGGAAACTGTAGTAACATTCCCCATTGCTTTTAAGGCTTAGTAGAAAGAATGGCAGAAGCACACTGCTGCCTGATCATCACCTTTCATTAAGTCTTTGACTTCTTTTTATATATATAGCTAGGGACTCTTGAAGTCCTAAGCCATTTCAGACTACTTAGAGTAATCTTAGTTAAAAGGGAAGCAGAAATACAACTAAGAATTATGTGTCTGAACACCTTAAAAGAATATACCCTCTCAGCTTTGAAATTTTCCTTTGGGCAAGAATAACTGTGAAGTTAGGTCTCATTTTCCAACTTCAGGTTCTGGAGTTGGTGTCTGTTCATGCCAATAGAGTTTGATGGTTGTGCTGTTTATAGATAATGAACTTCTAATGTCTCCTCTGAGAGTAGTGTATTTGAGAGGCTGGTTTGACTTGCTCTATTTGGGAAGTTGCTCCCTCAGAACATCTGCATTATTCACTCTTGGTTGATTGTCCAGCTATGGAAGCAGGTGATGTAAAATCTTTACGCGCCTCTGGAATAAGGGCTTGATTAACTTGTCTGGAGACCAGAGTGGCATGGTAAGTGCTTTCTAAATGAGATCTCAAACTCAGTGTCCAGTTGATTAAAACCAGAGAGGAGTCTGGCAAAATGCATTGAAATCAGTTCACTGCATAGTTAATAAGCATCACACCCTATGAGGCAAGGTGAAATTGTTATACATCTGTGTGTTACCTAATCATAAAAATTTTTGGTTTTGTCAGACACATCTCTTTTCTTTTATGTAACCTGCAAGAGAATCTCCTATTTTGGGTGGTTCACAAACATCCAGCTTACTCAGTGAAAGTAAGAATGCTGTACTTGATTAAGCAGGGTTTCTTTTTAACTAAACTGCATTGTATGGTATTCTTTTGTTTTGTTTTGATTCTGTATTGAATATTGATTTGATTGGGACTGTCCATTAGTAGAATAGTCCAGTGACAGTCTGTCATGGGAGAACAGACTTTCTTCATGCTAAAGCCATTTAATGGTTGTCTCCGGGGTTTCCTATTACCCTCTGGTCTTGTGTCCCAAATGAGTAGAAGTTTGAAGTTAGCAACAGTTAGGTAGCAATGGTGTCTGCTGCCAGAGTACATGGGTCCTTTGAACACCAAGGGGCCAGCGAATAGTCTCCTGCACCACACTGATTTTACCTGTCTCCAGAGCTCCATGCTTTTCCAGGTGGCAGGGAAAGCAAGTGACTGCAAATAGAGAGTGCAAGGAAGATTCCTAGAGCATAGCTGTGCGTCCGTGCCCCTACTAATCATTGCTTGTGTTAGCAGGGCTGTGCAGACTGATTTATGTTACTGCTCGGACACAAAAGAAAATGTAGGTTAAATTCCACTACTTAAGTACCTCGGTAATTTGATATGTGACTGCAGTGTGTGCAGTCAGTATGAAAATAATAGCAGTGTGGCCTGGCAGTTGTCAGATTTATTTTGCACTTTTTGGTATGGCAGGCAACTAAGCCGAGTGGATTTCTTAACTCCTAAAAATAGACGATCCGAATTTTGAGCTTAAAAAGAAAACCAAAAAAAAAAAAACCCAAAAAACAAAAAAGACAGAAAGAAAGAACGAAAGTGTCTGGAGGGTGTTTAGTGATGAGAACAGATTGGAGTCTGCCTCTTTTTGCAATGGGTAGTTCACTTATAATCTGAAATCTTTAGTTTTCTTAGAGAAGTAAACTATATGGGATAACAATGGGTGATTGCCTGATGAATTCTTTTGATCAGAGGTTTCTCTTCTGATGTCTCCTAATATGTTTCTAGGAATTTGAACTGTGCTGTTTGCAAATGCTTTGGGCTTTCTTAGAAAACCTGCCATATTGTATAATAAACTTAACTAGTTATGCAGCTATGATAACTCAAGCCCCTAAAAACGTGGAGGAAAAGATCCTTCAGATTAATAACAAATTACAGGTCTGGCCTTTCTAGTTCTTTATGTGTTCTGTAAACTCTGAAAATTTGGACATCAGTAACTTTTTGGTCTTTAATAGTAATTGTTGTACAATTAATACTTCAGTATTTAATCTTGAAAATATTGTAGCCAACTGGAAAGCAATTCAATCTAGGAAAAATGAGCAAAAGAGGAAAGTAAGGAAAAATGATTGTGAACTCTGTGACCTCCTCTTTTTCTCTGTAAGTGATGGCCCAGGGTCCTACAGTTGCAGCCTCCTCGCTGAAGAAGTAGCCTGAGACAGTTTAAGGATAAAAACAGGTGAGAGAGGGAAAAGAGAATTCCATTGTGAAAAATGGGGTGAATTAGCACCTGGGAAGAATTGTTACTCTAAGATATGGTTACAACCTTAGCCTGGCAGCCTAACTGCTGGGTTCTTTGGAGCAGCATCTGTGAGACAATGCTGCTAGATGAATCATTCCTCCTGCTCTCATGGTCAAGAAAGTACTATAAAGATAGTAAGTAATAGCTGGAAAAGTACATTCTGTTAGGGGTACTTGAAATTGCTGTTTTATTTTTTTCTCTGTGTCTTTGTTTCTAAGCTTATAATGAAGGTCTTTGGTTTTTTGCCTTGATGGAATAAACCTGCTGGTGTTTCGCCTTTTAAATTTATCTAGTGAATGAGTCAGTTCAGATGAAGCTGGCAAACCAAAGGTGCGTTGCTTTTCTGGAAGTAGTGGGTTCATGTAGAGTGGTGTGTGTGTGCTAGCAAATGTCCAAGGGAACTTAAAAGGAATCTGGAAACTCCAGGAATTGTGCCGTATTTCTTGCCAGGCTCCTCGGATCAGTGTGAGGACTGATGTCTCTAGATTCTCAGGAGAAGCCTGCTCTGACAGGGATAGATCAGTGCACTCTGATAAGGGACGGATAATGGAGAGACAGCACACTTTTCGAAGAACACCCCTGATCACTGCAGCACCATGAAAAGTCAGGAGAAAGTGAATTCCTTCCTCTACAGCTCTCTGGTGTCCTACATGATGTGTAATTTAGTCATGTTCTTTCATGAAGAGCAACAAATGAAGCTCCTTCAAAGCTTCAGATGGTACAGAATRTGATTGTCTTATTCAAGAAATTTATATTCTCTATTGTAGGTCAGGATGGTTATTCAGCTGGCTTCCTGCCTGGTGTCCCACATCACTGCTACATCTTAAAGAAGCAGAAGACAGAATGCTAAAATGTAAGTCTGTTTGCTCTTTASTAAGATTTATAGATGTGACTTGATTTCTGTAATTTCCATTAAGAATAATTTTTAAAGTTTTTAAATGTGGCTTCTGCACTGCGATGAAATAAACAGGTTTAGAAATAGATTCTGTGTTACCTTGTCTGTGATATTTAATCCTAGGATCTTTGCTTTGAAAGCAATCTCCTACTTCAAACATTGGTTTCCATAGAACGTGTTTTATATTTTGTCAGTCACATCTAGCAACATCAATTTTTCCCCCTYTTTCTTCAGGTATTGCAGGCACATACAATAAACGGTATGTGTACCTATCTAATGGAAATAAAATATGGACACTGACATTCTCTCCGGACCTTTCACGTAAAACCCCGCTCGTTCTTCTTCATGGGTTTGGAGGAGGTGTTGGACTGTGGGCTCTCAATTTTGAAGATCTCTGTGAAAACAGAACCATTCATGCTTTTGACCTCTTGGGATTTGGACGTAGCAGTAGACCACACTTTGACAGTGATGCTCGGGAAGCAGAAAATCAGTTTGTGGAATCCATAGAAGAATGGAGAAGGGAGGTGGGGTTAGAAAAAATGATTTTACTTGGACACAACCTAGGTGGATTCCTGGCTGCTGCTTACTCATTGAAGTACCCATCAAGGTATGTGAAAATAAAGGAATGAAGGAATTCCTTTTCTGTATTTGGTTAGTGATTTTACCACAGATTTAATTTGATTCAATTCTTTATAGATTTATAGATTAAATAGATGATGGTGTTGGTTAAAAGAAACTTAATACTGAATTATAGRCTGGAAGTATTAATCGTGGATTTTGTTCCCAGATGACTAGAAATAAAGATATGTAAGATATGCTTCAAATGTACTTTTCTGTACCTTGTTGGTTTTCTTCAACGTCACCTTGCCATGCTGTAAGGCAAAATAGAAAAGATCATATTTACATGGCAATGTTTCATGGCATCTCTGACCAAACTTAGGTTTGTCAAGGGAAAAGAGGCCTATTTCTGCCAAACTTCCCATTATCGTGGATAGCAATGCAACTCAGGAACTTGATCCCCCGAGGAAATTCATGCCTATATGCTGGCAGTCAGCCTGGTGCCAGCATGATTATATAAAAATAATTTTGACAACTGCTTGATTTAAATTGTCTGTATGCCACTTTGTATTTCTTTGTTGGAAAACAATCCAGCTGCAGCAGTGCTGTAATTGTATCCATCAGCATTTTCTGCAGACACATCATGGTGAACAGCTAATCCATTTTTTCTCCTAAACAGATTTTTTTTTTTTTTTAAACATAGCCTAGTTATAGCCTCTGATGAGCTAGGAGTGCAGCAGCTGAGGTCCTTCTAAATCAAGAAAGGACATTATTTTTGTCTAGATAAGCGTAATGGACTCCTATTTCCAGTGTGTAATCCATRCAAACAAGAAATTTTTATATATAGTCCTTATTAACTTCTCTTTTATCATTCTGTATGGGTCAGAATGGAAAAAAAAATATCAATTCCAAAGAACATATTTTAAGACTCATTAGATTTCTGGTGTGATTTATTTTTCTACTACGTGATTATTGAGTTGGGCTAAAAGCATGAATATAAGTCTAGCTTTCCAAATGTCATATTAGATTGTATATGATATAGAATGAATATCGTATTCTTTTAATTTACACTATACACACCTTTCTCTGGTTTTGAGATTTTAAAATAAATTCATAAAACATTTTTTCCTAAAACAATGACTGGTTCTTTCTAAGTGGGTGGCAGTTGGCACATACTGCTGGAAATGATATTTGAAAGTAGGTGTGTGTCTAAATCCACAATTTCAGTGAAGTGCAATTCAAGAAGTGCTGTCCTGTGCTTTGGAGAGAGAAACCTCTTAAACTTTGGGGCATACAACAACTTTAGCTAACTGGAATTAGTTTCCTGTAGGAGTCACTATACTAGTTGCTTTCTCTTTCTTCTGAAGTATTTATAGATGTCCCCTCTGGGATGGGGTGTTGTTTCTGTCATCTGATTTAGATTGAAAGCGACAGTTCTGCATTTTCAGGCTTCCCTGTGCTTAAGTTGGAATTTAACTAATTTTGGGAGGATTTTAGTTTGTGCTCTTACGTTATTTACATTGTTTTTTTGAAATTAAATAACACTCTTTCAAATTAGTACACTTACTGGTAGGGTCTTAAGACAGTATTGGATCAAGTGATAAATATAGGGCTGCCTTCAGTGAGATTATCTAACAATGTATTAGAAGCTTAAGGGATTCTTGATACGTATTGTTAGGAAAGTAGATCTTTTCTCCAAGCCTAGGTGATCTGTTAATTTACTATGTAGTAYGAAAATTGTTCATGGAACATCATCATACATCATAATCTGAGTATTAATCCAAAAAGCTTCCAAGGTAGAAGATTTTTGGGGAGGTTTTGGAGAACCATGGTTTTCAAATAATGTGACCTTCGGACTATTACTTTTGGAATTATTTCTCATGATGAGCTTCCCTTTGTCCTTGATCATCTTTTAGGCTTGATTACCAGAAGGAGGAATGCAAAACAGGAAGGGCACTATTAAGAAACCAAACTTGAAAAGAGCTTACTGTGTTTTGATTTATGTATATGGTGTGTTACGTTTAATGCTATGGTTTGTGCACAGAACGTTTAGTAGTCCTCARCCACTTCTCATTGCCTGCGCTCCTTAGCCTTCCAGTCTCTCTTGCTTGTTTTATTTAGTTAAATTCTACCCTGTCCTGTTACCATTCTTGCATGCTGCTATGTGCAAATACATACGTGGCTGAACTGGCAGCTAAGAAACATCTTTGTGAGCTTGATCCTTTTCAACCCTCCATTTCAAGTGTTGGTTTTGGTTTCCCAAACAATTATAGTCCAGAAATAGCCTTCAGAATCACTTCTAAAATCATTTTAGACAGTAAGACATCTCTGTATATTTAATGTCTAATCTCATGGTTTTGAAAGAGAAGGAAGTCACGAAGAAAAAATTAAAGATGATGAAGCTGTACCATATGCAAAATCACCTTAAATATGCAAAACTGTAGTGAAGAGTCACTTTTTCAGAAATCAGCAGTGTCTAGTTCAGGCCTCTTAGAGTAGGTGTATTACAGGATTAAATATAAAAAGATGATTCCAATCCAACAAGATGAAATTAATTTTTTTCTTGAAGGAGACTCACAGGATGAAATGACTGATAGTTGCTTGTGCTGGAGAATCCTCCTGTTTTCTGTGCAGAGATTCCGTTGAACGATAATTCTGTGAATGGTCTCTCTAAAGCTTCTGTTGTGAACTGAATCAATAAATTTAGAAAACATCTAATTTTGATCTGCCTCTCACTTAAGATTTTACTTTGATAAGATAATTTTTTTAGATAAGTTTGCATTCCTTCTTAGAACAGAAAACTTACAGCTTGAAAAAGAAAGACTTCAAAAAGTTTACTTTAAATGAAACAGATACCATTCTCTTTTGTTTCAACTGCTGCTGCTACTTATATTGGCTGAGTGCATGGAATAGGCCATTTTTAAAGACTAAGCTTTTTTTTTAATGTGTGTGACAGTAGGTATCTATTGAATACTGAGTTTCTGGTTTTGACATGAACTTCCATTTTTCTTAAATCATATTCTTTTTCCAATTTTGGTTTTTTGAAATGCAAATTAACTAAGTTTCTGATATTTTAAAATATGATTACTTCCAATTATGTTTGCAGCACAACAGAATACAAATATTGTCAAGGTGCTTTGCATTCTATCTCTCTCAAGTAGCATTTAAAAGCAAAATCATCAATGAATTGAGTATTAGGTAATAGGCCACTGTGATGGAAGTGAYGAAACAGGTTGCGTAATACACAGATAGCAAGTTGCCGTCTTTTTCAGTTGAAGAAAAAGTAACATCTAAACCTCCGAACCTTTTCTGTCAACAGGGTAAAGCACCTTATCTTAGTGGAGCCGTGGGGTTTTCCAGAGAGGCCTGACAATGCTGAACAAGAAAGACCAATTCCGATCTGGATCAAAGCACTAGGAGCTATATTGAGTCCATTTAATCCATTAGCTGGGCTGAGGATAGCAGGACCCTTTGGTGAGTGTTAGCTTCTCTTAAATAATGTTTTTCTTTGAACGTAAACATGGGGCAGATACGAGATTAAGATAAGATTTGTTGCAAACCCTTATTACCCACAGAGAAAAGAATTGGAGGAAGAAATGTGAATGCTTGAGAAAAATGATGTCTTTAGGACAAGAGGGCAAGAACTTTCTGATAGAAATACTAATATGATGATTTATAGCATTTATTGTAGGCTACAGTTATAGTGAGATAGATTATGTGGACATCTATTGGGGAGACCTGACAAAGATGTATCAGTGTGAACAGCTTTTTTTTTTTTTTGCCTAGTTGCCTCCAGTCACATTCCATTTASTTTCTCTTTTATTTGCAATTTGATGGACAAACAGCATTTCCAAATTAGAATAATGTTAGAGTGCCATCTCTCATAAATTGGTTTATATTTGGCCTGAGTTTAGAGACATTAAGCTGAAACTGTTTTTCTTTGTCTGCTGTTTTCCTCTCAGCTGTGTCCTACATTACAATGACAATCTTCCCCTTCTTTGTATTTCTACATCTCTTCAACAGCACTGATGTGAAGTTAGATAAATTCTATATTTACTCTAATATAAGAATAAGTACAGGTGGCCAGAAATAGTAAGGTGTTAGTTTGTATGGGGAGTGGGAAGGAGGGCATAGTTAAAAACATCAAGATTCATGCCAATTCTTAAATTAATTGTATGTGTTCCTTCTTGAGGGAAAGAGGTTATCTGTTTATTAATCATTGTATTACAGGAGTATCTGTTGGGGAGGCTTGGAAAAAGGTATTCTTTAGACCTCTTACAAGTTATAAATAACTTCTGGCTTGTCACTTTTTTTCTTGAAATATCTTCAGTTGCTATCATTCACCTCTTCCTCATTTTTGGTGTTGAGTATAAAAAGAAACTAGCAGTACTTCTAGTCTTTTTTTACATTTAAACCACATCTATTTTTCAATTCTTTTTSTATAAAATATATATTTTAATAAGCTGATATATTTGATTTTCAGAAACACGACAAAATTAATTAGCTCTTCAGACAAGCAACGTATTTTGTACAAACAAATTATTTTTAAGTAAAATTCTTTCTAATTTGGTTAACAGAATGACTTGAAGTGTATTATTCAGTGGTAAATATTGATTTATACATTTTATCCAATAACAAATGCATATATAAATCAATCCATGTGGAAAAGTTCAAAGCTGAAATTGCTTCCCTTACCAAGTAAATGCAGTCCTAACCAGGCTACAGAATCAGGCCTTGTCTTGCAGAGATATCCCAAACCTTGCCTTTCCTGTAGGATGACGTTGAGGCAGCGTATTTTATCTCTTTCCATCCATTTCTCACTTCAATTTTCCAAAAAGCTTTTCAGCGTTGACATAACATGGAGTTCTTGACAGATGAGGCACAATTCTTGGATAGAGAAGTGCAAGTTTAGGATGCTGTCCTGGGAGATAGGCATGAACAGGCGTTGAGCCCAACTTGATGAAGGCACTGAACCAAACCCAAGTTTCCCTCTCCTGCTCACGTGCTCACTCTGCTGAACTGGTGTAGCTGTCTGGTCCTCATTATGGGGCCAGCTGCTTGTGTTCAAAATTAAACGTTAGGCATTGAGGTGTGAACAGGGTTCTTAGAGTATCATGGTGGTATCACATACGTATTTATTCAGACCTGTAGGCAGCTACCTAAACCTGAGAGAGAAACCTGAGRGAGAGACAGATTTTGAGAGAGACCTTTTTCTTTAAATAGTTTCCAATTAGTTGATTTACTTGTTTTCTTTTACCGGAACAGTCAGCCAGAAGGCTCACAGTGTAGGGATTTTAGATGCTTAGTTTGAGTTTGTGGATTCCATTGCTAGAACTGAATACTTAAAATTACTCATGGCAGCACTGTGACCACATCCTTCTGTAGAACTTAGTCTTTAATGTCAGTATTTCTTTTAGAGTTTCCCTAGACACTATGGGAAACATCAGCCAAACAATTGGGGGTGTCTTCAATAAACATTAAGAATAAATCAATATGATTTCATTTAAGAATTCATTCCAGGGTATCTTGACTCCTTGTTTCATTCTGTCCCTGTATATTTCCAGGGAAAGAACAGTTTCACAATTTGACCCACAGCGCAAAACACTTTTTCATTTGCTTTTTAACAAAATAGAAAGAGAATTCTAAAATGGAGACATTTTCATTCCCAGATACTGGAAATGAAGATACTATGGCTTCTATACTTAATGCCACATTGGTGTTAAGGAGTTTTATTTCTGGTTTTCTGTAACAGTAGTAGGGAAGGACATAGAAATACCTCTCCCAGGTATGCTTATTCCAGGGATGGATGCAACATTTATGTTCTAAAGCAAAAAAAACAAACAAAAAAAAAAATAAAGAAATTAGCACAAAAATCAAAGAGTTGAGCTCCCTAGAGATAATACAGGCAATAAAACAAGTTGCAGAATGTTTGCAAAATCTTCATCACTTTATGACTTAAATCTCTTTCATATGGCAGTTCTTTCCTCTTGTACTGTGTTCATTTTCTAAATTGATTTAAAGCATACACAAGGCATGTTGCAATAGTCTAATCTCAAGGTTACAAAAGCATAGATCACTGACAAGGTCTACATAAATAGTAACAGGCCTTTGGCCTGGAACAGGTAAGAAGTGACATCATCATAATTGCATAGGTTAACAGTATTTTCAGTTGATAAACTTAAGTGGTAAGCTGTGAGGCTACATCTTCAGTAAGAGATGAATAATATTCATAGACTAAAAGTAGCCTTTGCTGAGACTCTTGCCCCTAAGATCTGCCTGATCAGTTAGAAGAGATGCATTTTTTGAAAATATTTTTCAGGGCAGGAGCTTAACTTTGACTGTGAAGAGAACAACTTTAAGTTAAATTCTTTTCATTTATACCACTTCTTATGTCCTGTACTGATACCAAGCTTTCTACACAAGTTCTTTAGCACAGACTTCTGTTCTTTCAGCTGAACATTGGTGAAATGAACTAGCTTCAGAAGACGACTGTTCTGTAAAAGGGGAATATAGATGTGTCTAAGGAGGAAAAAAATATTTTTTTTCAACAGTGCCTTTCAGCTCTGAAAGATAAGATGCTTTCATCTCACCTAGTGCTGTCAGAGCAACAGAGAGGAAAGTGTTGGTGTCACGTAAAACTGAACTGGTGACAAAAAATCTGCTTAGCCCATTTGCTGGTCTCCTTTGCATTTTTCTTCTTTTGCTGAAGTGGCCCCTCGCAAAYGTTCCCAAAGTGTATTCAGCAGGGTTTGAATTGCCTCTGTTTCAGTACAGCATAAAATTACTTAGAATATTTATGTTTAGTTCCTGTTTGGTGCAATCGTATTTGGCCATCACGTTTTCCTAAGACATGCAAGTGATGAAGCAAAACACTGTTTAGAAATTGCAAAATGTCACAAGCTTTAAGGCRGTATGTTTGGGAGATTGTAATGAAAAGCATTAGGCAACCTGATAAAGTTATCTATACCAGCTCCTCCTATAATACTGTTTTCTGTTTAACAGGACTAAGCCTTGTACAGCGTTTAAGACCAGATTTCAAGCGAAAATATTCATCAATGTTTGATGATGACACTGTGACTGAGTATATCTATCACTGCAATGTACAGACACCCAGGTGAGTATGAGTTTCACAGTGTATTTTGAAAGCTCTCTCATTTACTGAGTGCATGCTGCTCCCTCCAATGGTCATGGTAATGGTATGCATGCTAATTTTTTTTTTTTTTTTT
>NW_028186479.1:3580635-3656729 GCF_003343005.1 Rhea americana | reverse complement strand
GATAGGGTATGCATGCTTTTTTTTTTTTTTTTTTTACTGTAACATTTATTTTATTAATTGAAGAAGAAAAAGAGGATTGCATTTTCTCTGAATTTCAGAAATTGATAAATGTAGAAAATATCCTGATTTTGCTTCTTCTAAACTATTTGTGTTTTCTCTTTGAGAGAGAGCTTGGGCACTAGTTTTTAATCCAAAGGATTTTATCGTGGCTTACTTTGTAAAGCCTTTCTTAAAAACCTTAAAAATATGTCGTCTCATGCTTTTAAATGTTAGCACTCAGTACTGTGAAAACATAGACTATTTATGTTGAAAATTACATGCAAACCTTGAAAACTCATGATTTTAATAGTCAAAAATCCCAACTTCATTTATTATTGCATTTTGTATGTGTGTTACCAAAAGGCATAGTTATGCCAATTTAAAGGTAGTTAAAGGTAGAGGAAGGGAGAAAAGGGCAGAAACGTTGGAGAAGATTCTTTTTTTTAAATTTTTTTTTTTTTTTTTAACTCTTTTTGTATGGCTAAGTGGTGAAACTGCTTTCAAGAATATGACTATTCCTTATGGATGGGCAAAGAGGCCAATGCTGAAACGGATTTCACACATGGATCAAGACATTCCAATCACTGTGGTCTATGGAGCACGTTCATGTATAGATGGCAATTCTGGCAGCACTATCCAGTCTCTGAGACCAAATTCATATGTGAAGACAATAGTAAGTTGACTTCTATGAGATTTTTAGTGCATCTGTGTGAATTCTTTTTAATTATATCCATCTTATGTGTTTTTCATACTAGCTGTGGGAATGATGGCCCTTTGATTTAAGGCYTTGGATGAAAAATTCTGATTTTTGTAACAGATAAAGAGAAAATAAGAGTTAGCTTAGAGAAAACTGAAACGAAAGTGTACGAGTTCCCTGAGTAAGAATGAAACATGTTATCATGATAAGCTGAATTAGGTCTATGAGCAAGGTCATTTTTTTTTCTCTACAAAAATTTTTACCCTACACTGGTACAAATAGCTTTGGGGTCACCGGTGAGTATTCAGGCTTTTTTGTTTGTTTGCTTTAAACAACAGCTTTCTTAACATATGTGTATGAAATGGTCAGGAGGCTCTCATAAGTTGTTCCAATCTGTTTGTATAAAGCTTTTGTTTCTTTAAGAGAGTGGTTTGTGCCTGGTAGGTTCTTGGAAGCACCTTTCTTTGAATCATTACAGAAATACTCAGTTTTGTCTTTCTAGCTAGTACMTTCCTGTTCAGAGGTATGGCATTATCATTTAAAATATGTGCACTTGTAACTTGCTGCAAATATGCAATGCACACACTGCATTTTTTGTTTGATTTCTTTAAAAACAAATAAATATTGAAGTATTCTTCACGCATTCTCACATCAGTCAGACACGATAATTGGATGTGTATATATGTTACAATCTTATGAGGTGATAAAATGCTAGAATATGCCAGCTGTCCTCTTACTGATACCGAGTCGTAACTGGACAAAGGTTTATAGTGTGTGATGTCTACAGTACACTTGGACAAGTCATACAAGTACAATTTGAAAAATGATACTGTTATGAAGCTGTTTACATGTGTTAATGAGCACAAATACCGTTCATAAATGCTAACATCCAGAACTGAAAGCATCACTTTACTGCTTAACTACMGAGTAAGTTTCAACAAACAATCACTATTGAGAAGTGCACAATAGGTTATTAGGATAAGCTTATGTCAGGCAAGCAGGTTTTTCCAGTCTGGTCGGTGGTTTTTAGTAGGCACAGTAGGTAATGTAATGTTTTAGAGTAATTCAGATTAAAATTTTGTCATGCCARATGCAGTTTCTAAAAGATAGTTGGGGTGGAGGAAATTACAGGGACTTTGAAAGACATTCACAAAAACAAAGGAATGAAAGGGCTTCCATGAGGCTGACACRTGGACTGCTCTTCTACCATTGGCTTTGCCAGCCTTGGTAAAGTGCAGAGAGATTTTGAGGATTTTATGTATGTTTATTTCTAACTAAATTTTACTTGAAGAGTTTTCTTTTTTTAACATGCCAACATAGCTGTATTTCTATTTAAGATAGTGTTTCATTTTGGAGACTTAAGAGGGAATGTTTTAATGCCGGGGGAGGGGAAAAGTAGATTTGAATACAAATAAATCTTGGATTGGGTATAACATTAGAAGAAAATAGGTCAAGCGCCTTTACCATTTAGTATGATGATGATTTGCTTCATGACAGTTTCGGCAGAGAGTGATAAATTACAGAAAAACTTTTAACTACAATRTATGTGCTTACTTAAGCCTTTAATTTTATTACATGGTTTCAGTGAAATAATCTAGGTCAGAAAAGGCTCACAAATGTGATTTCCCCCCCCCCCATATACTACATCATTTGGATTTGACTTTTCCCTGCTTAAAATAGCAGTTAATTCAGAGGATTGAAATCTGCTTCCACAAGTCTAGAAAATCCTCAGCAATTTAAGCCTCTAAGTTCTTACTCATTTATCTTAGTACCTTTTAGTCCTTTCTGTATAATTCTTTTAATAAGGGAATAGAAATGATCAAATGTTTTCTCTAGTACAAACACTTGGAGAAGTAAAGAGCCACTCTGCAGATTTTTTGAGTGGAGAATGAAGGGAACTAAGGCTAACTGAAAGCTTGACGTGTAAAGTGTTCTCTTAACTTTGTATTGCAATGACTTCCGTCCACTTAAATCTTTCTTTCAACAAGATGTGCCATTGTGGTTTTACCCTCTTTTCCTATGTAACAAAGTCCTTCAACAGGTGAAATAAACTTTCATTTTTCCTCAAGTTTAAACCATTGGTTTTTTAGGTTGTATGATACAACCTCCTAGCAGCCACTGTGGTAAACTTCATTAACACAGACTGGATGCGATTGATAGTTTCAATTTCACGGTTTTTCCTTTCAAATAATAAAGTATCAAATTGATAATGTTTAAAACTCAGTTTGTTGTGGGTATATTCTTCACATATCCTCATAATTTATTTATATTTTACATTCTTCTCCTTTTGACCTCTGTCTCTACCTTCATCCTCCAGGCTATCCTTGGTGCAGGTCATTATGTGTATGCTGATCAACCTGAAGACTTCAATCAGAGAGTAAAAGATATCTGTGATTCTGTGGACTGACTGTGTTCTACTATGTTCTCCTTAGAAATTCGTACTATAGATAACATGTAATAGCAATACTCTGTAGAGAATTACTAAAGAATGCAGAGCTAATGGAACAGGCTCTGTTTGCACACTGTTTCTTCTAAGAAGTCATTTGCACACTTAAACCACTT
Source organism: Rhea americana (assembly GCF_003343005.1). NCBI lineage: Eukaryota > Metazoa > Chordata > Aves > Rheiformes > Rheidae > Rhea > Rhea americana. The sequence goes on along the minus strand of NW_028186479.1, from coordinate 3,653,431 downwards.
AGTGCCTTTGGGGGGTGATAGGGTGATTTTAGGCAAACTGTACGAATTTGTTTGAGATTTGTCTTTAAGTATTGGCCTGTCATATATGAAATTACGTACAGCTTTTTGAACTGGAATTTTCTTCAAATTGTAATTGAATTTTGCATACCTTGAATGTTATAAAGATGTTGCATTCTCCACCGACACAGAGACCTATATCAATATAGATATAATGCATAAAATACAGTTTGGTTTCTTTATAAACATTCATATTTTCTAGTTGATGTTTCATAGCAAGAATATGAAAATGCTCATACATACTTTATTTTTGGATTGCAGAACTCCATGCACCATATTTTAAGATTTGGTGAGTCTTCTTCTGTTAGAACAACTTGTAAAGCTGATTTTGGGGTAGAGACAGGGCCAAAACAATGCACAATGTTTGTCGCTGAAATGTGTTAGTCTGTAAGGAATCAGGGTTCAATATTAGGAAATATTTTTGCTGTTGGATGCTATTTCTGTTTATCTAAAGGCATTTTCTTCCATGTGTGTCACTTTTATTGAAGCCTCAATTTCTAAGAGTCAGTGATGTCACTGACTTTCATGCTTCCAGAAATACTTCGATTTGTAGATTTCAGTGATTTTAAAATACAAAAGATGGCTTGTTAGTTACTGTATCTATTTTTAACAGTGTATAATTACTGCAAGATTTGTTGCTAGCCTAAACGTAACAATTGTAGATGAGTTGACAAGATTTGGATTAATGCTAGGAAATGGCCATCTGGATAGTGAGTATAACTCCCTTTTTCTTTCGATTGAAAGCCTAGTCTGCTTTTTAATAAACTTTGGAGGGAGGAGGAGAATGCTGATGCTCTCTAATTGGGAACTACAGCAGAATAGTGTATTTTTAGTTAACATGCAACCTCCTTATAGGAAGGATTATTATTACTGGAATAAACAATACCACTGTAACAACTTACAATTACATGTTTTGGAGGTTCTTTATATAGTTATATATTTTAATTGAATATTTGGAAATCAGAGCTAATCCAGTCTCTGAATCTTTTTGAAACTGCTAGATTGATGTTAGTTTATCGCATGCTTAGTAAATTAAGCAAAATACTTTGTCACTTTAAAGCCAAAATTATGTGGTGATTTGTATTTTAAAAAACAAGTTTACATGAAACTGTTGATCTGCTTTTGAATCTTGAATTGACTACTGCAGAGTTCTTGATACTTTTATACATAGAGGATTTGAATTAACAATAGCACCGTCTTAAGGCTTGAGTAGAATTGTGTGCATTTTTGCTCAAATTATTGATTTGTTGCACATATTTATGATGTGAAAGGCAAAGATACCTAAAATGTTCAGAAAATATTCTGATTATGTTCCAAGCTGAGCATAATCTCTCTCCCTCAAGGAGATGTTTACATATATGGTGCTATGTAAACATCAAACAGTCTTTGTGACTGCCTTGACTGGTAGCACTTAATATCTAACAAGTTAAATGATTTTATTAAAATAATTTATTGAATTCAGTTACATTTTCAAATAGCAGATGCCAGATTTTTTTAAAATCTGTTTTATTTGCTAAAATCTTGCATTCAAAATAGAAAATCAGAGTATTGATTATAATGTTTAGTATAAGCTATAAATTGTCAGTCATGCCAGCATTTATGCTGATGCCGTTAGTATATATTTTTTTCACCCTTATCAGCGTCTAATTTGTATTTATCAGCTTAAATGACTCATTTAATTGTGTGTAAAAACCTCACCTRAAAACATACTCTGAGTCTCTTCCAAATGACAACAGACAGTACAAACTTGGTATTTTCAGATAGCACTTACTGATGGGAATTCCGGATTCCCTATCAAAAGATGAGTAGGGATAAGAATTGCACACTGAATATGAATGCTCTTTTGAACATCCCCTGCTTTTTCAGTTCATTGTATTAATAAAACTTACTGCTTAAGTTTTGCACAATAAAAAAAAAATCTTAAATTTTGTGTTTGATTTAATCTTAAGACATGATGTTGCTTTTGTAGTAATTTGTGTGTGATTAAGCTCTGGAAATCAAAAGTAATTAATAAGTTTTGCTAAACCATCCAAAAATGTATTAAAGATAGAGTAAAGCTTGTTCTGAAATGCCTCAGTGTTCTTAAAATTTCTTGTATTTAACTGAGGAGGTAAGCGTTTGTCAACAAGTGGCTGCACGTTCAGAACCCTGATTGCACATACAAAGAAAGTGTGTGTTGATTATCTTCGAAGCAGTATTAGATACTCTCGTGAAAGTCAAGGTGGAATTTGGAATATCCTATTGTGTGCATTATAACCTAGTAAAATTACTGTACATGATAATAGGTGCTGAACAGATAATGAATAGCAGATACTGAAAAGACTTGGAAGCTAGACTTCTTGTGAAGAATTGCTCTCAAGGAGTCAGCTCAGTTTCTCCAAAAGTTCTGTTTCAGTACAATGACTGGCTGCTTAAAATGCGTTGCAGTGAGTGGGGCTGTTTTTATTAGMGTGCTGTAAAATAAGACAAGGATCACAGGTGTGAAAGCACCCAGAGATCTATCCTGTTGTAGCCTCAAAATGAAGACAGCTTTGTATCAGAAGCAACAGCATAGCATAAAAAATCCTAAATATTAATAAAAATCTGAAATTAACTGTCTAAATCTCCAGGACACTCTCTTCCTCCTGAGGTTGTTGTGATAAAATTTTATTAAAATAACTTAGTAATATTTTGTTTGCATGGCTGACTGCATCTTGTTACTTATTGAACCCTGCCAGCTTAGATTTTAGTTTCAAAAAAATGATTTTCAGAGAAGTAATTTATTGATAAGGTGTTATAATGAAACATTCACAGGCATCACAAGAAAGTCCCTGTTCATATCTGATTGTGAAATGGAGCCTGAGCRTGTGAATTCATAGGCACTGAGCTTGGAGATAGATCCAAGCAGGAGAAATGCTGTCATCTTGTTTCACTCCGGTTAAAGCAATGCTAGCATTTGTTTTTAAACCCTACCTTTTTTTTAAGGTTGCTGTAACAGTTCATGCTGAACTGATGTGGCAATCTCCATCCGAAATGCTTGCTGTGATCCCTGGTTATACTCAAAACTCCCAACTCTTTTGGATCACTGCTATTCAAGATTTTGACTGGGAGTTGGACAAGACTGGTGTAATAAAAGCGTTTGGAATTAATACATAGGCAGACATATCTGGAAACACCTATTTTGCTGATATGCATTGAAATGTGATCCTCTAGAAGCACAAAGCCCATAGTCACCTGTTGAATGCGTTTCCCCCCAGTATRCTAGGAGATTAAAACAGATGGTGGCTTGTTTGCTTGTTACATTAACTTTTCTAGCTCTTCCCTTTAAGAAGGCTCCACCTCCCACACTTGTACGCAGTGTTTAGTGTACTTACACTGATTCTACCTGAATTCTCTGTGTTACTCTGAGTTCAGTACATCATTCAAAAGCTGGAGCTGTCCCTTCATCGGCGTCAGGATTATTCCATGACCAACTAGAAAAAGAGTAAGGTAACCACGGAGCAGGAGAATAAAAAATCCTGTTCGCTCTTTCTTAAAGCCAGTGAATTCAGTGAAAGTATTTAAGTACAATTGTTTCCGCTGTAGCTGTTGAATGAGGCTTTAAATGGATAATTTCTTAGAGCTCATCCAAGTATCTGATATTTTGTCTTGTTAGCCCGTTGCTGCTATTTTTAAGCATGGCAGCGCACCTCAGTTGCCAGAAGGCTTCAGCTAGGAAAGTACTTTCTAGCAATCACTAGCTGTGAGYGACACTCGGCAAAGGGTCAGCTTGGGTTCGGTAAAGGTGACTGGAGAGAGACTTGTTYTAGAGGGATTAGGGAGTCCCCACAGGGCACAGGTGCACGCAGCTCTGCTTTCTGAGATAGCGGCACTAGACGAAGGTCGGTTGAGACTTCGGGCTTTCCAGAGTGAGYGGATGGAGCAAACTGCAGCAGCAGAGGCCTGTAGCTGGAATGACACCGTATACCACGAGTACGTGCTAGAAACGAGTGAGGCGGCTGCAAACAGTAAACTCCAGTCAAAGAGCGCGGGGAATGAACGTTTGCCTTGCCTCAAGAACTGGTTCAGATCTGACGGGATAAGGGAAATGGAGAGGGGAAGAATCCCTGGTGCCTACAGCGTGGAAAGCATACGTGAGAACTGACGAACGAGGAGAAAGAAGAATTAAACAGAAATCCCTGGAGGTAGGTGTGAAATTGCAAGCTAGAACAGAAGGCAACCTGCTGTTGTGGGGTGCGTGCAAGAAGGTAACTAAGCCTTAGGCTACCGCCATCTAATCCAGTAAGTGCTAAGCTGAAGTGTCTTCGCACAATTAATTCTTCATTGCTTCTGTGAAACACTGAATAGTTCCCTTAACTATAGTTTTTTTTTTCTCTGGGCATTGGAACTAGATAGCAAGCTAGCACTTAGCTTTTCCATGTCCGAGCTCCCCTCTCTTTCCTTTTGTTTGCGCTTACTAAGGTTGTTGCAMAGTAACAAGGCTCATCAAGGAAGGGCAGCGCTTGCAGCACCGGCCAGAGGGAAGGCTGGCCGGTACGTGGGGCTCTGTAAAGGTCTGGTGCATCTAGGCCGGCAAAACTTGCCCTCCGAACGCGTACGGCGCGTCACAAGCTGGGCGGGAAGCGTTCAAAGAACGTGGAAAAGAATGAGCGATGGTATTCCTGTGAGCCAAAARCGTACTGGTGGCAGAGCATGAGGTTAGGGGGACGCAGAACTGCCTGAGGTAAAATGAAAGAGCAAGATTTTTGGTTTTACCAAGCCTGGTCGCCAAGGGTGATCGTGTGCCGCGTTTTACAAGAGGAGTGCTGGGGTCTTGCCTGCGTCCTCCTCTGCCTGATGGCATTTTAATCATGCGAGTATCCTGCCCTAAAATTTACATAGAGGGATAGAGGGAATGTAGCATTTTTTTAAAAAAATACAGAACTGCTTCATGAGTGCTCAGATCCAGCATTCCACTAAAAATTTTTAAAATATCGAAAAAATTATATATTTATTTTCTAGAAATTATAGAAATATTTGTTGTATATTTTTAAAAATTAAACGCTCTCAAGTAGCAAGAACACATTGCTGCCCCGAAACTTAGATTTTGTGTGTGTGTGTGTGTGTGTCTACATAATTTATAAGTGATACTAATTAGCAGCAAGATGAAAGAGGTGACTGCGCTAAGCTAGGTGTTTATTGCACTTATATATTTTATGCTTTGCTGGTATGTGCTGGGGTGGAGCGTTAACCCTAAATCTACAGTAAGAGGCAGGTATGTTTTGAAGATAACTGCACCAGTGGAGTCTCAGGCTTTTTGCCCGGTCTGGTTTTGCACCTCTGAATTCACATAATTCACATGTTTTCCTCCATTTGGCACTGGTCTAAAAGCAGCATTGACTTGTATGCTAAAGGGTTAGTGAGGAGCTGCGTGGCGGCGGTGGTGGAGGTGGAGGGGGGTTGTTTGTTTATTAATTTTTTCCCTCTGGCAATATCCTGAAACGCTGACAGGAATCCGGGCAGGTGAATGAATCTGAACTCTCATCAAGCACAGCTTTTAATAAAGAATTATTAAATAAGGGGGCAACTTTTAAAGTGGCACCAGTCTGGCTTCTAATTTTGTTCTCCTGATTTGGTCGTGGGTTCGAATGGGGCTGCTGGGGCACGAGGGGGAGCGGTGCCGTGGGGCGCGCTCCCGCGAGGGCGAAGCCGAGCCCCACGTCCTGCCCCGTGGGGACACGGGGCCGCGGGGAGGGCGTCCTGAGGCTGACGCAGCCCCGAGAACTATTTTTAGGTCTCAAAGTTACTTTTCGGATCGAGTCTAAATTTACCTTCCTATAATCTTGCAGTCGCAGCAGTGCRAATCCCTAAAAAGAAGGGGGGGGGAATAGCTGGCAGCGCGGGCGGGTGGGTTTGGGCTCGCCGCCTCCCTCCCCGGCTGCGGGGCCACGCGCCGGGGCTTTCCCACGCCGCGGGGACCTTTCCGCGGGGCACAAGGGGAAAAGGAGACTTCTGCATTTTCCACATCAGGGGAAGAAAAAAAAAAAATCTCTCCCGTAACTGGACTCCTCTTCGATTTTGGGGAGCCCGAGCAAGCGGGCAGTGGTTTGCCCGATAGCAAAATAACCTTGAGAGAGCAAAACGAGYTGCTGCTGGGATGCAGGTTCGGACGGCGGGAGCTCGGGGAACGCGSTCTTTCTGGCAGGCCGTCCCGCCAACAGCGTGTGTCCCGACCGGACGGGGGGAAAGGGACGGCTGCCCCTCGCTCGGCGTCTCCCGCGGGGCGCCGCGGAGGAGCAGCCCCGCGTGGCGCCCGGTGGGAGGGTGCCGGGGGGCTGCCCGGTTACCTGCTTCGGTAGCTTTGCTACGAGGGAACGTGGTCTGAAGAGTTAAGACAAGAAATTTGACCGCCGCCGGTGCTCTCCGGCTTTAAATCGGCTCTCGCTCTGCGCAGCCGCGCCATTTTCTCATTTCATGGTCGCTGTACCAACCTGACAYTTTCACCATGTGGAAAGGAGGAAACTACTCAAGCAAAATTACTTACCATGGAAGCTAAAAAAAAAAAAATCAATATTGCACATGCAGCAATCCTCCTCTCTCCCACCCCCGCCATGACGATCTGAAGAAATGCAAAGAGGAGTAAAACATTTAAAAAGAAATGGAAAACCCTAACTGAGGCGTCCTCAAGCCTCTGACTTTGCCCACTGTTGATGATAACATCAGAAAAATTAAAAAGGGGTTAACTAGGTTATGGTTTGGAAATCGGGCTCTTTCTTACAGTTTTGGGCTAAAAGCTTGGTGAAAATGTCACGGGTGTGTGGTTATTGCACAGTGTCACTAATGAGCAGAGTTAAGGCTGGTTTGGCTCTATCAGAGATGCAACTCCCTACTGTGAACGTGTTTTGTTCCTCCTGAGCTTAACTATCGTTCTATGTTTCCAAGATTTACGACATTTTGTCTTGCCGTAATCAAAATGTGCCAGTGAAATGCTTTCCCTTAAACTACCTACACACATGTCCTGCCCCTTCCCACTCAGCGTCACGGGCTTTTCAGTTTGCTGCAGTCTGGCCGTAATAACAACRAAGCATAAAGCTGTGCTTAGAGAGTCAGTAATCAAGACGACGCGGAGTATTTTCACACCTTCTTGCATCTCCTGGGTGCTCGCACCCTCCCACGTGGGAGCGGTGGCTGGCTCAGAGACGGGCTCCAGGCCCCCCCTCTGCCTTAGCTGTGGTTCTGGTTCTCCACTTCCCAGACTCCGGCGCACGGGGCTCTGCTCGGCCGCACTGGAGAGGTTTCGCCCAGCCGGGCTGTGTCCTCGGGTCTCTCCTGCAGGGATGCACGACGGCGTGAATGAGGTAGCCTTGTTACCCTCCCCRTATCTCGCCTCCCCCATGGGACTGCTGCTTGTTACGTGAGCCAGCGAGGCAAGCAGGATGATCCACCTCGAAGCTGTCTAGAGTTAAAAGGAGAAGGTGCTGCCGGAGGAACCACCCCACCTCCAGCTGTTGGGCTCCCCCATGCAAAATGGTGCTTTTGGCCCACTAACACCCTGCGGTTCTCGCAYGCGCTGTCTTTGCCCCCATCCACACGTGAGGAGAGCGTGGGTCGTGCTGCACTCGCTGGCGTAAATCAGCCTTGCTGCCACAGTGGTGCAGGCGCTGGACGCAGCCCGTGCAGAGTGCAACATCTCCGGCTGTGCTGTCCCACCTCATGTTCTTCAAGAGGAGCAGAAGCAGCCTGGCTTCCTTTCGGCTGCATTTCCCCTTTGGGCTTGGGATAGCTGGTGTGGAGGATGCTTTCAGCCAAAGAGGTGGGCAGTGCGGGGCTGCCTGTTGCATGTGGGCGCTGACCTCCTGACCAGGCAGAAGTGCTGACCACAGTTCTTCTCTTCCTCCTCCTCCRTTTGCTCTCCAGCAGTAATGCACATGTGCTTTGTCCATAAATATATTATTTTGTGTTCCTGCCAGCCCAGACTAATAGGGCTAATGTTTCCTGAGGAGCAGCCCAAAGCTACATTAGCCGCAGATGTTTGATTGATTTAAAACAAAGAGCCCGACCGCCAAACTGCTCCATATGGTTTCTCTTCCTGTCACTTTGCCTGCAGGGTTATCTCTGAAATGCAATTAAGATGCTTAAAAGTACATTTTCAGGAAGATGCAGAATTGATGAGGGTGGGTTTGACGATGGGTGCCTCCAAATTGTTAGAACAAGAGCGAGGCAAGTCATGCCCTACCCTTTGCAGATGTACACATGGTTTTTCCACTTACATGAAGGTCTTAAATAGGAGGGCAGGCCAAAAAAAAAAAAAATCCCCCATTGTAAAGACTTTGCTGTAGATGTGCTTTGCCAGTACTTGTGTCTCCTGATATTCTGCTCATTTATTATTGAAGTCAAATGTTTCTCTAATCAGATATTTACTTTGAAACTTAAGTGCTGCAGAGATTTCATTCAACTCCACCTCTCCCCAGCCCCTGCTATTTAGRCACCAGAGACAAAATCCATCCCTTGTGTAACTCTGCTGAAGTCTCGGTATTTATACCGAAGATGAACCCGGCCCTGTGTATTGTTTTCTGCCCGAGGGATGCCAGTCCCATCTGAGCCCCAAGGGACAGCAGCCCTGCCCACAGGCACCAGCACTGCAGGCCAGGCATGCCAAGCAGGATGGGTGAAAGCTCCCTTTGGTGCCTCCCGGCAGGCCATCCGCCCTGAGCAAGCAGAGATGCCTCGTCCTTCCCACTCGTACCTGCAGCCARCAAATGAAAGTTATGGCCCTTGGTTTTCAAAACACAGTGGAAACATTTGTGGGTGAGAAAGCACGTTTTTGTATACCAACCCTTCACGTTCTCCTTAGCTCAGCTATTACAGACAAACAATGGTCYCTTACGCTGTACTTTAAAGAAGTTAAATGCTTTGGATTCTGGAAACAGATTTGCTTAAATCCTCTTCCATAAAAATTCCAAAAACTGATGCCCGACTTCTGGCATCTTAATCTATGTCTTKGTACCTAAAAAGAGGAGAATGGGATGAGCCACCTTTGGTGAAGAAAGGGACTACCCCCCACCTCTGAAATTTTGCCCTTCTCTGGACCAAAACACTGATGAAAAAATATCCGTGGATCTGAGCAGAGAATCCCAAGTCACCATGCAGAATTAGTTTGGTTCATATTTTARAAATTAGAAATAAGCACATTGCAACAGGTCTGAAAATTCACAGCAGCAGTACATGTTGCAAATAAACAGCAGCTCCCCTATAAGCCCAGGATAATTATCCGGTGCTTTACTGTCTTCAGACTAGACCTCCGTTAACCTTGCCTTCACCTCTTTCAGAATTAAAATGCTAAGGTACATGGCAATTCATCATAGAAATTCTTAGTAACTTCAAGTATAATTGCTAAGTAATCTTCAAGCATATGTAATTACAGTGCCCGATTAATCTCATCATGAGTTGCAAAGCCAGGTTGTTTAATGGGCCTTGTCTCTAAATAAACTCTAGCATATATCTATGCATATATATATATGCATGTGTGTGAGCCTGTGTGTACAGCAGAGAAAGTGAGAGAGGCCCTCAGAAATGCATCTTTCTCAATAGCCTGCTTTCCTCCCTAATTAGGCATTCGTAGGAGTATTACCCTGGTTATTTTGTTGTCCTTAAATTCACATGCATGAGCAACATTATCCACATCTCCCATTAAAAGTGAAGTTTTTCATGGAAAATTGATCGTACAAACACTACCATATTGCACTATGCTTGTTTTCTTTCAAGGGCTTTCTGAGCAAATGTTCTTCAGCTCCACACAAGAAAAGGTGCCTTTTTTTTTTTTTCATACTGCCCGTCCTGCAGAATCAACCTGAGATCTGAAACCTCAGCTTTCTTCTCCTCTTGGCTTTCACATCCCGCTCAGTGAGGGGATAGCTGAGCTTGCCCACCCTTCACTGCYGGGCCTGGACCACCCAACAAACGAACGCAGCCGCGTTCTGATTTATTCCTACGTGACTGCTCAGCAGCAGCGCTGTGCTGGCTCGTGCACCGCACAGCCAGGCCTGCAACACCAGCCAGCCTCAAGGGATGGCAGGCTCCTGCAGCAGCAACGTCCACGTGCATGTGCTGTTCCCAAGGGGCAAGGGTCTTTACTAGGGCCACGGCAAGGCTTTTAGGGCTAATAATGATGCATCTGTTATAAACTCCTTGAGGATAAAATTCAGCATATGGCTTGTAAACTCAGAGAAATTTTGCCTGAAAATATCTATTTGCTCATCACGAATGTTACAGCAATGAAGGTCTTTGGTGCTTGGGAAATATGTTAGCATAACGTGACGGGTGATGGGAATCATSCTTCTGCCACTCTACCTCAGCACAACTTTCTCCCCAACAATTTACCACTGCCATAACCTGGAAACACTCTCTGTATTGAGGACRCCCACAGGGACCCAAACACAAAACCCAGAAACCTCAAAGCAAGAAAACTGTTACTGGCCCGAGGCCCTTATAACTGAGCAACTCCTGTAGGCTTTGAATATGTTCGATAGAAGTCATTCTGAGAAAGCTTGTTAAAAAGAAGAGAGAGCAAGATTCACTGCATGAAATTTGAGAAAAATGTCTATAAAGAGACAGACAACATTTCCCCCCTTGCATTCTGCAGCCTCAYGTTTCCAAACAGGTTTGCATCTGCAATTTCATGCTGCTTTCCCTTTCTTCTGAAAAATATTCTTTAAAGGAAAGTGTCAGCCAGACAAAGTAGTAAGAGGATTTATTTGCAAAATGCCTTCCCAACCCTTGCAGACAGCTTTGTCCCCTCCCTTCTTACCTTTGCAGACCCTGAGCTTCAGTGATACCTATCCTTAATTTTTTTGTTGCCCTTGGCATCTGTCATACCTCACACCAGCACTGCCAGCAGGAGCTCTTTGCAACAGGGCATTTGGAGGGCAAAGCWGGAGGACTCAAAATTATCAGGAAAAYAGAGATTCTCCATTGACCACTAGGTCTGCRAGGATCCGAGGGATCCCTCCTCTCYGRGAAAAGCCTGCTGCCTGTTTTATACAGAGACAAAGTCTRTTTTTCCTCCATTTYTYCATCTCCCAGCTAAAAGGGCACAAAAAYRTGTTCAAGAATCTCATTTTTGCCTGAGTGGCGCTGACTAGGCCCTACGACTAGACTGCTCTGAGTAGCAGGAAATGTTGATATCTAGGGAGACTTGTTAATAGGAAATAGCCGTGGCACYGAGCCAATGCCAGCTTTGGACCCTTCTCTTATTCCTCTTTAAGCTACAGCAAATTCAGCTGGTTCTCAGAGCTACACTTTATCTCCCCTTTGGGAGGTTCCTGGGTCAGCTGTATTAAAATGCATTTATTCTTAGGGGGTCAGTAATCTGACACAATAGTGATGTATGAGTGAGTGGGGAGAATACATAAATTTCTAACAATGTAGAAAGAAGAATCCCAGAGTTTTGCTATCTGTAAAAAAAGGGAACATGGAATCTGCCACTTTGTGTCAGGACAACCAAATTAAACAAATAGAGTCTGACAGGAAGAAAAGCAGCAAAGGACTTCTATGCAATTACTTCCAGAAGAATATTAAATTATGGGGACACTAGCTTTTGTGTTAGTGAATAAGCATTTAAATGGATCTAATGTCCTTCGTATTCTGAAAGTTGGATTTATCYGCATAGAAAAAAAGGAATCCCTGGACACTGACCCCTGGAAGGAAAGGGGAAGAGGGACGCTGCAAGCTGGCACATGGACATTGACCCCACGTGACTGATAACGGCACTTCTCCTGCTSCTGAGATGAGGGGAGGTGGGCTGTGAGAACACTTGACGTACCCCGTTTGGATGCCTTCATCACAGCTGCTGAAGCAATGACTCTAGGGTCTCATGAGAGCCAAGAGCCCTYGACAGGGAAAAGCCTCTTAAGTGATAGCTCAAGCTTTCTTTCTGTAGTACATTACTAATTGATTTGGGTGACTAATATCATGAAGAAAGGAAGTCTACTGTCTTCTCAGACTTTGCACATGCCTCATTAAAGCTGGAAAACTCTGGGGACAGTCAGCACACCCGTCGAGAGAGCACAAAGGTTCAGAAGACCACCGGCCACAGATATTTGAAAGTGCAAAGATCAAAAGGAAAGCATAAGCTCTGACCTGCTGTAGGCTGGAGTAGCAACTTTGCTACSATGAGATGCRGTGGAGGAGGGACTCCAAGCACCAYTGGAGCAGAAGCACCAGCCCAGGGCTCTTTGCAGCACAACYCTGACAGACACAAGGAGGGGATATTTGATTACAGTGGGTCACCTTTGCGCAGCAGCAGGATGATCACAAGCCAGGAGGAAGTACCAGGAGAGACACTGCTGATGGCACCYAGGTGCCTGCAAATTTCACGGTAGCAGGGGCTCCATATGTCCATGGAGCAGAACATACTTCTGACATGAGCAAGATACATGAGGTACAACCCAAACAGTTCAATGGAAGAAAAGATTGTCTCTACCACCCTTATTGTGTGACTTGGCCTGTCTCATGGGAGGCTCCAGGCAATCTTGAGTTACGAACAGGATAGTGGTGCAGGGTGGATTGGAGGTGGTAAATCAGGGCTGACCAGACTGCAAGGACCCAGCATCCTATGCTACCTCCAGCATCAGAAAGCGATGAGCAGTATGTACAGAATGGGACTTTGATATTTCTTTCTTGGAGCCAGGTGAGCTGCAGATAAGCCAAAGAGTACGTTTCCAGCCAGAATGGATGCCCAGTAGAAGGGTGAGAGGCTTGCAGAGTCATAGGAAAAGCACAATTTTCAGCCAAGTAAAATCCCAGCCTGACCCTAGGAAAAGGTCAGTACAGACCTATGACCTTTTGAAGAGAAGTACTATGAGACCAAAGCTGCCCACTTGATGGATCTGTGAGAGGTGGACTATGCAGAGGCTGCTCTCMTAAGAAGCTTAGTTAGGAAGTTGAAGACAAACCCTTGCAAGCTGCGGTGTCTGAGATGCTACGCTCAGACTAGGGGTCAGGGTAGGCTGCAGCAGAATTGAAATGAGTCATCATGGAGTGGGAATGCGAGTCAAAGACGCTTTCCCTGGGGTAGGCACAAGGAAGAGAAAGGTGAAACTGTCAGGAAGTATCAAGACGCTCATGACAGAGAGAAARCAGATACTGCAAGATAGCTGCGAGCAGCAGCGGACGATAACCATGCACTTCCCTCGGGTCCAGGTAGCAACCCACCGAATGCAGGGAGTCTGCCCAGGTAGCTCACGGAGACAGCTGATGCGAAGCGGCTACAGCCTGACTCGCACAGGTAAGCCGTGGGACCCCGAGCGCGACGGTCAGTACCGGGGGCCTGGACTAAGTCCACAGGGGCCAGGAATCATGGTCTTTGCCRGGATGCGGATACAATGCCAATGAGCAAGTACATAAGCGTGCTGGYGACAGCGGGGCAGCAACTACCTGGTTCAGCCCTTGGCACAACAAATTTTAGGCTCCCAAGGAAATTTTCTGCCATGCACATGCCCARGAGTATTTCTGTTCAAGGAGCAAGAAGCAGCAGGGAGCCCCCTTGGATCACAGGGCAGTAGCATCAGGTCCTTATGTCACTGAGGACTGGGATGGGCAGCAGAGGGGAAGAAAGAAGGCCAAATTCCTCTGTCACATTCCCTGCTGTAAATCCAGAGTAATGATATTATATGTAATGAGCCTCCACAGTTCTTTCCCAGCTCCCTCTCGAGAATAGTCATTTGCCGCTGGCCARTTCCCGCAGTAAATTATCCCCCTACCCAGCAAGCTGGCAGAAGTCCTCTGGGCAGGGAAGAGCAGAGAAGAGCAAAGCTCCGGTCGCTCCAGCCCTCACCTTCCCCTTATCCGTACCCAACACCTCCCTTGAGCATGCTCCYGGCCCTGTGTCAGCCAAAGGGGGAATTCCTGCACCCTTATTAAAAGTTTTAGCAAGCTAACCTAAACTTTAACTGTGCCTTAGCTTTAAATGCATCTCTCCAGTGTTACGTCCCCAACGTCCCCACAGCAGTAATTRCTGGCTGCGCTACACTATTTTCGCCTCTGTCTGCCTGAAGAGGATGTCTCGCTCTTCCAATAGCATGGCTTGCACTGTGCCAGGTAGGCTCTTGCTCCTTCACAGCAAAAGCCAAGAGCAGTCAAATGTATTTTCAGATCTGTTTTCCAGGTTTTTCTGGAAAATAGAAGCTGTTCCTTGTGTTCCTCGATCTGGAGCAAAATGAATATTTTTTATTATGGAGCTGAGTCTCCCAAGCTTTATAATATCCGTTTGTTTGTTTGTGCTGATTTTTACTTGAAGAAACAGAGCTTGGTAGGCTCTTAAGAGTGATGTCAATGAATTCTCCGCAGTCTGGCGGTGGCCAGCACTTAGCTGTCTTTTGTGACAATCAGGTAAGAAGGAAAAGTCAAGGAAAGAAAGGCTCAAACTCAGTTGAGGGGGGATGATAATAGGAAGAGGTGCAACAGGAGGGAGGACAGTGGTCTGACCTTTTGGAGGTAGGGAGTAAACACACAGTGTTTAAGACGACCCTTAGCTTTCCAGAAGGGTCGATAGTTTTGAGCTGTGTTTCTGGCCAGGRCACAGGCCTGAGAGTCTCCTGCCTGTCCAGGCTTGGCCCATTGCAGCCCACGTGGTGACAAACTGGATGCATCAAAAGCATGTTGCCAACTCRATCGATTGCAAGCAGGTAAGACCGCAAGCAGCAGATAGACATCTTTAACTTTCTCACTTTGCACCCTAAAAGACCTAATCTGTGTAGAGTTGGTCCCCAGCAGTCTCTCATCTCCTTGGAGKACCTTGGAGATGGCTCCAGCTCCTAACAGTTTGAATGTTAGTGTCACCAGCTCAGCCTGCAAGCCTGTTCTAGGAAGCTGTTAAACTACACCCAACAATTGCACATGTGAACGCAAATATTAATTGAAGAATCCTGAGGAGACAACATGAAGGGCTCTATGGGGGAGCCAAGTAGCTGTATTTAAGCCTGCTGGTTTTGCTGAAGAAAGTTGGAGAACTTTCGTGTAACAGCAAACAGTGTCTATAGCACTTAGGCCTCCTATCTGCTTTCCTTCCCTGCACAGGGAAATATTTTCAGATGCATAAATCARTTCTTTTGTGCTCAAACCAATTGTGTATTTAAAGCTTCATGGCTGCGATATGTCTGCACTCAGCGCAAAGCAAAGGGAGGAAGCTTCTATTTGCATGTATGGGGGAAGATGTGATTCCCCCAGAGAGTTGCATTGCATTGCACAGCAGCACTTCAGGAAGAAAATCCTCCAGAAAAACAGCATGCTCTCTGCTTTCTTCTGATGGTGCAGGCTGATTTGTGCTGTCTGTAATTGTAATCAAAGTTAATTTAATCCTGGTGTGTAGGTTGCTGAGCAACTGAAGACAATTTATCCAGAGGAGACAAGGACTGTAATCACATAACCTCAAGTAAAGTTGGGAGGGCAGTCACATAACCCATGTGATGGCCAGGCTAGGGAGAACTACATGTTGCAAGAAAATGCTCCATTTGTGGTGCAGAAGCCAAGGGGAGAGTATTAGGGTTGTGCCAAGGCTGTGCTTTTCTGCTGTATTTTGGGAAGATTAGCTCAGACTGGGAACAGGTCCTGGTATGGATGTGATATTCTTCAAAGCAGAATTTCCTAGAGGACAAACAGGTGAGTGGCTGTAAGGCCTGTTTGCCATGAACAAAAGAGGAGATGCAGCTCCAGAGAAACGGTCCATCCCACCARTTTGTGGTTTAGGCAGCTCTTGATGCTTCCTTTCCTCCACACTCTGTGTGTGCTCTATCCYGGGACCACGAACACCCAAGGGCCTTCCCTCTCGAAAGGTGCCAGTCATRGGCTCTGTTGCCAGTGCCAGCGCAGCAGAGTGGAGTTGCACTGATTTAATATCGACGGCAAACTGAGCCCAACGTCAAGAGAGCTGTCTGAGGATAGCTTGTGGCAGGAGGCCTCCTTCCTGCGAGGAAAAATGCCTTTGGACTAAATTAGGAAACACTTGAAGCTACGGCACTTAACAATAGTTTGTGAAACTTGTGTGCATTTATTAAGATAAGGTCTGCGCTCAGCACCTACTGTGCCATCATCAGTCCCATTTGCCAGTAATTACCACATTGCATGAGGTGGTCTCAGCTGGCATTTGCTGCTTTGAGGGAGATGGACTACTGGAGGCAGAAGTGGTGGGTTGATAAAGTGCTTTGGTGGAGAAACCCATCATGGAGGAGTGCTGCAGTCATCAGCGCATCAGCAATCAAGGAGAATTTTTGCTTCGACTTTTTTTTTTTAATTATTATTTTCTCCAAAAACAAAGAGCAGTTGTGGAGTTCAAAGCCCTCTGAGAGCACTGAGGGAAGGACATGGGGTGACACCATCCCAGCTCAGGCATGGGCAGCCCACAAGGAAAAGGGACCAAAGTGTGATGGAAGCCCAAGCTCGCAGAGTGACTCCTTCAAAACGCTCCAGGTCTTGCAAGGAGATTCAAAACCCATTTCCATCTCAAGTTCACATTTATTCCCATGCTACAGACTCTTTATTTATTTATTTGTGGTAAAGGAAATATTAATTTCATGCTTGGCTTGATTCTCAAGCAAAAGCATTCTCTGTCCTGAGTCAAGACATGGGGTTTTTTGCAGTGTCGGGAACTGCTGAGCGACTACGTGCCTCTTCCTCCCCCTGAGGCCAGCGAGGGCAGAGACAGTAACCAGGGGGCTGGGATACCCCATTGCAAACCCCTCGCCTACCTTGGCCATCGGCAGTAAGCACCAGCTGGCACCACTGCACATCAACATCTTAATACTTCACTTGTTGCCACCAGAGCTGCTCGTGCGTCCAGTGGATACAGCYAGTGCAGGCAAAGGGCCCCGAGCTGCAGCTGGGTTTATGGCTGATGCATGCAAACCACGCACGAAAGCAGCAGCAAAACACGTCTCCTATCCCCTTTCTATGGGGATATGCAGTGTGTATCAGCTTTGCTTTAAATCACGTTTGCTGGGTTTACACGTTACTGTAAGCACAAATCCCTGTTGCRAGAGGGGGCTGGGTTCTTCACTGCATCTGTGCTGATAAATCCAAACCAATATCTGAATGTGCTAAAACTGGTTTACACTATTTGCCATTTTTCTGAATGTGTGCCTCTAAATCCTCAAACTTATAATGTGCCTACAGAGCCTTGAATAGCCCATTTGCAAACTTGGCAACAAGAGCATAAAGGAATTTTTATAAAAAATATAATCTATGCTCTGTTTATGCCTAGAAAAGTATCTTATTTAGCTTTTTGTTAATTTTTCTCAGTGACATTTATTCCTAACACCTTTATATCCCTCTGTTTTTCTCACATTTCTTTCCTTATGTAACTAYCTAAAGAGAAAGCAAATGCAGAACCAGCAGTTTCAGTAACTGGCTAAGTTACTAAAGATTTATACTGACATTCATGCTGCGCCTATAGCTGAATTAATAATGCCACTGAAGCATTTGTATTTTCTGCTTTTTTCATTCTAACTTTACAAATGGAAACATGGGTCCAATTTAGCCATTTTCAAAATACATATGAGCAGCAACACCTGTACAGAAGAAGTACGGATGGAATGTGTTTGTAGTTAATATAGAATTTACAYTTATTTTCTAAAATAGGATATTGTTAAGGTTACTGGTCCAGAAATGTGATCAAATTCAACTGTGTTTCTCTCTTGCATAGGTGAGCGTTTGTCTGCTTCTGACTTTGGATTAGTTTTATGCCAACATATTTTCATTATTTTCAGGAAAGTTTACCTTAATTCATATCAGCGTAACTGAGCCTAAAACCTAGCCCAGAACAGAGAATTTTCCAGTTCCTTCAAGCAACTATTTTTGCTCACTTGCTATTTTAAGAAAATCGAAACCAGAAATATTTTCTTCCATTTGCATTTTTTTTTTCATGTACAGGAAAATGCTTCCATTAGTTCCATTAGTTCCATAATTCAGTATCTTGCAGGGCCAGAATGAAGCTTCCCAGAATTAAGCTCCCAGCTCGCCATGGTACAACAACACAAACAACTCCGAGATTTCAGGGAGGTCTCTTCATTTCTCAGATTCTGGTCTGTGACGGTGCTCGGAGTTCGCAGGTAAGAATATATGTTCTGCCACTTATGCTCTTGCTGTGAACCGCAGTGAAAGAGCAGTGGTGGAAAGGAAAAAGAAGGAAGAGAAGAAGAGATGCAGGCTGCTAAGTGAGGTTGGAGAGCAAAGCAGATGAAACGGATAAAGTGGAAAGCTGTATTATTCACTGCAAGGCTCCATTTATTCCCTCTGCCCTGAGAGTTTCAGCAAAGTGAGACTCTTTCTAGAATCAATACTGCTATCATTTCGCAAAATTACAGTGGTTTGAACAGAAAACTAGTCATAAATCAACTTCATGCATGGACAGCTGGAGGAAATATTTCTTGCTTTGAAGATTTGGGTGCTTCAGAACTAGAAAAGGGGAATTTGGCTGTTGAGGAATCCACATTTACTGCATTACTTGGAGATGTAGGTTGGCATTGCATATTCAAACACCAAGGGAGTCGGAATAGTGGTTTGAAAAAGGGAAGCGCCTCTATTTTAGTCAGATAAAGGAAGAATTTTTAGACTGTGATTCTGTGACATCTGAGCCTGTTTGAACTCGGCGAAACTCTGGTGTTGTGGAGATGGTCCCTTTCCCCGATGCTCCTTAGGCGTCCAGTCACCCTGGGCTCGCTGCTTTTTTACTCGCCCAGCTAGCCTGGATCCCATAGATTTTGAGGGATTATTGCAGCTCACCCCTTTCAGCTTAGTGACTTAACAGGCCTATAAATGGAGTCGTTCAAGTTATTGCAACTGGAAGAGGTCCAGCCCTTAGCTTCCAGGGAGAGGATTGAGGCTGGGCGCTGACCTMGTCCTCTCTACTTTGGGAACATCTCCTTAAAGATCCTTCTGATCGAAGCATGAAGCGCACGGCTGCTGACCAGCGCAGGGAGCTTTCACTCGGCTTGTTTGCGTTTTCTTAAATAACCCTGAATTTAAACAGGCTCTTGTAGTTCTTCACTTCTGACAAGACTATAACGAACGGAGAGGAATTGTCCGTGTGCAACCCAGAAATTTTGTTTGCATGAGGTATTGCAGAAAATAAGTTGGAAGCGATTTTCTCTTTTGTCCAAGCATGTAGTTAATCACATCAGAAAACAGCCCCCAAACCCTTTCGGACACCTCGGAGTGCAGGAATTTGCTGCAGGAATTTGCATGAAATGCCAGCTGTGCCCCAGGGCTGCGTGGGGACCAGGTCCATGGTGGTGTGGYCACGGTCGGCCCCTGCCACTTGACYGCRACCGGCACACRGCGCTGCCTTAGCATGGGATGGGTAAGGAAGGGGCCGGAGGGCAYGGGGGYGAGGGACCCCCCCTCAGAGAGGCGCCCGTGGCTGCACGAGCCCCCGAGGGCTGAGGGATGCACGCGGCTTCCCAGGCTGGAGATGAGAAATGCAAGATTTCTAGTGAAAAGATCATTCCACCGTGCCCTACTCTATGTTGGAGGAAAAAAGTAGAAATTTTCTTTTTACTAATTCATTATTATACCTGGGGTAATTCTATAGTTGTGAAGGTACTTGCGAAACACATATTTATGCAGTATGTAACCACCACATATCTATAATTATTTACAATGATTTCCAATATCTTATGCATTTAGTACACTGGAATTTTTCTTTTAATTTTGAGAAATATGGCTGGAAATTACTCAGTTAAATCTGAATTCATTAAAGAGAGCAATCATAATTATTTGATAAATAGCATCATTAAATCCATTACACAATAAAACATCACAAACACTAGCACAAGTAAATATTTGCGAGAGTATTCACACTGGATTTCCTCTCCTGGCATTTTGAAAAGCTCTTTTATTATCTCACAACAGAATTGCCAAGTAGCTACAAATGTTCGCGTGTCATCTGCAAGYGGAGAGAAAGAAGGTTGCTGCTCAATAAAATTGGACTCGTCCAGCCAGGGAAGGGAGGGAATAACACAGGGTGTAAATAACCCATCTGAGGGCATGGGTGCTGACGCGCTATTTGTTAACGAGAAACAAATAATAATCTGTGACTAAAAATAATTCGAGCCGCTGAGGCTCACAGACGCGTTCACTTAAACTGTGACCCGTCCCTGTTCGCACCGGCGTGGAGGACCAGGCTGAGCRTGCTGGATGATTTATCCATAGTGCACGGGTCATGGTCAGGTAGCTCTCTTCCCAGGTGCTTGGCAACTTGGAGAAGGGCCCCAGGCAGGTCTGGGCCAGGAGAAGAGGGGGGCTCCTGCCCAAAAGCTGTGGTGCTGTATGGAGGTTTCCACTTGGAGCCCGCTTCTGGCATTGGCCTTTGCCTGGAGAGCTGAGGAATAACCTGCCTTGCCCATCGGGACCCGCCGCTGTGGCCAGAGCCGGGGGCGCACACTGGGAGGAACGCTGGTGGGTGCAAGAGCGCAGAGGAGCCGGCGCAGGAGACCTCCGCGGAGCCGGCCGGGGGGGACCTTGTCCCCCCAGCTCCCCAGCGGGCCCTGTGCAGGGGGCTGACAGGTCCCCGTAGGTTATTACAGCGGCGGAGGCGCGCCGAGCCGGGGCTGAGGCACGAGCAGCGGTGGCTGCCCAGGACGCTTCCCTAATGTTTAACAAGTCAAGCTCCATTGCCCTGGAACCGAGTCAAGGAGGCAGGAGCCGTTTAATTAGACCGGAGCGGCTGACAGCAGCCACGCCATAAATCTTCCCTCGCTGCCTTTGAGGCCCTTGGTCTGAACGTTAAATGATATCTCAATGACGGGAGAGCGGGGAGCGCGCGCACCGCCGCGTTTGGCTCGCCGGGAGGCTTTGCAATGGGTGAATTCCCAGGCGCGCGCAGCGAYGCCGGGCTTCCCTTCCTCCCGCCGCCCCGGCTTCGTGGGAAGCTGCAAGACGGTGCTCTCCTGAGAAAGGGGCCGCTGCAGACGGAGGTCTCCCTTCGTGCACGCGGAATAGGGACCGCACCTTGGCCGGCACGTTTGCAAAACCTCTCTGCTGACTTGAACCAGGCTTTTTCACAGGCTTTTCCTGCTACTGCTCCTGCTGGCACAAGCGCTTAAGCAGAAAAATTGCTTCGGGATAATAATATGTGGCAGACTGGAATAGCACACATATTCCACATGAAAGTAATGCAGGATTTCTTTTCTCCTGTTTTGCTCATTCCCTAATCTAGGCAAGTCCTCCGTTCTGTCAAAGAAATTAGGATAGGAGTATAAGGACTTTGACAAAATCTGGTGGATGCTGATACAAGGACTATTTTCCCCCACAGTAGTTCATCTGAAGTATATTAATACAAATGTGTGCACCTAGTCACATAAAACAGTGAGAAACGGGCATTAATTACTTGCAAATTGCACTTAAATTACATCTCCTGTACACCAGGAGCAGCTCACAGCTAATAACCTCACAAGAGATAGAAAGCACTGACTACTTAAAATGTGCTATGCTTCGCACATGCTGGGCTTCTGTTCTTTCGCATCATATTTCGTGTTTTCTTGCTGGAAGGCAGATTAACTGTTAAATATCCACAAGCTCACGCTGCATGCTGAAGCATCATCTTTGAAAACTGGCCTCGTGGCTCACTTCTCGCCACYGCCAAGGGATCCGGGTCATAGAATCACAGAATCACAGATTCGGTARGGTTGGAAGGGACCTCTGGAGATCATCTAGTCCAACCCCCCTGCTCAGCAGGGTCACCTAGAGCATGTTAGACAGGGTTGCATCCAGGTGGGCCTTGAAGATCTCCAGAGAAGCCTTGGGACAAGCTGCATGTCCCACCATGCAGACTCTCAGCTCTGGCGAGGATCGTTTCCAGCCGCTCTCTCTTTTGCATGTGGTTGGAGGAAGAAGCCACGGGGACGCAGGTCCATTTTTCTTCCAGCTTCCTTCTCTTCCTGACACGCTTTTTGTAGTAGATCGCGTGGCTGCCACCAGCCAAGGTGTCCCTTCGGGTCTTTATGTGACGGCAGTACCCGCTGCTTATCTGGCTACTGTGCGCGGCCACCTCCTGGCTCTCTCCCTGGTGCTTCCTGGTGAAGGCTGTGCTGGGTAAGAAGTCATCTTTGCAAGTATTTGTGATCCCAGGCTCTATGTTTCCTTGCCTTTCTTTACACATCAGGATGTTACTATCGCRAGCCTGTGGTCAGGCTCCATCTCTAGGCTGGCTTCAGCTGAAATTCTTATTTCTAGCTCTCACCCGTATGGTATATAAGTGCATTTCACAGCGTGGRCTCTGTGCTGCCCTTCCTTTTATTYGTGTCTYACCACCAGCGCACTGACGCCATGCCCAGGACACTGCAGCAGTCCGAACTGCGACCTTGCAAACAGCAAATAAGGCAGTGGGTGGTGGTGATGGGATGACTGCCTGCCAGGGTGGTCCTTGGCCACCAGCACTGCCRGCCCCCGGCTCGCAGAAGGGCAGCATCTCCCCTGCGAGGCTCAGCTAACCCCCAAGCTGTCCTGGCCAGCTTCCTATCAGCCACCGCCCGGTCCACTTTGCCCCTCAGCTTGCTTCCATGCTGTCTTCCAAGCTTGCAGGGCTTTTCCAGGGCTTGCTTGCTGCTCAAAGCCACCTTCTTCCCCAAGAGCTCTGGCCTCTTCCCTGGCCCCTCACGGCAGTGCCGCGCAGGTCTGAGCCACTTTCTCTCCCTCTCCTGTGCTGACCCATCTAGCACATTGGGAATTATCTCTGCAAGTCACTGAGCCACTGTTTAAATATAATATTAAATTTTCCTTTCAAY
Source organism: Rhea americana (assembly GCF_003343005.1). Classification (NCBI taxonomy): domain Eukaryota; kingdom Metazoa; phylum Chordata; class Aves; order Rheiformes; family Rheidae; genus Rhea; species Rhea americana. The sequence continues at coordinate 3,630,641 of NW_028186479.1, read as the reverse complement.
CTTTAGCCCCTGCGTTCCCCACACCATAAAGCATTCAGTGGATACAGTGTATTCAGCCTGATATTTATGTATATGAATGAGGTGCATGACACTGCAATGCATAAACCATTACCTCTTACTATCTCTCGCAGCATTTTTTCCCACTTCTTCACTGTTAGTCTTATACAAAATGATTTGCAACCCGTGTGTGGGTTAAATGACAACCTTCCAAGGCTGCCTGGCTTAGGAGGACACAGCAAGATCAAGTTCGCCACCGCGGTGCCGTCACACTTTGAATTCCTGAGACAGCATGTGCCTAGTGCCGCTGCAACGAGCCGTGCAGGGCACACGGCCCTCGCCTCTTCTGGAGACGTGCTGCCTCCGCGGCTGGGGAGCAAGAAAARCCGGCCCGGGCCCAAGCCGAGAAGGGGCAGGAGGAGCGCCTGCCCTGCCTGAGGTTTTCRTCGGTGCTACGTGGCACGGGTTAACGCAGTCCCCAAGCTGCAGCATCTGGAGAAAAAGATCCCCGCGCCGCTTCCTCAGGGCCTCGTTTTCCTCACGCCTCGTCTCCCTGTCTGCAGAACAGTTTCACGGCGCTTCGCTGCGTTGCCCAAACACGACGAAGCCTTTGGGCGGCTTGAGCAGCCCAGGCCGGTGGCCAGCTAAGTCCTGCAGACAGCGTTGCTGAACTGAGCGCCGCTCGGCGCGGCTCGACGCTGAGATACGGCGGGGAGAGCAACGGCGGAGAGCAGGCGGGCTGGGGCTGGTACGACCCGCCGCCGGAGACGCTGCATCCAGATCTTGGGGGGAAAGTTATTCTCCGGCCGTTTTACCCGGCTCGGCCCGTACAGGCAGAAACAAATCGCTCTCCCCRCGGACGTCGATGAGCAGCCGGCCTCTCAAGCGCAGGTAGACACCTTGCCAGCTTGGTTCGCGCAGACGGGAGGAGGCAAAGCTCTGCGAGCGAAACCCTGCTGCAGCGTTTCCTGTGGTTTCAACCTTTCTTCAAGGCTGAAGCTGCCCAGGGCACCTCCGGCCTCGGAGGGGCATCGACCGAAAATTCGGGGCGAAGCGGCACAGCCCTCGCTCAGCCATCCCCAAAGGATAAAARCTGCAAATGCTTCCAAGTCCCCGAGTCCCACCGGGCTTTCTAGTCGGGTCAAGATGTTGGAGGACTCCCAGTATTTCCAGAGCAAGAGACCGATAGGGATCCAGTCGCTTAGCAAGGCAAATGGGTAATACCAGGCACGTTAGAGCACAGCGTTTCCTTCTCTTCAGAGGCTCCTGCTTCACAGGGGTTGCAGCTGGCGGTGCCACCAGCTCCGTTTTTTAAGAAACACCCAAATTAAGGGAATCTGCATCCGCGTGGCCACCACGGCTCCTGCCCTGGGCAAGGGCACGGGGCCCGCAGCCAGAAGGCCCCCCCAGCCAAAGCACCGCTCCAGCGGGCACCGGCTTTTCAYCTCGGTCCTTGCTGCCTCTGGGGCCCTTGTGAGCAACCTTCACGGCGCTGTCGAAGGTGGCAACCAAAGGGAGAAACCAAGGGAAGCAGGTGCTCTTTCCTCCCCGGGTGATTTGAAGTGGTGTAGGCAGCGCTGGAATATAGCTGAAGCGCAATCGTTGTATTTCCATAACTTTATCTGCAGAGGACATGGGAGTTACAATGCAATCAGCGCTATACAGCTTAAAGTGTAACCGAAATGCATTATAAAGTCAGCTGCGGCAAAGAACATATGGTACAGCTTGCCACCCTGCTATAGTATTTCTTCAAAAGACGTTTTTCTTACAAAAACCAAGACATTATCAGTCAAATTGTAAGTAACCCACTTCCATTTATAGTGTGCAGCCTACCCTCTGAGTCACATCCAAGATCAGCAATAACAGCTGTGAGACTTCCAAAACCTCTTTTTTTTTTCTCCCTCCCTCCCMCCCTTTTTACGTTCTTGAATCTGAAAAAGCTTCTGCTGGAGCGGCGTGGTTTCCCTCGCCTTGGGCCGAGCACGGCGGTGATGGCGGTGGTGGCGGGGGCTCATCCCGGCCGGCATCCCGCACCGGGCACCGGCGGAGCGCCCGGCCCACCGCGGTGTTTCTCCTCGGCCGGGCCACGGTAGCGGGTATCCTGCTGCCAAGTGCAACTAAGRGCAGGAAGCGTTTCTGCGGTGGCCGGGGCCGAGCGCCCCTTCCCTCCCCGGAGCAGATTTTTTTGCACTTTGCCGCGCTCAGCGAGGCCTCCGGACACAGCGCTGATCTCCGATACGGCACGTGCGGTGCTGGCTCTCGTCTCAGCGAGTTCTTCTTTTAGAAGCCCCTCTCGGAGATTTCTCTGCGAAGAAAAAATGTCGAGGTTATTCCCTTCGGGAAGGAGGGCAGGAAGAAGGCCAGAAAACTATTTAAGCAAATAAACAATGTGCTGAATTGTCAGAGAAGTATTGAAGCACAGCGGATGGGCTGTGTTTGCAAGCTCATTTGCATCACGAACGCTTTGGCGTTGCCCAGATTGTACATAAGCCTTCTCCTTAATATTTTGCTATTGTACAGTGGGTTTTGTGATCTCTTATACGCACCCACACTCTTTTCAAACAGATCAAATTCGAATTAGTATGAGCTGACACAGCTACAATAAAAATGGATTTTTCGGTATGTTCAAGAGACTTGAGATGGAGCATGTAACTGTCAGCTATAGCCCTAGAGCTGTATCCTATAGAGTGTATTTAACAGAGAGGCAAAGCTGCRCTTTTTATCCAAAACTTATTTCTACTTTGAGCAACGCCATGGTCTGAACCTTCCATCCCACTTCGTTTGGGGAGGAGGGGAAAACTAATGAAGAAAAATCATTTCCTATTTACAATATTGAAATAATCCTCGGCATATGAAAAATGTTATGGAGCGCATGGTATTTCTTTGTGGAGGTAAAAACTACGAGGAAGTTTCTGAAAGAGGCCTTCAAATTGCTGTTGCAAGGTTTTGCTGACTCCACCCGTGGGCGCCTCTTAGGCTGAACCTGCAGGAAGAAGGTCCGGAGTAACATCAGCGTGCCCAAAGCAGGACGACCAAAGCTGGAGAAGGAGCAGCATGCTCTGACCTCATCCAAGACGCCGGTGCTGCAAACACTGCCCTCACAAGTGATATATTCCACAAGTGATATATATTTATCCACAATGGATAAATACAGGGTGGTCCAGGATCGCAGGGGAGCCTTTGAGTACAGCGCATTACTCAAATGACAGCTACTTTGGGACTAGAAAGTATGTAACAAGGAGTAGGCGAGGTGCTGAAAATGTTGTGCGGTACAGAGCTGACCACTGGCTGAACCGATTTTGAACCTGGGGCAGACATGAGAATCTTGCTGCATCTTAAAAATGTGCACTTACTGCAGGTGGACACCAAAACTTTGGATTTTGATCCCCTCTTTATCGTTATTCGTTCACATTAAACATCATCAGAGAGATGGGCTCTATCAACAGCTGCATACATCTACCTTCATGCTTTTAAAAAGTGCTTAAATGGTCTGGAAGCAGATAGCAAAGCGACCCACAGTCTTTCAGTGTGTTTGCTTCTCGATGAGGAGGGTGGATGAAGAAAGCTGCCCGTTGCTCGCTCTGCCGTCCTCGGCAACATGCCCTTTGCTGTGTCCCTGCCTTAAACTCCCCGTTGGAGAGCCATGCAGCCTGCTCTGCTAAAGAGTAATGATTGCAACACACCTTGCTGAAGCTATCCATTTATTTTTGTAAAGAAAGTACTCAGTGGCAAACTTGGCTGCTTCTCAATACAGAAGCAAGAATTTTGAAATGTAATTCACTAATTCGTAAGGCTCCCAGATTAAAAGAAAAATCCTTCCTTACCGGGGAGACGGCTGTCCAGTCTTCATGTTATCAGGCTTTTAAGTTCTCCAAAGGTAGCTATCAATGAAGCTGGGAAATGCTTTTTGCACTTGCTGTGGGTAGAACTGCATGGACTTTAGGATCATCTCCTWACATGAGCTGCTTTTCTCTGGATAAAAACAGAGCTGGCTGCAAAGCCCCAGCCCTGGATTTAAGACMTCAAGTCTCAAATGAGATCGGGTCAGCTTTGTACAAATGAATTGGCACCYGGCTTTGACTGCAGATGAGGAAGCAAACTGCAGAAGGAACCGCAGGCTGCTCTATGTACCCGAATCAGGAGAGAAAAGAAAGCCTGAAACAGGAGTTTCACCATTGCCCCCTCTTCCTGGGACCCACGAGGAGCAGCCGTTAGGCAGACTCCAGATGTGTTCAGCACAGAAGTGAGGGTCAAAGCTCACRCACGCAGATCCCACCTGCCTGCAGCAGCTTTGTGGCAACCTAGACAAGTCTGCTCCTCCAAAGAGGTGGGAGGATTCACCTGGAATCTACCCAGTGGTGGGACTGGGACATTGGGATAGAGGTTTTCACTCCCGGCTGACTTGTTTTCCCGGGCTGAGTATCTCTGGCAGTCTCTCCCTGATCTGGAAGCGTAACTGGCCTATCTCCGCCTGCAGACTTTTGCACATATGTCCTCCATGAGACTGTTCTCAATGACTTCCTCTCTCGCAAAGGAAGGGAGACAATCAAATGAATAAAGCTATTTTGTAGAAAGTATTTTTAATCAAAATATTTACTGCTGTTAGATTAAGACAGCAAACCTTGATTAGCCAAGAACAGATTAAGTTTTTTTATATATTTGCAATATTGGGATGAGAGGGGTATTAGAAAACTATAAAAACAGAGGAAAAAAGATATTGCAGCTCCCAGAGGGCTTGCCCGTCAGGAATGGGGGGAACATTTGCGCTGCTATTGACACGTCAAAGCCGATGCATGAAACAAAAGCAGCTCCCACTGTAAACGTGCTGGTCTTGCACAAAGCCTTCTACTGGCACTGCCTCCTCTGGTTTGGAAACAAAGCAGCCGTGCTTGCAAAAAGTTCCTCTTCGTATAGGAAACACTCATTTGTGCTCAGACCTTGCAACTCTACTGACACGAAAACAAACAAACATACAAAAAGCCTTTTAATGTCGTCCGTCAATGTTAAATCTTTACCCTAGCTTTTGTGGCTTGCTAGCTTGTGACTAGTGTATTTTCTTTCAGATGAATAGACTTTGAGGGATTTATACCACAGGAGGAGCTGAGCCTGTGAGCTTTCACTTAGTCTCTGTGATCGCCACAGAGAGAGGGGCTTTATTCTGTTTTGTAAAGTATTTTGTAGCTAGGTATGGTGCGATCGTGCAGAGGTTTGGCACGGCGCTCCRTTCCCTGGTTGCACCCAGCCGGGCTGTGCTGGTATTTGCAGATCAAACCCGGGAACAGGAGGTTCTGCTTCACTCTCGTGGGAGGCTTCGTTCCTTCTCTTTTCCTTTTGTCTTTTTYCCCCCCCATAGCAGACCGAAGACGAGCTCATTTCCCATTCCTGCCTGCTGAATTATTCATTGGAAATGTTCCACTGGTATCTTCTCGTCTGCCAGGGAGCTCATAATCCACCAGCTCCTCCTGGGTGTTGAGTTGCAATCAGAGCAATTAGCAGCCCGCTGAAGATGTCCGCGCGCCGGTCACGGCGAGGACGCGGGTGTGGGCGAGGAGCCCTGGCCCATCTGACCCTCCTGCCGCAGGCGCCTGGGCTCGGGTTCGTTGTAAGGGGCGAGAGAGGGGGGCTTGGGCGGTCAGAATAGGGGCTTTCCGTCGATGACAGTGAAATTGCTGAAATCAGTGCGTCGGCTGAGACTGATTTCAGCGGCAGCGAGACTGAGCCCGTTCCGTCCTGGGCCCCGGTGCAGTCCTGGCTTGGAAGGTGAGATAAACTTCTGCTCCTAGGAAAACACATATCCGCGGCTGAGAAAAGGGCGCCCAACTCCCCCGTGCCGGCCTGCCGGCCGGTTCTCAAAGGGAAAAGGTGCCCGCTGCCYGCGCCGGTGACTGCCGAGCCGACGCGTAACGCGGGAGGTCGACGTCGGCAGCCGCCGTCTAAACACTCCCCGCGGGAAACAGGCACACGCATTTCCGACTCTGCCTTCCAGCCGCCGCCGGGGGCCCGGCGGGTCCGGACCGACTTACCGCCTCTCCCCGCTCTGTCCCTTTCCTTCCTAACACAGCGGAGACTCCCTGCTGCACTTCTGGGCTCTGCCGCACTAATGTCTCCGGAGAGGTGATCTGTCGAGAGAGAGGATGCGAGAATTATTAAATCGATAAACACCGCTAACCTTTCGGCTGCGCCCGTCAAAAGCGATCGTCTCGCCGTTGCAGCGACCGCGTGCTTTAACAGGTTGGAAGCAAAGTGTTCTTGCTGCGTATGTCGAACAAAACAGGGAAAAACATGCTTTTTCTGTCAGGAGAAMGGGGGTCTCCACCAGCGCTCATACCGGCCTCCTCCTAAGCCCCAGGTCCAAAAAGGCTTTGCAACATTAAAGGGAAACGCAAGCCCCCAGCCCATAATTTGCTATAGGAAATTCTCCCATATGTATCCAGCTATTGTTATTGAAGGAAACACATTCACACATAGCTAAATCAAAATATATGAATAACACACAAAATTATTTTTAACAAGTTTTGGTAGATTTTCTGTGGGCCAAGTGGTTTCCTGAGCAGAAAACCTTTCCTTTCTTTCTTTTTTCTTTTCTTTTTCTTTCTTTTTCTTTCTTTCTTTTTTTTTTTTTTTTTTTTTTGGAACCAGCTTTTGGAAATCAAACTGCAGAAATCTGGCATGTGCTCGAGTTTAAGCCTGCAGGGAGACCCAGTGAGCTTGTTAGCTATCTTTCAAGTGTTTAATAGCGAGATGATGACTAAACATTTTGCAGTTCTCATGAAGGCCAAGGTCTCCGAGAAACACACTGAGGCACAGCTTTTTACAAATATCAGTAAGAATTGCATGTGCTTATCTCATTATGTGTTTTCAGTGAGGCTTTTCCTGGTCTGCACAAGAGCTGTCTGTTCTCAAAGCAAAATACGCAATGTGGATCAGTAGTAAAGACCAAAGAGAAGAATTTTGCTCATTCAGGAAATCTCTCCCTCCTGGAAATACCAACGTGTTTACTCAGCTTCCTGGAAGACACATCAATGATTTGGTAATAGGTCTTGTCTCTTGTATTAGAAAAACATAATACAATTTTTATTTAAGGAGCATCACTGTTGTGCATGCCTGCAAGACTGAAAAAGACTGTCCAAAATCTATTTCCTGTTAATAATAATATATATTCTCCTTACCTCTCCTTACAGGATGCTCACTGTTTAAAACACAGAGTGAAAATATTTCTGTGCTTAAAAATATCCAAGAAAGGTTTATTTTAAGCTGTTGTGAGGGCCACCGAGATCATTCTAAAGCCTACACTATTTGTAGTTTTTATTGGAGAAGTGTTACTCTGAATCATCTTTATCTTGCAGTTTGAATGGGCCAGATTTAGATTTTTTTGTCTCCACATGTGTGTTGTACCAGTGAGCTTCCCAGCAGCTGAAGTAGAGTGATTTTAGGGAAGAGATTTATCAAAGCTAATCCTTCTGGGGAAAAGTACATTGAAAGTCACTGCAGCTCTAAACGGTATTCTTGGATGTAAGTTTTCATAAGAAATATTTGGATTTTCTTTTCTCTCATACAGACTGAGGAGCAAGCAAAAGAAAATTCCTCAGTCTGTTTATTCTGCAAGAGCTAGCAACATGAGAGTAATGTACACAGTGAACAACAGTGTAACTCAAAACATCATTTACATTACAAGTAGTCTCTTCCCAGCATCTGTTGCTACAAACTGCAATGCACTAAACTGATTCACTTTCCCTGGCTTGGCCTGGCTACAGAAACACATTTATATGACTTAGCACAGTAACTGCTCAAGACATCTTAACAACAAAAAGATGTATCAAATCCTTAGTCATATCCTGTGCACCTCACAAATGRAAGTATTTTAGGTCCACAGGCCAGACCAAATAAGCAATAATTTGTTAAATTAATGAAACATCCAGTAAAATGGATTAGCAATCTCAAAGTAATGTAAGCATGCCAGATGTTTCCAGTGCTCATTTGTGATAAGCTAATGGAGAAAGTTGCAGAGAGCCCCTGCTGCACCTCGGTTGGGCTTGGCTAAGCCATCGGAGCGACAGCTCACAGAGCATCTTTTACTCCAGGAAGCTCATGCAGCAGTTCTGTTCCTCTAGGTAGTTTATGGGGTCTTCATGACTGTCACGCTCTTGAGCCTCCTCTAAGTATTTTAATACAGAAGTAGCAATRTCAATATACTCCCTCTTTCCTCCTGTGACCAGCTGTAGGAGACAGCACCGGTRTACATGTGTACATGCACCTGCCTTACTGGGAGGAAGCCAAATGCAGCACAACTGCTCCAAAGGGCTTGGGGTCAGCTCCCAGCTGGCACCTGGGAATGGGACTTTCTCTGAACAGTGGGAAGGAGTCAGTGTGGGAAGAAGCACCATGGAAGGCAAAGCTCATGGAGACCTGGAGACCCAGGATGCTAAGCAGATCAACTGCTGTGGGCTATTTTCCTTTTTTTCCACCTATTGAGTGATTTTCAAATCTTCAGAGCATTTTCTGCATTCAGTTCTGCCCACAAGTCTATATCGGTTAGAGCGTGGTGCTGCTAATGCCAAGATCAGGGGTTYAATCCTCGTATGGGCTATGCTGAGGGTTGGACTAGATGATCTCCAGAGGTCCCTTCCAACCTTACCATTTCATGATTCTATGATTCTATGATCTATATCTATAAAGGAAAGATCTTTGGAGGCCATTTGGATCACCAGGGAAATCAGAGATCTGATAAAAGGGCAAAAAGCAGATGGGACATAAGCAGGATGAGTAACACTGGGCACCTGCCTTGACAGTAACTACTGTCTCACACATGAGCTGCTCGAGTGCCCAGCCGCCACCTCAACAGCAGGTACTTGYGTCTGCCCTGTCCTCAGCTATAAAGTCCAAGAGATCTTTGGTCTCATCCTTTGAGACCCTCTTCCCCAGAGCTAATTTCATGGCCATCTTTCCAAGCTGAAGTTCAATGATGCTTTTTTCACAAACTATTGCCTCTCTGGAGCACCAGATAGCCTCTCGCAGGTACAAAATGGAGTAACTTGTCAAGTCCATCGGCTTTGCGGTCTTGGAGTGGAGGGGCTCGTTGTCCAGAGCGGAAGTCACAGACGGCTTTATCTCCGACCGAAACCTTTCAAAACCTGCCAAGCAGCAGCTCCTCTAGAGAATCCCCTTCAAACATGAGAACAACCAGAGCTACGTGCCGAGCTGCAATAAGGAGCGGAGACTGAGAGTTGTATAATATTTACATTTAATACGATCCACTGACATCTGACATTTTTCTGGTAAATTTTACTTGGGCCATAAACACTTCTGAAACACTAAGTAAATTTTAACTGCTCTGAAGATCTTTTATACTGGTGGTATCTGCAATGAAAGTGCAGTGAAATATTTTGCTGTCTTCCTCCCAGGCCTCCTCCAGCTGGTTCTGCCATAGAYTTGGGAACATTCCTGAGACTTCTTGTGCATCCTCTCTTGCAGATGCTGCCAAAGTARCCCCTTTCCTTGGTGCAGTATTCCCCGCTCTCACTGCCATCCCAGTTGCAAACAGATGTGGCGCACTCATGTGCGGCAAATGCAGCTTCCCAGAGCTCAGATCCTCAGATGATGCCAAATCCCCGTTCAGTGGGGAAGTTGGTTGCTTTATACAAACTTTCAGTTCCCAACTCTGTTGATTTTACATGATCTTTCAGTGATTTGACTCTGATGATTTTACATTGCCCTTTTGTGATTTGTACACAGCTGCCCCGTGGACATAACAGTGTCACAAATAGATATCTTCTAAAAAGCAATAAAAATTCCAAAATGGGGAAATAAAATTAATAGCTGAACAACCAGTCAAGCCCTGGTAATGAAAGAGAGAGCAGATAGACCACGAAAACCTGAGCAGAATGCGACGGCTCCAGCCTTCGTCTGGCACCTCTGTCCCCCAAACCCYGGAAGGCGTCCAGCAGAGAAGTGTGCTGTCTGAAACAGTATCCCGCCCCAGAGTTTGGATCAATCTGTGCAGTGCAGCCTATTAACTTTTTACTAATCCTCCCCACATTATTTTACATCTTGCCTTCCATCACGACGAAAGAGGGCTTGTGCCAGAGCCCCAGTGACTAATACGGAGCCGCCCTTTGAAGCAGGAGCACTCAAGTTACAACCAGGTGCAGACCTTAATGCACGCGGGTTGTGCTGCCAAGGCATAATTGCCCTAAATCAGGCCGAGCCCGCGTGGAGACAGTTTGCTGTGTTTTGAAGTCCATTTGCCCGTATTGCTTGTTCAGCTCCTTAATGCATTAATGATAAGATAGCATGGTGAGTATGTAACACAGCGAACCCCCMAAAATCCTGAAGTAATGAATCGATACTGCACTTACCCACTCTGACTACTGGAAAAAAAAAAGGAATATAGATAAAGCTGGATGCAGAATGAGCAGTGGAAATCTCCTCTTTACYTGAAGATTTCTGCTGCCAACAGTAGGGGTTTTGTGCATCTTTAAGGTCCGTGAGGGTTGCTTTGCAGAAGTACCCCCCAGCTCTGCACCTGCCTGCYGTACTCCCTCCCTTGCTGTTCATCCGCTTGGGTTTTTATTTATGCCTACCAATATTTTTCAAGTGCATTTCTCGAATGAAACATGCTACGTTAACAAAAACCTGCAGGAGGACCACGGGAGGACCTGAACACCTTTCCTTCTGTCAGGCAGTCTCTGGAAAACGGATACTTAGTGGTCTGAGGACTCACTAAGGAGCAGCCCTTGGAAAGTTGTTGGGCTGACTCGCCAACGAAAGAGCCGCAGACAGCTCTGAGCACTGACGACAGCTCCCTTCCAGCTGCCTGAGTCTTGGCAGGGTTTTTTACCCTCCACCTCTCTGATTAGTGCATTGTAACTGCTTGACAAATCACYGTTGCTCTTCTGACACTTTGATGCTGCTGCTTTCTTCTTCAGCCAGTCAAGAGGATCCTGTTTGCTGGTAAAGGATGCTTTTGGGCACTGGAATCACCAAACGATACAAATCTTCATCTTATAAGAGTGAAAAAGGCAGATATCCATGTGGAGTGTTCATTTCATTTTGCCCTATCTCCTTCTTTCTCCCATTAATTTAGAGGGAGGAAAACCCAGATCAAAAGGGCAAAGGGATAAAAATCACCGCCCTGGCTTTTCTTCTTTACTTAGTGCAGATTAAGGCAATGAACAGTTTCTACCACCTGGTGATTAGAGCAGTGAACTGTCTCTACCTGCCCAGCTCTCACGGCATATCTTGTTCCTGTCCTTGTCATTGGTATAAGACAGGGTATGGTCTGACCTGTGTCAGCTGGCTGCAGTCTCAGTAGGAGAGCTGAGGTGGATCTCCATGTGAGCACAGGTTAACTTGCCCCAGTACCCTCTTCCCCAGCACCTATCCCCAGACTGTGGGAAGTGCTATAGGCTTGGGAACAAATTATTTTCAGATAACAGTTGTGAATCTGTTTAGGCAGGGTTTCTTAGCTAGAGGAAAGATCAGCAGTCCAGCTCTGCTTGGTTAGCTATGAAAAATCYGATGAATAACAGGAGAAAGCCTTGCCCTCTGTATTTTTTCTCTAGCACATAAGGCAGTCCTGCTGCCTTGGTATTCTGTTTTGGTTTTGAAAGATTTTTGAACCATTGCATCGTGATAGACTTTGTGTCCTGGACCACCTTGAGTTCTGAGTATTATGATGTACCCAAAATGACTCTGCAATCTGGTGTCGCTCGTAATAAAACTTCTTTATTTACACTGCTATTCTTTATTGAATTGGATGCAATAACTTCCCTATATATTCTGGGCTAGCAAAGTGGACTGCTCCTTCGGTAGAGGTCTGTGTCTTTGGAAGTGAAGGTCATGAGTTTTGTTCTGTTGCTGCATGCATGCAACTGGCTGCCACCCAGCAGCGCCTCTGGACGTATGTGCCAGCAGATTGCTGCTTGTTCCGACCGGTGCCAGCAGAACTACGTGAAGTAAAAGAGATGCTATACAATTAGCAAGTGACACTTGTTATTGCAGGGCGGAAAGCTGAGAAGCCGTCTCATTGCTGGATGGAATCGGCTCACTTTGAGGTGTGACTCAGCTTGGAGAATTTGCTGCATCAGAGCGCTGTGTTTGACAGGGCTGAAGCTGTAAACGATAGCGAATGCGGAGGATCGATGGGTTGCAGTCAGCAAAATGTTATAGACAAAGGAACAGTCAGTCCAAATTCATTAAAAAATCGTAAAGCGATAGTATTTAGATATTAAAAAGACTTGTAGGTTATCCACTGCTTCCATTGTCAATGCAGATCTGTGCCTTTTAGTGCATTTTCAAGTGATTTTCTAGCCCAGTGCTAAATAACCCAGGATCTCATTGGTCTCCTTAGGAAGGGATTTCACAGTTCAAGAAATCTCTCCATAAGAGAGAGAATAATTTTCATAATTTCCTATGCCTCCACCAAAATGTTCATTTGTTCAGTTTCACTTATTTCTTCTGGTTATATAGCTTCCAGCATTGCATGACCTTGGGGATTCTTCCCATGCCTTGGCACCAAATTCTTGGAGAGAACAATTATAGTTCCCCTAGATATAATTTAGCTGACTGATGTGTCTTTAGTTACTTTAATCTTTCCCTATTCTTCAGCTTATTCAATCTTATTTCTGTTTCTCATTTATGTATTTTTCCCTCTCCACCATCTTTCCTGTATCATCGAGGCATCTTTAAGTGAACTTAGCTTTATACTTTTTTCATCCTTGTGAGGAAGACCATCACTTTCTTGTACAATGACAGTGACTATGGGCTAGGTATTTTTGGAAGTATACAACTCTCTAGCATTATATTTATTTTTATAACCATTAATACACGGTGTCCGTCTGCAGTAGAGATTTCCCACTAATAACCCCCCACCATAGACTTTACTGCTTGAATTGGACAGTGAGTTCTGGAATAGGCACTAAACTGTTCTTTGTGTCCTGCACTGGTCTGAATAGTGGGCAGCGACCTGAGCGGTAGGATGAGCTTATCCAGCATTGGTCTATGTTGGTTTTCCTATTCCTTTTTTCAAGGCATCTAACACTAGACTTGTCCAGTATCCTGACTCCAATAAGGCTGAAAAATTCGGCAGTTCCTGTGATCTTAACTGAGATGATTCTTTTCACAGATAAATCCACATATGTATTTTTTCTCCCTCAGAGTGAAGAACTGAGACTACAAAAGGCTMCACAGTTCATTTTTCGCCCTCAGCTAGAGGCAGCTACTTGAAATAGATGCTTAGTCTAGAAGAGTCCACAGGACTTCTCATATATATGCATGCAAGACAAGACACACTCCATCACTGCTGTAAACACAAGACTCGTCGTACAGAAGACCAAAAGCTACACAAACGGCAATACACTTCAAGTAAAGAGCAATGAAGGACACTGCTAATGTCCTAAATCCCCACACCAGCCGGAAATTTGTTAGCTGAAAACGTCCAAATGAAAGATGAATCTCCATCCTTACAGTATCTCTAACCGTTCTGCGATGTCTTTTGCCCAGGTGACTTCAGTTATTTCATAAATCACCGCAGTCCTGYTGAAGACAAGCAAGGCGCCAAGACGTGCCCTTGTTCTGTGATGAGTGATACTCAGTTGTCACTGTCGGCTCAGAGAAAGGGGAAAAGACTTTTCTGATCYGCTGTTCAAGGTGGGAAGTCTAAATTCATGCACTCAAATCTCTGCAAAAGCATCAGAATAAGTGACCTACTTGTAACCTGGCAATTGTAATTCCACTTGTTTAGCTCCTTGATCCAGCAAAGTACATAAACATCTTAAGAATAACCACAGTGAAACCTAAGCAGGTTCATAAACRTTGAAACATCAGGGTCTACCCATCCAAATGCAGTCATAAAATTGTTCTTTCACTTGGTACACGGCAATGGACTTGATGTCCAYGTACTTATTTCTTTTAGCCTGAAATTCTATACAAACCATGACCACTTATGCAGCAATAAAASCAGTGTTTATTAACCAAAGTACTTTACATTTCACACTGTGCTTTTCACCAAATAGTTACAAATAAATGAGATGGAAAATGTAGCTTATAAAACGAAATCCTTGGAGCACTGGCAAAGACACAGCCCATTCTGCAGAAATGTGGAATCATGGTCCATATATATATTGTATCATCGTTTGGGCTTCAGTAAGCCTAAAAAACATGGAATAAAATTCTGTGTCCTCTTTGCAGAAAGGACTGATTTCTTTCCTCAGGAAAGCAATCACTAGAACAATGAAAATAATTCATCAGATTAAAGTACAAATAAATCCTGTTCTGACAATTGAATGTTATCATGTTCAATTTCAACTTAATTATTTTTGTATTTAATTACAGAACAGTTAATTACCTCATTTTAATTATGTATCTTTTTTAATTAGATTTAGGCTAAAAAACCTGATAAGGTTGCTACTACTCCACAGCCCTTGCATTTTTCATTTTATCTCACGATGTATCCCCTGATTTCCCTCACTTTGCTATTCATTTGGGTCCCTGCTCGGTGCCTCTCTCAAAACCCTGGTTTTTGATTTACCTTCACATAACCTCGCTTCAGCAAAGCCCCAAAGCTCCTTTGCAAGCCCACGAGGCTCTCCGCTAGCCTAAACAACACTGTGCCCACTTGCTTAAAAATAAATAGTTGTGTTTGATAGCTTTGGTTTGCCTCAGCTTTCCCACCACGCTGTGGGGCCCAAGCTGGTTTGGACTGTCAAGGTTCCCTTTGCTGGGAAGGAGACACTGCTCCGCTTCCTCACCTACTTCCTTGCAGTGCAGGAAATTCCTGTGTGTGTGTGCGTGTGCCACGCTCATTCACATAGTTTGCCAAATGCTTCTTCAATACCTTGAAAACTCCAGGTAYCCGCACCGAAATCACGAGGACCCTCCCGTGGGTGGAGATGCGGTGATCTGGAATTAGGGTGGTGAAATGCTCTCTTTCCGTGTGGGAGCAGGCCACTGAGCGGGCGCAAGAGGTGAGTTGCCTGCGTGGCCTATGAAAGCTACAGGCTGGCGTTCGCGCCGTCAAGCAGCCCTTCCCAGTGCGATCCGTCGGCCACCGCGGCTGGTGTCGAACGGCCTCGGAGGGGAGGTGACAAGTGCCCTTGGGGGAACCCACTGCAGCTCCTCTGCCCCGCCAGCGCCCTCGCAGCTGCTCACTTGCAATCCGGCCAGACCATCCCCACTTCTGTATTAACTGCCAAATTAGCATCTTAGCTAATTAGCTTTAATTTTTTTATTAGCATCTCCTTAGAAATGTTGACTTTTCAGTGTGGTCAGCGAACACTAGACTCGTACAAATGCCTAATAAAAGAAATGCGTAGGATGGAATGGAAAGTCCCCTTTTAACATGTACTTCTGCAGCACTTCTATTCTGCTTGCCAGGGTAAAAATGCATTCCTGAACTTAGAGAACGGGAGAGARTCATAAAAGCTTACGAGGCCACAGAAGCACACTCGCACTGAACCGCGGTAGGAGGACTGTTCAGCTGTGTCTGTGAGGAGAAAAACTGGTACGCAAACTCCAGTAATTTATGTTTCTCCTACATGTTCAGAAAAGAGAAATACAAAAATATAGATCAATATTTATTAAGACTCAGCCTTATGCTTCTCAAGTTTACTACAAAGTCTTAGGTACAGTCTCAGTCCGTTGCAAACTCTGTTAATTTTTCTTTTCTTTTCTTTTTTCCTGCAGGACAAGTAAGTGTGGCTTCCTTGCTTGCTATCGTCACACCTGCTCCTGCTGAAGTTCACCCCAAGGTTTTGTTGATGTGAATAGTCCTGTTATGTATAAACACCTTTACTGCACTCAGCAGCGGTGGAAGAACGGAGAAGGGGTAGATCAGGCAGTTCGCCTTGCTAGGAACTGTATTGAATTGCAGCAAGATTATTCTATACACTATGAGAATAAGACCTAAATCTGCCTATTTGCAATACCACTAACTAAGCAGACACTTCCCTCTGTTCAGTTCCATTAAAATGCCAATAAATATTAGCAAAAAAAAAGGGGGGGGAAATATGCAGGAAAACAATATTAACCAAACTAAATGTTACAAAATAGTTAAGTATTAATAAAGCTTTTACTTTTGGTCTAATYCCATTCCCTTCAGCTATACAATCCTTTAAAAGACCCTGGCACTTCCTCCCTCTATTTTTTCGGCCATTAACATTAGCTACAGTATGAACAGCTCTCTCAGGGAGACAAAAAGCTAGCTGACTTGGGCAAGAGTAGCCGAGGCAGTAAACATAGCCCTGTTGTGAGAGCCGACTCTTGCTGCGAGCTTGCTGTGTGTCTCCCAGGGGCTGGTAATCTTAGCAGGAGCTCTGAGACCTGGCAAAGTTGTGTCAGTCTGGGATTTTAGAAAACGTTGCTTCTAGGTGCTTATCTGTTCTTGAAAGCCCCATCAAGTGTGCACCAGCCGGTCTGTCCCAGGAGGCTGAGGATCCTGAGAGAAGCCCAGGCCTGGTTTTTATTTGCCCGTCCATCAGACCTGAYGTCCACTTCCCATCTGGACCTGTCCCACCTCTGCCAGCTCCATCCTTTGGTTCCGAATACCGGTCAAACATRAACTGACAGGTTGACAGGTCTCTGCACTGCTGGCAAGCTAAAAAAGACCCTTGAAATCAATGGAGAAGTTTAGCGTAATGGAAGAAGTTAAAATCTGCCCTCCTAAGGGGTTACCTAGCCCAGCATTTTGCTTCTAATGGCAGACGACGGGCATAGAGGAAGAATAYACAAAAATGAACATGTACAGCATGATCCCTCTGGCATACTTCCCCATCTCTTGGCACCTACTAACTGAAGATTTCCTGAACCAAATTTTGCATTCAGCCATAGCACTGATGGACCTATTCACTGGGCATCTGTTTGATCATGTTTTCTGTTTCACTTATATTTTTGGTGTCCGTGCCATCTTGTGCCAGTGAATCTTTAAATTAATCAAGCACTGTTGAGAAAGAGGTATGTTTAGGAGGTTTCATGTATTTAGCTTTCATCAATCTAAATAATTTTTTTATTTTAAGACTGGCAAATTCTGGTCGGATGATTCCTTTCACAAGAGCTGAATGGGTGAATAATCACCCTGCGCACCTCTTCTCACTGCCCATGGGTTTTCTAGACCTCCTCTCCTGGCTCCTCATGGGCCTTTTGTGCCTCTTACTAGCCGCAGAGTTTGAGGTTGGTCCCTGCCATGAAGCTGTTCCTTGCTTTAGCCTTTCTCTCTTGCTCTTCACTGAAGCTTTCTGATTTCACCTATGAGCTCTACTTTCTGAGCTCTACTTCTTGAACCTCAGTGACCAGAACCGCATGTACGATTCAATGTCTCTCTTTTTTTTTTTTTTTTTTATCCTGGCTGTTCTTTCCCACCTTAAGGTGCTTATTCCTGGGCTGCTTCGTACTTTTTCCTTTTTGCTTATGCAATTTGATACATTTTATTTGTTTTTTTTTTCATTTCAGCCCAGCTGGGTAATTTTAATTTCAGAAAAATGTTGCATATTATTGAGGCATTTATGCTCTGCTTTTGAAGAAATGCATTTTACATTTTAAGGTCCGRATTTATGCTGACTATTTGAAGCCATGGCTCTTCATTCTCTTCCAAATACAAGCAGAGAGAATTTTCTGAAAGTCTGAAATCTCTCTGAAGGGCTCGGACTGCCAAGTGCTGGAGGTTGGGGTAGTGGTCTAGGGGAGGTATCAGACATGCTCACCCTGCTCTTTTCTCTCCACTGATGTCCTCAATCAGAGACTGAGCAAAACAGTCCTTGGCCTGAGCTGGCATGACTGCCTTTATAGCTCAGCAAGTAAAGCACAGGATGGGCTAGAACATGACTTGAGTAAAGCCGTGCCAGGGAACTAGCTCCTGCATTGTCAGACCTAAGGCGCAAACTGATAGTTGTACCCAAGAAGCAGTCTAATAGACTGGAAGGAAGCGTGTATGTAAATCTAACATCGCTATCCTCATCAAAGGGCAGAGGACGATTACAAAGGTGATCACGCTGAAGAGAGCTCGGCTTCATCACGGGACATCTCCCTTTCCTCTGCAGCTGAGTGATGGACTCAGGTTTAAAATAGAAATCCTGAAGGAACYGAGGTGTCATCAGTTAAAAAATTAGGGAGCGTGCTAGGCTGAAAGGGGCTGAAAGTTTCCAGTTTTGTGTCCAAAGAGAGGCATTTTTGCACAAACTTTAGGCTTCACAAGCCCTTTCTTTTTTTCTGGCATCTCAAAAGGAACCTACCTGACCGGGGAGGACTTTTTGGTTAAGTTGCATCGATACGTCTTGTCTGCAAAGATGAGGCTGTACCTTTTAAAATAAACCTAGCCTTTTAAAAGAGACTTCCCCCCCACCTCCTGGCTCAGCCCGCCTGCAAGAGCTCGAGCACGCTGGCGGTGAGAGCGGTCCCCGCGAGGTGCCCGCAGCAGCGATGGTGGGACCCAAGCGGGACGCGGGCGCCCRGCTCCCGAGCCTGAGAGCTGCCTACGCGCGGAAGGGCTCCGGCGGTGAGTACGGCACCCAGGCTTGAACTAACGCTGCGGTTTTCATCGCCGTCYGGCGACCTCAGGCCGTCCCTGGTGTTTGCATCAGTCTTTGAATCAAAGAAGCGAAATTCTTTACCTCTGACAGATCGATGTCATAAAATTCAGTATTCAAGGGTCCTTCCCTGGTGGCTTAACCTTTCTCATCTGTGGCATAAACTGTATTGCAGCACGTAGCTCAGCCCCGGGCCGGAGCTCCCGCGGCAAGCTCGTCCCGGGCACCGCGGGTCGGAGCACACCGGCGCGGTTCTTCCACTCGTAGCCTGAAACCGCGTGAGCTCTGCGGCATCGCAGCACACCAGTCCTTGGTTAGCGGGCTGCTTTTGCAAATAGCCATAATCCAATTAATTGAGGTGACAGAGGTGGAAAACGAGGGGGAGAGAAGGGGAGGGACAGTGCTGTTGAGAGAGAGAGCTTGAGTGAAACATTTTTTAGCCACCGTTTCAGAGAGCTCCTATCAAGTGCTTTATTTTTAACGCTTCAATTTTCTTTCCTCTTCTTGATTGTAATACCCTTCTTGAACTTTGCAAATAAAATGTGCTTTCCCTTTTGATTTTTGTCATCATCTGTCTGGCAAGTTATCAGACTTTTAATTCGGAGCTGCTTTTCTTTTCTTTTCTTTTCTTTTCTTTTTTTCCCTCCTCCCCCTACGTAGACCTCCAAGGGGGTGAGATGCTGATAAAGCGTTTCTGGTGGATTCCCCGCGCCCTGGTGAATCCGTGCTGTGCCCGCAGCCCCAGCAAGCCGCAGGAGATCAGTTGTGCCGTCTCTTCAGCAGAAGAGCAATGAGACATTAACCCAAGCCCAGGCCTGTATTAGTCTATTATAGCCTGGATTATTCTACYGTCTGTCAAAATTCCTCCTAAATTGGAGCAAGGCCATGAGTGAATGTTTGCCTATCGTGAACTGTTCCTTTCACCTTCGGGAAAAAACGGGCAGCACGGGAAACCGATACGCGCACCGTTTGCAAGGCAGCTGGAAGGGCCAGGATGCTGTCTGCTAGAAGCTGCGATCTAAAATCAAACTGAGGATGCCAAATTCTGGGTCAGTAAAGACATTTGCAATAAACAGGATGCCCGGGAATAAGGCCGGCCGGAAGAGAAATCTAGTCTAACTGGGCAGCTCTTCTTCAAGCTACGGTGCCGAGAGGAAGATGGGGCTTCTGCAGGTCTCGCCTGGTGCCTCTCCGCTGCGAGCCCCGCGGTGCGAAGCGGCTCCGGGGCTCTGGTCAGGCGAGGCGGACAAGGAGGAGGACCGCTGCTCGGGGAGCCCGAGCGGACAGGGGAAGGCAGGGCTCGGGGCAAGGCTGTCACAGCCTCGCGGAGGGGAGTCACGGGGCATCGCCCGCCGGGCGGCGGACACCAGACGTTTAATTTCTCAGCTGGCGGCGAAACTCCGAGCTGGGGCTGGCGGCTCGGAGGAGATGCGGGCGCCCCGGCCCTCGCGGCACCCAGCCCGCCTGAGCCCCACGCGCGTCCTCTGGGGTGGGAAGGGGTGGGAAGCGGCGCCGCCGCACGACTGCCCGCCGCGCCGCCGGGAGCAGCGGAGCTGAGCCCGGTGCCGCGGGGGAGCTCCGGCGGGTCCGGGCRAACGCCACCCCGCTCTCGGGAGCACGGAGACATCTGCGAGGGCAGTTAATTGAGCCAGCGTCATTTAAAATGATTTAGATAATGACAGATAATGTTAGCTCCTGCTCCTGTTTCAGTTACTGGAATAAATGGGAGGACAGGAGGGCAGAAATAGAAATAAATGAAAGGGAAATTTGCACCAGATGTCGGAGGAGGTTTTAATTGTTTTCTCTCTACCTCCCTCCACTCCGAGGATGAGCAACACGCACCGTACGAGAGCCAGTGGGTAGGACACGGTGATCCCGAGGAGAAGCAGCACAGGGCACGCAGCATGGGCACCTCTACCCGCGAGATACTCGCATCTGCTGCAACCCCTGCCTAAATACCTATCGATTTCCAAGGAGCCAGGGCTTCGCTGCAGGACTCTGCACTCCCTTGGCAGCCGCCAGCGCATGGCAGAGGCCATGGCAGCCACCGGTGCTGGGCGCCGTGGGCTGCAGCACCGGGAGCGCGCGAGGTCCTGCTCAGAAGTTACCACCAAGGCACAACAAGACAGCGTGGAGAGCATCTGACCGAAGGGCCTCTCTGCGCTCAGTGGTGTGGAGGGTTAGCCTATTTTTGGCTCGCTTGTATTAATGCAGCTTGTGGTTTGGATGCTTGCTTGCACTTAAACCTTTTAATCACTTGTTCATTAAGGAAAGGTTTTCAGGACACCTTGCTGAGAGGCAGCATCTCATATACTTCTGAGAAGAAAAAAACAGCCACTTAGCCAAACACTCAAAACACTCAGATCCTAATGACAGAATAATAATGAGGGTGAAGTGTATTATCAACTTAATGATAAACTAAGAGATTTGGCACCCTTAATATGGGTTCACTCTGTAACACCCACAGCTGATTCATGAAGGATAAGCAGACTGCAACTGATAGAAACTGGAAATTGTATTTCCTGTTGAGAAATGGACCAACAAAATTGCATTTTAAACATGACTTAGTGATATGTTGGAGGAGTGGTGCAAGGTGGTGAGAAAAAACTCTAGATCTTTCTTGTGGTGACTCATGACAAGACAGAATCAGAAACTGAATTTGCAGAGGCGAAAGTCCTGATGAGACACATTATTTCCTGTTTACTTCTATGTGCATCTATCTTCRTAAGTAAATCAACATTTCTTAACTCATGCACTGGAAGAACCAATGGTTTCTGACAAACATGCAAGTTATGGCAACAAACAACCTCATGTTATCCAAGTATCCAGGACTTGTACATAAGGTAGAACCTGTCTAGCTGCCAGTGGCAGGGGAAGAAAGACACATCTCCTAAAAATAAGATCTGAAGTATCTAATCCCCGAAAGCAGATTGGCCACAGGGGCAGTCACTTTGGAAAACAGTCATCTTCTGGTTGGGAGGAGAGGTGAGCACACGATTGCCACTTAATATATCAGGGCCATGAGTATGAAAATGTGGATTGTAGTGTATACAGGGGAGAGAGGACAACTGGAAATCTGTGGAGGAGATGGTGTGCATCAGGGCTACCAACATTTCCCAGCACAACGTTAATGCTCCCTGCACCTCTGGCCCAAGTCTGTGTGGCCCCCAGGGGTATGCAGATACACAAGCTTAATGCAAGTGTGAAAAAAACYGACTGACAAGCCAGGGAGCTGAATGATTCTGCACTAACTGTGGTTTTTAACAGGCTGCACTTAGGAAAAGCAGCAAAAAGGCTGTTGCAATGATCAAGCCTCAAACTAAGCAATGGAGACACYGGATATCAAGTAGCAGTTGCCATTAAACACAGATGGATTTTAGCAAGTGTCAATAAATGTCTCCAGCAGGTCCTTAGAGCAGGGTGAGAYGGCAACTGAAATGACAAGTCTTATCTGCTAGCTACCGCCACATGCCATTAGAGGTGGTCACTGCTGCATACGCTGGGTGGTTCTCGACAACCAGAAAGAAGGGTTTGGTCCAACCCCCAGATTATTAACTGGCATATACTGGTATGCCTCAGTGAAGTCTTGCTCTACAGTGYGAGCTGATAGCAAGGACTGGGCCACATCCTCATCTTTTTGCAATCAGGTGGAGGAATGAYGGAAAGAAATGCTCTGCTTAATCTAAAGCAACAGAAATAGCAAAATCTTTAGGAAGAGAAAAAGGTATCTTCAGGAGTGGTGGCAGTGAAAATTAGAGATTTAAACCCCTGAAACCAACACTATCAGAYTGAAACAAGAAGGAATGGGAGCATGTGAAAGTTACCCGTGAGGAAGGGCTAGCTGCAGTTTTCATATTTGAGTACATGCAGAAGGTGATTTTGTTCTGAACGTATAGGYCGTGTGTTTCTGTGCACATCTGTAACCACACCATGGGAAGCGTCTCTCGTGGAGGTGACCAGTGAGTAACCAAGGAATGAAATTCCCTCTTTCCATACAGCTCACTCACTGCACTGRGACTGTATTTACTGTCACACCAAATCATTTGGAGCATCTTTGTTATGTTACCGCACAATACCAGGTCACAGATTGCATGTATCAGGTCGCAGTGAGTCTGTGAAAGTCATCTCCCCCTCTAGATCAAAATTAACTTTCCCAAAGGCCACACTGAAGCTTCTGCTTGCTGTTGGTAAGTGTCACCAGTGGCAAAGCAGGTAAAAAGCTCTTTTGCAAGAGGCAGATCACTGCTCTAATTGGAATAGATACTGATCTTTTTCCTGCCAAGCCATTGCATATTGAATTTATCAGTACTTTCCTGTTTTTTTCCTGGATCATCATTACAGGCAGCCAAGGTGCAAGATAGGAGATTGCCTCTCTTGTGTTTACTACAGGCTTTCTGCTGGTCATGGTGAAATGAGCAGAGATGCCCATGGCACCACACCTCTCTGGATATTGCATTTGCTAAGAATGGATGCTATTTTACGTGTTTATATACACAAACGTGTTAATCGGTCACACACAAAGTGCAACCTAATGCGGTGCCCCGGCAGGTGCTGCCCACTGAGGTGATTTGTGGCTGCGTTAAAGAATCCCCTTCCTGACAAAGTGAATGAATTCTAATCCATGCAGGCGCAGGTCATTTAGCATGGTTTACCTTCAAGAGCGCTTCCCAGCTAGACCAAAAGGCAAACTACAGATGTTGCTGCTCTAGTGGAGGTCAGAGAACCTCCCGGGTTTTTTTAAATCTAGGATTTAAAAATCTCTGGCTCCTCAAGTATGGTACAGTTTTTCAGGTAGTTTCATTGAGGAYGCTTGGAAGACTGGCTCATCCATTTCTGGACCCTTCATGGCAGATAGCGTGCTTTAAAAATAAACCAAGTACATATTGCACTTCCTTGTACACAATTTTGAGTGTGTAGGTGGCTGTCTGGGATTGAGGGCAATGGTTAGGAGGGGGTAGACTCAACCTTAGTGCTCATTAAAATAMAGACTAAACTGACACAGGCTCCAAGCATGAGTCTAAATTCTCTGCATAACTCTAAAATGCTTGGATAATTGCATTTTTTCTGGAGAGGGTGTTTCAGTTTTGTCTGGACTGCATGCTTTCAGGGCCAAAACAAACCTCGTGAAATTTCCCTGGTTAGGGGAAAAAGCACAATTCAGTCGAACCGAGTGTGCTGTGGCTACGGGCAGGGGCAGCCTTGGAGGAGCCTGTTTGGAGGAAAGGCTCCTCCTCAGGATCCCTCATTTTCAGTGCCGTTGGAAAAGGCTGCTCGTGTTTCAGACTGTCACCTCGGACCCCTGAGGGAAGGCGGATGGACGTGGCTGCACGCATGTGCCTCTGTAAAACACGGGAGCGTTTGATTTGCTAGTCACACAAATTTGCTATCTTGCTGCCAAGGCAGATAAGTTGTGTGTGATGCCCTGCCTAAAGCACTAGACATCAATATATCCTGCTGGCTTGCGCACCTCCTTACAGAGCCCCGGGACTAGCTCGATCACACGGAGAAATCCTGCTGCTCGGGGCAAAGCTGCCRGGGGGCAGGAGAGCTGGGGACTTGGTGGGGGCAGTGGCAAGACAGKGTTTTCCACTGCAAGATATCAAAATAAGAGATGCTTTCTGCTCTGGCTTTGACACACGCTGCTCTGATGTGGAGCCAGGGGCATGACCGGCATCCTTCCTGGGAGATGCCCCCGCCGTACCTGTGCTCCTGGGGCATCATCAGCTCCAGAGTCTGAGCACGTCAGCAGCTGTCATGCTAATTCTTGTTTTCCAAGACATCTTCCCAGGRACACAGTGGATGTCTAATAGCACCCTGTCATCTCTCATCTCCGTGATCTACGCCTTGCAAAACCCTGGCCAGTACCAGAGGAATAAYGTGCACACCTACTATATGGCAAAAAAAGGGGAGTTTCCTCCGGGCAGCAGGCCCAGGCCTCCCAGGCACACCGTTCACGCAGGTGGTGCCTGCTCCGAGACCACGGCGGTGGCGCAGCTCCGCGGGCAGCTCCCGCCGGCTCCCTGCGCCGCGCTGCCGTCTCGGGGTGCAGGCGGCTCCAGGTGACCTCGTCGCTTGTTTTGGAGGTCTGGAGCAGGAGCTGCCAAATAAGCACATCATTGTTGTCAATAATAATAAACACAACAGCCATTAATTTTGTTCTTTGAGCTTTCGCTAAGGTTTATTTTTCCCCTCAAATCTCTTGCATGTCTAAATTCAGACCTCTCAAAATCAGTTTTTTYCTATAATATAAATTGTTTTAATATGTTAGAAGAGTTTAAAATATTTTCTGCCGTCGTGAACTGTGGGCTAACGTGCATTCATTGCCCGCTCCAGTGTTCTGCTTCTACATACTCTAGGAGGACAYGATACGCGAAGGTCAGTAGCAGATGCAGATAATATTACAAGTTTGCCCAAGAAAAGTATTTTTTTCATTTCTTTCCTATTTGTTTTGCATAATTACCATTACTAAAGTTTTTTGTTTGTTTGTTTGGGTTTTTTTGTTTTGTTTTTTAGCTCTAAGTTACAAGAGGTTCTTGACCCTTCTTTCCTTTTCCTGTGGAAATCTGGCACCTTGGAGGAGCACCGGCTGCCCAAGACAGTCCCTCCTGCAGCGAGCTTGTTGCCTGCAATGACTCTGCATCAACTGCCTGAGCTAACTGCACACTACTGCTGGYAGCCTGAGAGCACACTTCTCTGGGAATCAGGCCTTCAGTTTAAAAATTTGGATAAAAAAACATTGGATATTAATACCTAGTGCCACCACCGGCAGCTGGGTGGTGTGTGGGGAGGAGCGGGGAGGTCTCACCACCCAGCGAGAGCTGCCCAGAGCTCGTGCAGGCCAGCAGCTACCTTGGCCGCTGGAGCAGCTTGCGGCCCCGAACCCTGCCTGCCCAGGACCTCCTTCCCAAATCACAGGGCAGGGGAAAGCTGCAGTTCGGGTTTGTTTTGCGATCGGGGTGTTGTCATTATCTGCTCTTACAAATAAAGCAGCGAAGCAATAATTAATGAGAAAATAYGAGGCTGATGCAACCCGGCACAAAACCCCAGCCCAGCTGAAGCYGGCGGGGGCTTTGCTGCCTGCGTTGCGAGAGCTCACATGACAGCAGGGAAATGAAAGATGAGGATGAGGCAGCAGTTAACGACCGCGCTGCTCTTCGCTCTGATCTGTGAGCCGGCGAGTCCTTTCCTGGCTCTTTTTTGGCACCCAGGTTCTCTCATTGCAGCTGGACGTATCGTGCTTACAGACACACAGACAAACGGCTACCACGGGGCTCTGCTGAAGGACCCTGCAGCCCAGAGAAGAGTTTGATTACAAAGCAGTTGGCAATGCAACACTAGCTCAAACACCAGAAGGGATTTTACCGTCAGAGGGTGATTTTACATTTCTAGTCACCAGGCATAAGAAGAAGGAAGGGGAAGAAGGGGAGGGAGGGCTGCAAGGTGGATGTGCCTGGGACGAGACCTCTCCACGGTCTGAGTGTTGATATACCAGCAGATACCCATAGAGAATTTGCTCCCCCATCTGTTCCTCTGTAGATCACTTTAAAAATTAACTTACTGTGTTCAGAAGAAAATGTGATTGTTACACTTAAGTGGCTGCAGCGCTAGAGATAGTTCTTCCTCCCCTCTCCCAAACTCTATCAAAAAATGCACAATTAATAATATATTAACTTAGCCAGGAACTAGTGAGAGTAAGTAAAAGTTTTGTTATAAATACATTTTATTTTGTGTAATAAATAGGACTTTCTCCTGGCAGAACCGATAATTCCTCTGTGCAGAATATTTCACACTTTCCCAATTTCAGACAGATTAGCACAAATTAAATTTTGTCTCAGCTCATCTGATTTTAGCAAGCACTCATCCATTATGCGGCATTCAGATAATTATTCTATAAAAATATTCTTAAACTAATTGTGTGAATAGAGCAAAAATACAGTTACATCAGTTAGAAAGTCCCTCCGCGTCCAGCAGAAAATGTTGAGCACAGTGAGCTTCCAGGGTGCTTTCATCAGTGAAGGGGCTGGGCATTTGACAGCATCAATATTTATGTACAATTCATATGTGAGAGTAAAATCATTAAAATCAAGGTAATACAAATAAAAATAGGTAATAATGTTTTTAAAAGCTCGAAGGAGACTTATAAATCCATGAATTTTTCAGCAAGACTGAATCCGTCAGAGCCCAGATCCTTCTTTCTAATAAATTCAGTTGTCAGACTCTGAGTCATTTACTGCAGATGCTGACAGTGCTCTATGATTATCCAGGTTAGTCTATGCTTCTGTTAGTATTTTCTTTCCATATCTTTAAACTGGCTGTGTGATAAAGCCTGCTGCTTGAGCAGCAGGCCTTACACCAATCAAACCATTTAGTTATTCCTTTTCTTCCATGGATAGAAAAAAATAAATGGCTGTGGTAGCATTTTGCTGTCTTTAGAGTGATCTGGGATCAGTTCTCTTCTAAGAAAAACAGTGCCTGAATTAGCTGCAAGCTCTGCCTCGTCACACTCCAGAGAGCAAAGTAGCATAGCAGTGCTCTGGAGAGCCGTTTGCTCAAACAGTTTCCTCATAAGTACTGTACAGGTTTCTTGGGCAACAGGAAATGTGGAAACATCTTAGTAAAGTTATCAGTAAAGCTGGCCTTTGAGTGCAGAGTTCCCAGCTCTGTTTCACAGGACATTTCCACCACCTTTGGGCCAGTTCTACATGAAGGTCCCAGTACAGCTTGTCCTAGCTGACTGTATATCAGAACTTTATCTAAAAGCCTTTTGGCAACATATATCTGCATCTCTAACTTCTCTGATGCTCAGTCCAGATGATACTATGTAGCTGTTGGTGGAAAAGTCACAAAAACATTAGACCTTTTGATATCCTCACTYTTAGCCTTCGTCGGGTTTGCAATATAAGGGGCAAAGTGGTTTTCCCGCTATTATAACAGAWCATCAGCAGTCAGTAGCAGTCAGAACAACTTTTTATTTCCCAGGCTGCAAACAGGCAGAAGGCTGTTCCCATTCCTTTTTCTTTCTGCAGTCACACCTCTGTGCCCTTGCATCAGCTACTGCACTTCACATGACATCGTGCCTCAAGCCCAGCTAGATGATTAAGCTGGTGCAGAACTTGGCAGTCTGTGTATTCTGCTGCAAGCAGTTTGCACTAAGAAAAGCTGCACTGGCTGCCTGTTAATTTCTGAGTGGCTTATATGGTATGAAACTTAACTTTCAGACAGGCCTTGGCAGTGATCTAGCTTAGGGATATCTGAAAGTTCAACCAGGGAAGATACTTGGCATGGAGCCTTCATCTCACCCAAAGCAAAAACAGGCTTTCAGTGGTAGCTCCACAGGTCTAGGACTCAGCCCTCTTCATAGCTTGCAATAACCCAAAGTGGTTACTCTTCAAAGATTTTTTTTTCACCTTATTCAATGTGGAAGAAGGAAAACAAATGACTGCTGAGCTGACAAGTTCTGACCCAAAGCAGCAACTCCACCTCTGACTAGGAGCCTCTCATACAAACCATTGCTTCTGGTACAAACAGGTGATGGATAGAAATAGTAAGTATTATTTCTGCAAGAGAGACTGGAGAGATAAAAGCCATATTTATGGTATAGCTACATGTTGCAGCAGGACAGGCTTTGAGTCCAAGTCCTTACAGAACTGTCCTTACACCCTAATAAATGATACTTCACTTGGAAAACACARCTTAAAGCCTGGCCTTGTGAGGCCCTGTCATTTGTTAGCCAAGACCCAGAGCAACTACCTTTCCCAGCTAAGAGTTTACACAATCCAGACCTCTATGTCCTTCAGTTTCTTCCTTGGTGACATTTTTCTTAGATGTACTGGTGTGATGTGATTGGCATGTTGCAATTCACAGACTGAAAAGCACTTCTTTATTAAATCTCCTTTCCTGTAACAAAGAAAATGCACTGCCTGTTAGTCTCAGTTCGACTTTGTAGCRTCTTCTTGCAAATATGCCACAGGCTTTGTAGTCCCCTGTCCCTTCAAACTTGTACCTTAGAGCACCCCTAACTCAGATGACCTCAACAAACATTCATTCCTGCCCCATCCAGTCTCGCCCCCAGATACATTACAGCCTCAGTAGAGGTCTCGCCCTGCGTTGTCTGGTGGGTCCCATCGAAAAGATGGTTCCATGGGCATAAAACCCATCCACAGCGGTCCTGGCCTCCCCTCCTTGGTGCAGTTCCCAGCCCACCTCCTCCCAGGCCTTGAGCTTGCTCACCTCTTCGCTCGACGTTCTTTATATATATGTGTGTGTACATATATATATATATATATATATATATATATATAAAACAAAGTCCACATTTCTGCAGAGAACACTTACACAGACAAAAATATAAATAGTCAAAAAACTCCTCTTAACAAGAAAGGGCAAGAGAAGAAAGAAAAAGGTTTTAGGGAAACATTTTCAGTAAGTCTCAGTGGAATACTTCACTGCAGGCAACTATGTTATGGGGCTTAATGCCACAGGGTAGTATGGAGTGGCAGTAAGTTTAATAAGAGTCCAGAAAAGGGTAGACCTTTATTTAAACATTCAGGTCTAAACATTCAGAGTGACAAGTTCCATTTTAATCATCGGCTAATGTACTCTTCTAAGGTAAGCCCTCACACTCGAGGACTTRCCTCCCAGTAGTTATCAGTTAGTTTAGGAAGAACTGTCTTTGGTGGGAGGGGAGGATTATTCAGATTATTAATATTATTTAATCCCTAGATGAAATATTCCACAGTTTCAGGTGACAACTGGTAAGTATTGGGAGGGAATGCAATGAACAGACCAGTTTTCCTTCCATTTTAGCAATTCTGACAGCTACTCACCAGCTGACCATTTTCCACAGCTCTTCCTTATGTAGACATTTCCATCATCAGTAACTGCATGAAGATGCCTCTTACAYGCTGAACTCCCACTTACATGGTAATAGAGTGTGAAGAATATTCAAGCAATAAATACCAAAATGATATTTTAGGTATTGAATACATTTGAAACAAAAGTAGCTGGTATTCTTGAATGTATATATAAATAATTGGTATTCCTCAGCTGTTCCTGAAAACATATAGAGAATAATTCTACTAAAAGCTATGTCAAATAAAGACAGAAGGGATGAAAATCCCTGTGAATTTTTAATATGAGAAATACAGAACATACTGTTAATACAATGTAGTTTTTCCATTAAATATTTAAAATATACTTTCTATACTAAATCTGTATTTTAAAAAATATCTGTTCTGTTTATAAATTTGTAACATATTTTATGAGCATTGCAAACAGCCAGTAGAAACTGCTTCAATAAAATGAACTTATCTTTATGTATTCATCCTCTTGATCAAACATTTCCATTTCATATCAAGATGCATTTCTATTTTTCATAACAATTTATACATTTTCTACTTAGAGATAATGCAATTACAAATATTCTTGTAAATCTTTCTTACTCCTCTTCCATACCATTTCATTTAAATATCATTCTGTTATTTACAGTTGCTTCATTTTAATAAGAAAAGATGCWCACAACCAATTATTTAATTGAATGCTGCTTCTCAACATACTATTTATCTCTTTCAAAATAACTTGCATTTTCTGTATTTTGAGCAGATATCAGAAAACATCATTGTTATTTTGTCAATAACATTTCCGCAACATGCCACTCTCTGGAGTAAGAGCTGATATGAAAATGGGAATCAATAGTCCCATCCACCCTACCAGGTCTGTGTTCTCTTTTACTGGACAAAGTAAATACTTTATWCATGAAAGACCTTCAGCTAGGTTAAATCAGCATTTATTTGATGCCTTAGACCTGAGCTGAAAATATCTTAGTTTTGTAGAGGGTTGCACATGTGCCTCATTCTTTCCTACTCCCCAAAGAGTGGACAAGTCCATAAGAAAGCCCTGCTGTGAAGGAATGCTGCTCAGCCACAYGTTATCTCAGTAAAGACATCTGTGCAGTGCTCCCCTTTATTCTTATTTATCTATTTATCTTTTTTCCRTTTTCCATTTACATTTAATGAAAGTCTATCTTATGAGAGGGGAACAAAAGAGCTGAATACTGAATTAAAATAGGCTATACAAACCGCATTTCTACAGTACAGCAACATCCTTTCATGGAGTTTTGGCTTTTTTTTAAGGTGTGTTTGCAATTATTCCCCATTTCTACATCATTTAAATACATATGAAATAGTAGTTACCAAAGGCTATCTAGCGTGGGCTGGTACAGGCAGAATTGGTGCCCCAATGCTCCTCAAAACACAGATGCAAAAAGGAACAGTCACCTTTGCATCTGATATAAAATATTGAAGTTGATTCTGTTATACTGTCTTAGTCCAATGGGATGTGCTCACACCTTAGTTCTGCCAAAATAATTGATAAAGTGTATTACTTTAACACTAAGATCTCTTAAACCGAGTGCTTAACTTTGCACAGCTRTCTGAGCTAGTGTTACCGATTCCTTTTTGGTGTGCGAATTAGGAAACACTTTTAATTACCTGACAATGTTACTATCTTTTTCTGTTGGACCCGTTCTTCATTAATTCCTACTCAAAATCCTGCTCTTCCTGCTCATCAGCRCATGATGGTCTCAATTACTGTGCACAGTTCACCCTCGGCTCTGAAGACAGAATTATTCCTCTCTTCCTKGGCTTCGCTGCAGCATGTGATATCAGTTTCACAAACATTTAACTTACTCCCACAGTGCTTCTGGTGGGATGCATTAGCGGTAGAGATGGTTATACATAGAGAACAGAGCCACAGAGAGTGTATGGTCAAAACTACCCACTAATTCAGGATGGAAGATTTGAAATATGTAAGGCTTATCATTTTATAGCTCATCTTATTTTCAACAGCACTTCAGATATTCAGAAAAGAGCTTCTATTAGTTTCAGACAGGATTGTGCATGCTAAATGCTCCTGGAAGCCCGATCCTAAGCTTTCAAGCTGGGTACCACAAAATGCAAATGATCTTCTCTGAAAAATTTGGTTCATGTGGCTTTCTAGGATCACTAAGGGATCTTATGGCAGAAAAAAGGCTGGAGTGAGATGCCAGGAGAGGACCTGGCTTTCTCTGCCCACCATGCCCTGTCCTGCCTGCTACTCATAGTCCAGTTGATAAAACAAACAAGTTACAGAAACAATTTAATTTGCTCCACTGCTCTGATACAGTCCAGAAGCAAATTCAGGCTGCATGCTCAATGCAAAAGTTCTGGCTGTCCTTTACACAATATCATTCGGCCACAACAGGCTACGGATGCACAACAAAGTCCAATTAAAGCTATTTGGACAACTTTAGTACTGGCACTTCTGAATGTTCTTAATATTTGGGTTGTCTTAAAAAGGTAGCATTTGGACATAGTCTTCCAGATTGTTTTTTGAAGAAAGGTGATAAAAATTTAATCCCATCGTTTACCATCAAATACCCATGTGATTCATTTTGGTTGGCTGAAATTTCTATATTTCTAAGGGAAAACTCCAACACCAGAGCCAGCTGAGTACCTGACAGCAGTGTTAAGCGGACCAGCTTTAAGTGGTTTTGTGGACCAGCAGCAGAAGAGGATGAGATGAGTGAGGTTCTTTGTTGATGCACGTATCCAGGGAACGGCACAAGACATGGATTTRGGAGACCCTTTCAAGGTCTGGATGCCCATCTGACTTCCTTGGGGACCAGCRTTGGGAGCAAAGCCACTGAATGCAGAGGAGAAAGAAGCCATCTGTTCTTTACCCCGTCGCCTGTCACAATCCAGTCATTGCGGGAAAGCATCAGGTTAAGCCCATCAACCATCAGTAGCTCCTGGGTGCTGCTCTGTGCACATGCACTCCAGTCAACAAGGTCCTGCAGAGGTGAGTGACTGCAGCCTCTTCTGTGAGGTTGGTCCCCAGAGAAACTTTTAGCTGTTCAGCTTGGACAAGGAGTTAATGAGCAAACACAACCCACCATGGTTTTTTTGTATTCCGGTACTTAGGACAAGTTTGGAATGGGGATGGTGAGAAGTATGTCCTTGACCCAAGGCCTTGGCTACAAGAGAATTCCCAGACCCTACCAAAAAGCACAGATAGTGTGGAGCTTTCAAGTTTCAACAGTTACATGTCTTTGCCCAACCTCATTCTGAGAAAAAAAATCAGTGGGCAGTGAACATCCCCTTAGAAAGCTTCAATGGCAATAGTAGACACTTTCCTGTATTCTTAGAAACAGAAAGCAGTGTCTTATCACAGCAAATACCAAGACTTTTCAGTAAACAGTAATGTCTCCAAAGCCATCTATAATTAAAATAACATYTGTAGTCCAAAATAGTCACTTCAAATAGTACATTTCCAAGTATTTTTAAATGATTAAATAATGAAGCACAAGCAGAAATCTAGAAAGAGTAATCAAATAATCATTAATGATTTGACATGTAATCTTGAACCTGTGAACAGATGACTGTATGCTGTTCTATGGCGAGAGGCCAACACCTTTCGGGAACATAGCCTTGAAGTTATAATTTAAATCCTCTTAATCTGATATTTCTTTTTTTTTTTTACTTTTTTTGTTACAAGTGGCTCTGTGACCAACAGTATGAAGGAAGCTGGATTTCCTATAGATTTGCTTCTTCAGGTTTAGCTGTCAAGAAGATGTGCCATAAGGCATGAACAGATGCTGACTTCACTGTGTAAGGTATTAATAGGATGTCTCTTCCCTTCTTAGTCACCTATTTTCATGAAAATTTATAGAATCTATCTGTGAGACCTATATCAGATTTTTTGGGGAAAGGTCTGTAAGTTCAAAAGCTAGCAGAGAGGGCAAATTGACAYGATATGGTGATAAAAACTTTTCTTTTTTTTTAAGGAAGAGGAGCTGAGAAGGTGTAYGTGTATATAATCACCGCATGTACACGGGCAGATCTACAGAAAGCATGTACAAGCAGAGCACAGTTGAAACRGTTGCAGCTATGCCAGTTGACATGAGTTGAAGATTTTACCCGTATTATATATTCTAGCCTTTCATTTGCTTAGCATGTTGAGAGACCAAATGGTTTGCATTTCTTAAAGTAATGCATCACTTGAAATAGATTTCTAGGATGTAAGTGCTGTAGCTACTGCATGTGTTTATTRTCTTTGCCCAATAACTGACTCCAAAGCTTAATAGAATGATAYATCATTTTTTGCACAATAGGGGTGGCTTGTTAAATTATTCACATTAGTTATTTGACAGATACTAATAACCATTATTTGGTATTCAAGAGAACGACAAAAATGACTATTTGTTACATTCCTCCATTATCTAATATTCATAAAATGAATGTGATGTAAAATGATTTTCTGATGGATGGCTATCCTGGATGCGTTTAAATGTTTCACATCATTAACTATGAGAACAGATACTGAAACTCGTTTACAAGTGTTCCCAGCGCCTAGGTAAGTAAACTTCAGTCCTAATCAGTGATCTCTTGTGCTGGGTTGGAAAACATCCCGGCCTGGAACATTTCACACTCCCGCACACCTCCGCCTTTCGCTAYGCGCCTGCCAGGCCACTCTCTGCTCTGTTAAAATGTTGGCAATGGATTTGCGCTGCGACCCTCTGCAAAAAGCTGAGATCCCTCAGGAGGTCTCACTTATCCCAGAGGTAAATTGAAGTTGACATTTTTCTTCAGAGATGAAAACCTATTATATTAACACTCGTCGTGTTTCCCACCCCAGCCAACACCCCACCATGAAAACACTCCATTCATAGACTTGATTCATATCGATAGAATGGGCTGCAGGCAGGATTTATTCTCCCATTGTCGATTCCCATTGAGCCAAGGGGTATTTACATGTGTTAATAGACATTACCCATGCAAATCCCTAGTTCATCAATGGGGAAAAGGACTCTGCAAATTGTTAAATCTGATTTTCCAGAAGATTAGAAACAAGTCGCTCTTAATCATATGCTCCTTTTCTGTTTTTAAGAACATTACTCTGATTATCCAAATATAATGACCCAAATATATTCAGTTATGCAGAACAATGAAGGAAAATCAAGTGTCCTTGATTCCCTGACATGTTCCTATGAAAATAACTGATTAAATCTTTCAAAGCAATGTAATTTTTCATCTTCCATTTTAATTATCACGTTACGTATCACTACTGTCCAAATGYAGAAACAGAAGTTTAGTTTTGAATGCACATCCAGCTTTCTTGCTTAATTTTTTTAAACCTTACAAACAAGTTATCAGCTGATCCTGTAAACTCAATGAGCTTTTACTCTAATTGGCAACCAGGAGCTCAAATCCTGCCAAAGCATTACTGTTCTATGCTTCATTGCCAGTATAACCTGTTCAAGCCCCAGCAGCCATGCTTTCAGCTGCAAGATGGGAATTTTTCAATTGGAAATGAACAAGCTAGAGAAACTCAGCTGGTTCCAATCRGTCAGAAGATGGCTAGGAATTACCACCAACATGATGAAACTTCAATAAGATGAACACAAAGCTGGTTTAGAAAGTTGTGTTTAAACAGTAGCCGTCAACTGCTCCCTACCGAGGTTGGGGAAATACAGATCTGGGATTCCATGAAAGCCTGTCATGGGTCCAATCACTTTCAATATTTTCATGAATAGCTTAGACGCTTATTTTATTTGCAGATGATCCCACACTGAATGGGTTTACAAGTAAGCTGGAGGTGCAGATGAGAATTCAAAATGATCTTGTAAATCTAGGATGCTTTCTCCAGCAGGAGATGAAATTCAATAAATACAGACACACAGATCCACTGTAGAAGCAGACGATGGTTAGACAGCAAAAGATGTAAGTTAAGGGGGCTTTGACCCAGACATTATTCTGGAACAACTGCAACATGAAATAACACTTAATGGAAGAACCAAGTCCAGTCTCAGATACTGTCTGTAGGCCTCTTCTGTTTGTTTTATTGGACTGTAAAATTGGGGCAAAAATAYGTATTACAATGCAGTCCATATTAAAGCTGAGGCATTCGATCAGTGATGATGGTGGTGGTGTTGTTTACAGAGTCTGCAGCCCAATCTGCCACTGGTAGGAGACTCAGGAGCTAAGGAGGTTTGACTTACAGGTATGTAGGGTCCACAAAGCAGATGATTCACCTCTCCCTCAGCCCTTGCAGAACTCAGRCCATCTGACACACACAAGGGAGAACAAAATTTGGCGCATTGTCAAAACCGCTCTTAGACGGATCTGTATGTGTTACTAAACAACACCAAACATGTAGTTTGACACTAAGATAYTAGATTTTCTTCATCCTACGGACACAGTAAGAGACAGATAAAATGCARTGAAAAGGCATGTACTGACTTTTCCTTGTTTGAAGCCTCTTCACTTGTACTTTGAGCTCTGTGTGTCGTCAGTCTCTAGAGTTCCTCCAACACTTCTCTTTGTGCCAGCACTCACTTTTCCCTGTGTCTGGCCATTGATTTCCCTGCTAGTAGCCCTGTATCTGTGTCCAGACCATCCTCAGTTGGTTGAGCAATGAGCCATGTCCAGGAAATTACTTGGGTTAAAAATGAACTTTTTTGCAGCCTCTTGGTGAAGGACCTATCATAAGCTTTCGGAGGAACCAAAYACATTCTTACTCCTCCAAAAGTGTCTAAAAGATCTGCGAAGCAGAGCTTCTCTCTGTATCAATTCAGTCTGTACATCCAGTCTGCTCTTCGTTACGGTGTCTGATAATTTGCTTGGTATAGCAGACATACAGGACTACGGTTTCCCAGAGCTCTTTTTAAAAATTGGTATCCTATTTACCACCTCCATTTCCTTTTGTGAGACTGATTGAAAGTATAGGTTAACACATCAGCGTTGATAGTTCAGCAGTCTTGTAATTGAGTCTCCTTCAGAGTCCAGGGTGACTCTAGTGGCTCTAGTGATTTGTTGCTATTCATTTTATCAACTTGTTCTAAAACCTCCTCTACTGACAGTTCAATCTGAGGCAGTTCCTCACTCATCTCCAGTAACAAAATGTTCTGGCATGGGAAGCTCCTCAAAGCTCCTCTTCAGAGAACATTAGCACAAAAAAGGACTCATTTGCCTTTTCTGGTGCAATCCTGTCATCTCAAAGTGCTTCCATCACACTGCAGTCATCTATTRGCCCTGTGTGCTCACTGGCAGGTGTCCTTTGCCTACTGTAGTTGAAAAAAAAGTTTTATTATTGTTTTTATGCCTTTTAGTAAATTATTCCTCAAAGTCTATTTTGGCTTGTTTTACTATGGTTCTGCATCTTATTTGCAGAGCCTGTGCTCGTCCTAGTTTCCCTAGTCTGGAAACGAGCTACACTTCTTACAGCCATCTTTGGCAGCCTTCTGTACTAAGTTGCTTAATCTATGCTTATTTTTTTTCCTAAAATATTTTCTAATAACTGTTAATAAACGTATCTACTATGACTCCTCGGTAAGGCTGCTTTTAGATAACCTCCACGCCACCTGCAAGCATTTYGCCCTCTTGGCTATTGCTTTTAATTTCCTTTTAACAAGCCACACATCCATATGTCACTGATTCCTATGTGAAGTATGAACACCGACTTCTCTTGTGCACYCAGATGCTTTACTGACTCTGTTATCGCTGCATCTGGTGGGCATGACCAAATGCTCCACTGGCTCCAAGAGCCCTTGGGGCTTGATAATTGACTCATCTGCTAAATAGACTAAACATGAACATCACCACATTCCTGCTGGGCTCCTTCCTTCACTCTTTATATATAGTCCTTGTGGATGGATACAAGGAGAAAGGAGAAGACTCTCTGTTTCTTGTTTACCTACTCTATTTTAATCCATTTGGTAGGGGTTCCACAGTGGGAATGGGTTCCCTCCTTTTGCAGAGGAAAAGGAGATCTCCATCATCTTGGCTCACTCAGCTTGAGCAAGGAAAATGACTGAAGGCATTTTAAAGCACAATATTGAGTTATCCACAGCTGGTACTCTTCCGCAGGAGCACAGAAAACCTCAAAACATGAATATACCAACACGTACACTAAGTCCTGAAAAAGACCTATGTCATTATAAAATATATGATCAAACTGAGTCATTATCTCTTCTTGGGCTTTAGTTTTGACTCCTGCAAATCCCTCTTTTATGACCCCTACTCACTAAATATTAATCTTCAAAATGCAATGGCTCATCTCTTAATAGGCACTTGACTGGATTCACCCTTGTGTGCAGAAATGTTCAGTGGCTTCCTGTGCATTTCACAATCCAATACAAAATCTGATCACCACTCTTAATGACTTTGTGATTTATTGACCTGCCCATCTTTCCTAACTTCATCTCTTTGAGCTTTATTTATTCCTTTTGTACAGTGAACGGGAAATAAGCAGCACACGAATTTCCTTATAACCAAATGCATGATGATCATAGAACAACAAAATCATCATTAAAAAAGTCCCTCCTTCAAGGTACTCACGTTCACTACTTTTTTTTGCAGCTTGTGTAACCAGGCCTACTAAACACTGAGCAATTATCCCTGCTAGGGATTTCTACCTAATGCCATTATCCCTAATGGCACTAGCAAAGATTTTGCTTCATATGCAGCCCTCATTGATTGTATAATCACACACATTCATGCAAAACATCTCCTGCATGTACTGTACTGTAGGGAAGAGGATCTTGGTATAAATTAATGAAATTTGAAAAGCTCTCAGCATAGAATTTATCAAATTTTTTCACTCATTATTACAGTTTTCTACAAAACAAAATATTCCTGTTTTCCTGGAAAGAACTGCACTTTCCAGCTGTGATTCCGATCTACACTCCAGTTTTTTTCCCTGAGACACAAAGACTTAAATCAGCTYGGAATCCGTCAGCCCCACAAAGTCACTCTACCCATTCAGGAAACCATGTTTGTTTAAAAAGATCCTTCCTCAGGCAACAGGGTGCAGTAGTCTCTATACTCATCCCTGTTCTGACTATTTATGTATACGTGCAGGACAAAGGATATTAAAAAAAGGGTAAGTTCTACCTATGTCCCTAGTAATCTCCAGCATTCACAACATAGCAGACACCAAAAACAAATGGCTAAGACTCAATAAGCCATGGAGCTACTCACTGAACTGGCCAAACAGCAAAGATTAGATGAGCCAGTCCCAAGGTCTGAGGAAAAGGGATCTGTGTCCCAAGAATGATCGGGGGATCCTGGTGGACAAGCAAGGTCAGGTAAGCTCCGGTGAGCTCCTGGAGGTCCTCCATGTGAGTATAGCAAGGCTGAGTGCAGGGCTCTCCTCAAGCCTCACACAGCTGTATCCTGGTCTCAGAGGGCCAAAACTCGAGTGTAAGCATTACTCCTGTTAAGTGCTCTTCCTTCAGAATTGCTCATGTCAGCCTCTTAATTGGTCAGGGCAGAGTATTAATCTAGGTAGTTTAAAAAGAGGCAACAAACCAAGAAAAACAGCAACTATCCCTTTCTTTCAAAATCYGTCTCTGGCTATTTGACAGATTTTGACTGTGAGGGCATTGAAACCACTCCTGCACTGAACACAAGTTATTTGGCCTTGATCACTGGATCAAGCAGAGATGCACCTAACCCTTGAGAGCTTCACTTGCCAAAGTCCTGTGATGAGTGTACCATCTTCACCACATTCCTTCATGCTGCTGTTGTGCACATAACACTTTGTCGAAGACACTGAAATTGGCAGGAGAGCAAGTAAAGCAAGGAGGGTGGTGGTACTTACCGAGTACCATGAGTACTGGTGGTACTTACAAAATAAAGGTCTGTAGCCTGGGAAGCGGGTCTTCCAAGCAATCCACTTAGCCTGCTGCTTAAGCAAAAAAAAAGGCCTATTGCAGTCTTTGGGTATATCTAAAAATATCCAGTAACTAAGCACATGTGTATGCAGCACTTCTAAACCCTGAGAACATACATAAAGTGTAGTTCCAATGTCCAGGTTACTAGAAGTATTTTGAAAAATCAGAAAGCTTACAAAGAAAAGAGCAATTCAACAGCTAAGAAGCTATCCTCTGATGAAAAACTTGGAGTTCAATCTGTTGAGCTCATCAGAAAGAAGACTGAGGGATGATTTGATAGATAGCAGATAAGCACCCTAACAGAGGAAAAATCACGGATATGAAAGAGCTCTTTTAACCTCATGAAGGAAGAGATAACAAGTATCAAACACTGGATGGTGATTCAGGTCCATTCAAATCGGAAATGTGGCACCTTTTTTAGCGTGAGGGTTGAGGGGCACTGGGAGCAAACTGCCACAGAAAGTTATGGATTTTCTCATTCTTAATTATTCCAATGAATTATTAAAGTCTTTCTGAACAATATGCTTCAGGCAAATATGAACATCCTGTGCTTCATACAGAGATAAGTGTGTTAAGCAGAGGGGCAAAGGAAGCAAGAAGAGATCAGAGTAGCCAGTCCTTGCCGGCCACACAACAGCCAAGACTATTCCCTCCATGCCCTTAGGGGTCCTGGTTGCCCCCAGATGTTTCCGGAGAACAAGGCACATCCTGGTGCCTGTTTCTCTCCTATACAGGGGGTGTCTGATAACTCTGCTCCTGGACTCACTTCAGTGCTTCAAGATCTTTGACAGCTGACAAAGATGGCTCCGGGATTTTGGCTTTTCAATACCTTTGAAAGAGAGTGCTGTGAAAAGCATTGGCTTGTCTATGGTAGAGGACACTCTCATTTTTATTTACATTTTGTTTCTTGCACACACGAATCTTCAGTTAGCCTCCTCTTCCAACACATCTGGTCAGCAGCCACTGAATTACTGGCTTAGGGTTTTGTTTCCTGTGTTCTTTTAAATGTCTGTCACATCTGTCTGTACCTTGCTCTGTAAACTAGAGTTACTCTGTGTGACTTTTACTGATGTTTAGTTGATTACTCTTTAAAACTCCACTAACCATAAAACCATGTCAAAATTGGTGTCCACACACTGCTCACTACTATTGGATGCAGYTGATAAGCATCAACAAGTAGCACCAGCTTTGCTTCATAGATAAACGTATTAGCCTATAAAGTTACTCATACCAAAGAGCATTTCTGCTGTCAGTTGAAATCCTGTCATCTTT
Source organism: Rhea americana (assembly GCF_003343005.1). Lineage (NCBI taxonomy): Eukaryota > Metazoa > Chordata > Aves > Rheiformes > Rheidae > Rhea > Rhea americana. Next base: position 3,590,147 of record NW_028186479.1, on the reverse strand, counting down.
ATTCTTGCAAGATTTTGCTTGGCTCAGGAGGTAGTTGTTTCTGTCATTTCCTCRCTGGGTACAGCACAAAGACTTTATTCACTATTCTTGGTTGAGTAAAGGAAGATATCCAGAATGGTTTTGCTTATCTCATAGGCTCCAGTGCATGAAAGACCTGCATTGATACCATTTTCAGCGCAGTGGAAGCCAGGCCTGCTGAGAGCCTGCGTTAGTCATATTAATTTTTAATTCTTTATTATTCTGCCTAATACATTTACAAAAAAAAGTTATTCGTAYACACATTTCCTATCTTTTACTTCCACCTTTGGGTAGCCTGTGTCCACAAATCTGGGTTCTGCTCTACTAGGGCAAACACACCCAAATAGGCCTGCAATCGTGTGAACTGGCACCTGCCCCTAGGAACAGAAATTCTCACTTCCATAAGGCTGGGCACACTGAGCCCATTTCTCACCATGCTGAGGGGAGCAACCTGGCAAAAGGGGTGCCASAGGTTGGGAGTGAGGCAGCAGAGTTCCCACACACGACCGCTGGGCTGAGGTCCCTGTGGAGGCACCTTTACACTTACTGTGAGCCAGCTTGGATATCCCCATGCACTATTTCCCCGCAGACCCACATTAGGGACAGCCCTAGCTACAGATCTGTGTTCCTTCTCATCGAGGTGTTGTCCCACACAACTTCCTTATCCATACGCAAAATCCTCTGGCTCAAGTTGAGTGGCATTTCCAAGCCAGRATGGCTGGTCTGGCTGGAACATCTGCTGCACTTTGAGCTGGTGGAGATGTGGATTAAAACCATCTGCGGTATGTTAGTCCTCCAGCGCCTACACAAAGACGAGTATGATTCATCCCCTGCTGAAGGGAGGAGGGATGGCGAAAGCCCAGCTTGTAACACCAGGGGCAATACGGGGTATGTCCTGACTGCCTCTAATCATTTGCATACTGGGATGCAGCCACAGTGAAAATATCGCAGTGGAGCTGGAAATCATCAGTGTTAGCTCAGAAGGTGAGGGCAGATATGACAGGTCACAAGAAGGCCCACGTGGCTAATAGCAGATGCCAAGGGAAGAAGGAAAGTTAAGGAGCAACACAGACTAGTACTTCCGTGCTAGACATGCTCACCTTCAGATATTGATAGCTCAGAGGGCCTCTGAGGATGAGGTGTCACCTTCATATCTAACAGCCTTTGCTGGGGTATCTCCTCAGTAATCTATTTGCAACACATACAATTTCAGCTGTACAACACCCTGTGGTAACAAGTTTCTCTGTGTAACTGGGTGCTGTGTGAGAAGCATCTTCTTCCCTGWTTGTTTTGAATTACTCATCATAATATCAGTCAGTATCTCATAATTCTCATGTTAGAAGAGCTTCCTTAAAAAACCTGCCGTAATACCTGTGTTGAAGGCAACCATACCAAAAAGATRTTAACTGATGGTATGAATAGAGGAAAATTAGACCCTTTTTAACAAATGCCACCACCAGAGAGCAGGGAAAAGGTCACTGAAAATAGTATCTCACATGCAACAGTCTGATTTCAGGCCAACAGGAAAAAGTTGCCCTGGGAGCACTCTCGGTGCAGCCCCATATTTCCCTGTGCATGCCCCACTCCACATAGGCCTCAAYGCTTTCTCAATCTTCTAACTCTAATCCTAACCCTTAACTTAATCCTAACACTAASCCTAACCCTAATTTCAGGMAKGGCCACAAATTCAGCCCACCACACGGAAAAGTGGCCTGGGCACACTCTTGGTGCAGCCCCGCRTTCCCCTGGGCATGCCCTCTGCAGCCCCACTCCACATCAGGCTCAACGCTTTCTCTCCCAACCCGAACAGAAATAAACCCTTGTAGGACATTGAACTTTTTCCTGAATAGGTTTTGCCTTCCTGGGAAAGTTTGCAGTTTCATGCTCTSATTTTTCTGATAATTTTTTAAATTCTGCTTGCCAAAATTCTAAAAAGAGATTTATTCATTAAAAAGGATGAAAGCAGCACGTATTCTCTGTGCAAAAAGATCAAAAAAAAGTCTGTAAATGGCAGAAGTAAGTGAAAAAACACGAAGAGCAGTGTACTGTATTAATCCTGCCTTGTGGTCGCTTTGGAGCACCTTTTATTTTATTTATTAAACAGTTTCTGCACAAAATGTGTTTTACTCTACGAAAACATCATACAGTCAATACTAACATGGTGCTGTAGCTCTTAAGCGCTGGGGTGGGGAGAGGGAGAGCAGAAACGCCCCTTTTATTCCTAGAGTTATTGTTTTATAAATAAAAGGTGCGGATGACATTGTGTGTACAGCACAGATAGGCYGTAAAGAACCGCTGCAGTGGTTTGATAGGGATGATCTGTCACTGAAAACCCATTAATGTAGGCTGTAGGTGAGGCAAATGTGCTGAAATGTCAGGATGTGGAATGCCAGGAGAGCAACCCTTAAAATAGTCCCACCAAAAATAGTCCATGTGCACAATAGAAGAGGTTTTCTCCTTCATTTATTTATATTCCCAGCTCCCTGACACATTGTCCCTTGAGCGCTCCCGGAGGGAGATAGAGCTGGAGCCTGGGAAAAGGGCACGGGAGTGTGCCTAAAAGGGCAGCTCTCCCCTGCCACGGCACGACGGAGCCGTGGCAGGGAGGAGAGCAGAGCAACCACCCTGAGCGGCTGGAAAACACGCTGGGGGAACTACTGCTCCCCAAACGCCTGAGAGCAGCTTCCCGCAAACAGCCAGCAAATCTTGCCATAGAGCCCAGAGGAAATAAATTAAATATTGCCTATGAGCTGACGGCCTGCTTGTGAGGAGGGYATGAGCACAGGTGTGTAGTTTAATTTAGATTTATATTAGTCTGGTGGCGGTTAGAATTGAAAACTATTGACAGCCCAGAGTGTCTTAAACAGGAATGTGTGTGCATTTTTCAGATTCAACTAATTCTTGGCACAGGCGCCTTYGCCAGCCTGCCACACGCCCAAGAGCTCCGGAGGCCTCGGCTGTGCCTCTGGCGGGCACCGTCACTACACTGGTCTACACTGGTCYGTCCTGCCAAGCACCTACCTATTTAACAGCCTGAGAAAAAATCACCTGTGCCTGCTGCATGTGTTTCCAGCAAAGCTGGATGGACCCTCAGACTGGACTCCAGGTGATAGTCATGCAGTCTTCGTTTAGTCTTCACTAAGTACCTCTTACATGATTTTGGAGGAAAAATCATCATTCAAGAGGTTAAAATACCACAGAGCTTCAGTGTGACTCTGGAGATGCTCAGCAGGACCAAGGTGACTTTAACTAGGAAGCGAGCAACTCTGAGCCACCAAGTACTCCAGCCACACTTCATAAACAGGTGAGACCTATGGTCCCTCATCCATCTTTGGTTTCTGCAGGAGAAAAAAAAGGGGGGGGGGAGACTAAAACCAGGTTTTTAGGGTAGAACTGAGTCACTATGTGTCCCTGAGCATGACAGTCAGAGGACAAGCACGCCAGGCTTTGCATTTGCTGTACACTAAAGGCATAACCCAAGGCAGACAAAGGAAGCCTCCAGGCAAGGAAAACCTTTCTGTAGGAGAAACTCRTATTTTGGCATGTGGTGAAACACAGCCGTATCAGCTACATTTCACTTGCAGTATGTGCAGCGAATGTAGGTGGCAAGCCAGCGCCTGGATTTGCAGTCGGCAGCTTGCAATTCAGTGTGATGACTCAGGACTTTCAGTTTCACTGCAGGCAAAGACTGCTCAGCCCTTCATCAGGCACAGTTCCCGATTTTTTACAAGAAGAGGCTATGTCTTGCTTGCCTAGGTATTGTCCAGTTAAAGCTAATACTGCTAACTCCCAGCATTCAGAAATTTTTTAAAACAATGGTCCTGAAAAATGTTGCGATCATTGGTTTTTATTAGCTTTATACTCATCTTTTCTGTGCTTAGAAGTGATGCTTTCAGACTCTTCCTGAAACACTCAGGGCTGGGGAATTTAGTCGGTTTTGCTCTTTCAGCGAAAATGGAGTTTATCCTGCAGTCACACGACTCCCAGAGCTAGGGCTCTACGAAAAAAAAACGGAGCCTGACAACATAGCTGCCCGACCTCCCTGGGATCTGCAGGTGAAACAGCCACTCCCACGTCTCTCTCCGTAGGATGCGTTAGAGGCAACTCTCGCTGCTGTCGTCTGACGATGCAACGTGCCCACAGTGCTCAGCAGCAGGGTACGTTCACGTGCCGCCGAGCAGCGTTGCCCTCCATGACGCTGTAGGGCCCATCCTCTCCTCCAGGCAGAGGACATCCGGTGCTTTCATCATTCTTCTGCCTTGTTTATCTGTAGGTTTACAGCAGCAGGTGGGAGGAGGACTTATACCTAGGTCAGGCCTAACTAAATAACATGGGATTTGGAACAAATTAAGTAAAAACAATTCATGTGAGTGCTGGAAAGGACAAGGTGGAAGTAAACGTGAGTGAAGCTTTAATGGTAGAAAGAGCTGAGCAGACATGGATGTTCCAGCACTTGGGAAGGTATAGAAAGGAGGCAGACAGYAGTCTTTAGAAACATATATCAAAGAACATATAGATCTTCTCTAGTCATTAGGAGGAAAGAATGAACGACAGAAAAAGAGAGAGGAGAGAAGGCTAACAGAGAAGGTTTAAAGGTTAATTTCCTGATTGCCGGGATATGAAAGGTAATGGCCCCAGATGCCTGAGGATTTCCTTTCAAAAGAGGCCACATCATTTAATGCACTCTTTTACTACTGCCTTCGTGTCAGCTTCCTAGTGTTCCAAAATGGCCTTTTTCACTATTAATATGATAACAATTCACATAATGTGGTCTTCTGATGGACCTCRAAGTTTCTTGCATGTTAGGTAAGGGCAGTAAATCTGTTAGAAATATAACCTGCTCTTGTCAAAGTCAGTGGGAGCTTTGCCACTAATGTCTATGGCAACACGGACAGTCCGATTATGGTGACTAACCATATTAGTCACATCTTTTCTGGAACCTGTTGTTTATGAACAATTCCAAAATGTTTGTTCAGAGAGCTCAATTTAGATGCAAACATTGCCAGCTTGCACTACATGTTATGCTATCGAGAGCTCTCAAACTCTGGTGTGTGTCACCCACAGTCTGTAGGCTCCCACTGCTCTCATTTTAAGCGTGAGATTTGGATTTTGGAGGGCAGGTAGCCTACAAGGAGCTCTTGTTTATAGGAAACACTGTACAGAATGGGAAAGCTGGAGAAGTGGTCTTTGTCTCAGACCAAAAGTTTTAAGGTTGGATGGTTATAAGGAGGTGGTGGGAATCATGGTCCCTCTCCGTTCTTTTTCTACTGCTACATGAACAGGAAGCCCCAGTAGAAAGACTCAGTATCAGCACCTTAGATTCAGCCAAGCATGAATGCCAAGCAGTTGGCCCCACTTGGATATTTGATGGAAAAAAAGTTGTGTGCCTTGAGGTCTCAGCTAAGCTCAGGGTCCCGTTTGATGCACGCATAGTCTGTGGCCACAAGTGTTTATGACTTAAATAGACAAAGTGGAGCAAGATAATATCATCTCTCCATTGAACCGGTGAGGGACTGAAGGCTGACGGGACAGGAAGGCAAGGGCACCCACAGCTCGGGATAGGAATGAAAACTTCCCCTCAGTTGCGCCTTGCCCTTGGCACAACCACAGGCTCGCCCTGCCTCTTTGTAAGGCTTCTCAGGACAAGCGGCACTGGTCAGACACACGAGTTCATAACACTATAATGGGAAAACGGAGTTTACCTGCTTCTAACTGGGGTAATACAGCACTTACTCACTTCTCAAATAAACCAAATAAATCAAAGATTACCTGCTTCTTTTTGAAGAGGAGCTTGAAGTGCCTGAGCAATCAGAAGATGCCTTCCCGAGCTCTAAAAATGTAGCGAGAGTTGCCTAATCGCTCAACTACCGTATCTCCACGGCCTCAAAACATTTTAAAAACTGACATACAGATCCAGTGCATGTAACTTATTTTTGTATCCTCCAACTATGCCAAAAGAGTATTTTATTTTACACTTTAGCAGGAGAGCTATTCTCTACATAAATGGGCCACTAAACAGAGTTATGCCATATTGGCGCTTCTCAGAACATCAGACACGCATATTGCCAGTTTTCAGGATGTGGGATGTAAGATGAATAGATTTCATACCACGACTTCCAAGCCTGCATACTGGGACTTCTGTTCCAACTGCCCTCTTCACCTTAGTGAGGGCAGTTATTTATGTTAAATAGATTAAAGGCTGAGCAACTTAGATTTTCTCCGAGTGATATGTTATTTCAACTTCTTTTACATTAAAATTTGTTTGCATTAGGGAGGAAATAATCATACTCACATGTACCTGGAAAATAATTTTCTTGGGCATTCAGATTTATTCATTTCTTTTTAGAGTGGAAAATATCTTTTGGTCGGTGGCTGAGCGAGGTGGTCCTTGGTGACTATTATTTATTAAAACTTACAATTCTGCCTGTATTTTGTAAGGAGATCTTTATTGTAGTTATAGTGGGAAAGACTTTGTCATCTCTCATAAAAAAAATTACAAAATAATTTTGGCTCAACTATTTTCCCRTTAAAGTAAATAACCTAATTCCTAGAAATGTATTCTATTCAGCACCCAGTACTTCTTTACATACCATAAATTACARGATCTAAAAGGAAGCAACCCCTTATGTTAGTCGCAGCCTTGGTATTTATTGGGATTGGAGTCAGATTCTTTGGAAACGCTTTCCAGCACTGTTTAAAGACTTTCAATTTTCAGTTTTACGTAATTTAACCACTTAGAAGCTTTTGTTCAAAAATAGCTGTGAGTATTCTTATAACATAAGTATAATGGGATGATTACATTACTACAGAAATTCTGGAATTTATATAAATACGATGACAAATCTCCCTCTGTTTCATTCAGGCTGCTTGCATATACACTTTTTCTCCCTCTCTCTCATAYATTGATCGGGGCTACTGATGAACTGGTAAATCTCTTCTTATTTTGCTACGATTACCAAAACGTCTGCTCTCCCTCTTGTAGGAATCCTTTAGATAAYGAAGCTGAAACTCCGGGGGTATCATGGCATGTATCAAACTACAGGGCTACTCACACTCATACGCAGGCGGGGATGCAGACCCCTTTTTGCCACACTGTGGACCCCCGTGTCCACAGCACGGGCAGACATTTACTTCTGCCGGTTCTGCCCCAGGGCTGGGAACTTCTGGTGGCAGGGCAGAGAGCAGAGCCAGCTGGCAGGAGCACCGAAAGCRGGTAAACACACCAGCCTTTACCTGAATAGTGTCAGCAGCAAAACAGAGCAAAGGTTYGCTTTCTGCTTCATTTGCAACCTGCTCCTCCGGTGCTTCGCTGCTTCTTTGTAGCAGCGAAGGGTTCAGCATATCTGTGCACCAGAAAGCTTTCCTAAATCAATAGTCTCCTGTTGCTACATAAATACCTAACTGGAGCAAAGATGTTTATTTTCAAAGTAGGAGATGTTGCTCCTGTGACAATGTTTTATTATAATGATTTTGATCCTGAACCTGCAATCTTTACACTGAGACAAGACTCCCCTTGATTTCAGTGCAAGCTCTGTCTGACTAAGGATTTCAGAATTAGTTCTTTGCTTTTATTTTTATTGAAAAACAAGCCCTCACTTGACAAGGGAAAAGCAGTAAGTGGATCATGTCAGGGGAGACAAGCTCCTTGGRGAAATTTCAAGCAGGAAAAATACAGCTTTTCAATTACAAGGTAGTAAGTTACAAGGTTAAAGTTTTAAGAATATTCCAGGAGAAAGACAACAATGTGCTGCTGGAAATGTACCTTTTCCATCAGAAAATGCCCTATCAGCAAACCCCTCAAGTATTTCTCAAGATAGAGACTATGCAGATGAATACAGGYTGAAATACTGAAACCAAGAACAGGAATATACTTCCATGAAAATTTTAAATGTTTATATACTTGAATTAAATCTATTTTGACCTAAGGATTTTTGAGGGAAGACTGCGTACCAGTCTGGCCACGCTTTCTGCCACCAAAAGGGCCACAACTMCAAGGAGGCCATGAGCTCGTCCAGGCACCAGGCATCTCCTGCTCCATGGAGAACTACCAACACCCACAGCCGGCATGCATGCACCGTGTGCGGTGGAGATCACGTCCGCGCCCAAACCCCGTAGGGATCGGCGCTGCATAAAGCGCAGCAGCTGGTAATGATTGTAGAGGCTGGAAATGCCATCCTGGTGCCTGAGGGCGGGGGGCCGGCAGCGAGCCCCCACAGCGCCACGCGGCGAGGTGAGCCATGCCGGCAGAGCAGGGYGGGCACAGGAGGCTGCGGTGCTCGGCTCAGTGCAGGTAAAGTGGAGCCAGGGTTATGCCTCCAGCGGTGCGGGCAGGAGGGCTGGAGCCTCCAGAAAGCCTAGGGCAAAAGGCCACCAAGGTGAGGGATGATCTGGCACAGCCTGGACCCAAGAGTGTGTTCGGAGGGGTCTGTGGATTTGGGGGAGTTGTTTGTTGTTGTTGTTGGGTTTTAACCAAAAATTCCCACCAGGACAGGGTTGTCAGCACAGGTCAGGTTCACAGCYACTGGGTGAGTACCTGGGTGTGCTTCGGTGCCCTGCTGAAGCAGGTGGGCACCTCCAAAAACTGGCTGTGGTCTCAGCAAAATTTGGCAGCTGGTGCTGCAAGCAGGGCTATGGCAAGGGGGGTGTGTATTCCCCAGGAGGGTCACTGAGCTAAAGAGCAGCACAAAGAAGGCAACCCCAGCGTCTAAAAGCAGGGAGTAAGAGCCCACGTTAGAGTAACTCAAGTGCTTCAAGCTAGCACATTGCATTTCAAAGGCGGGCAGCAGTGGTGGCCACACAGCTGACCCTGTGGCCCCAGTGGCTCCTTACCCAGGTAGGGTCTCACCCCCTGGCAGGATCCTGCCCCCGCCACGGGGCAAGGTTTGCCCCTGGCTTGGCATCGGCACCGCTCGCTGAGCCCTCACCAAATACCGATCTTCAGAAGTTGAGGCCCAGCCAGCATCACTCTATAAAAATTAGTTTTTGGAATGGCTCATTCTTACAGCAGGCTGCCAGTGTGTTTTAATGGGATTGTGTAGCCCCCCTGCTCATGCTTTTTAAAAAGAGATAACACCAGGGTCAATATTTTTAATTAAACTCATTTCTTTATAGGTGGCAACCACAAGCCTCTTCTCCCTGTGAGCAAACTATGTCTGATACAGGTGCGTGCGCGCTGCGAAAAGAAGCTGGCAGGAGGCAGCTTTCCCTGGGGCGACTCCCAGGCCCCCTCATCCCCCCGCTGCGAGCGGGGGCCGCCAGGACGGCCCGCGCCCTCCCTGCCTCCCCCACGCAGCCAGATCCCCCCTCCCCGCCTAGTTCAGAACACCTTTTCACACTTTTTTTAGGGGGAAAAAAAATGCGACTACAACGCGAGCCAGGACCGTTTCAGGCAACTGGGGAACTCGCTATAGCGCCGTTACTTTTTTAACGCCGGGGCCGGCCGTTTCCGCAGCGTGCGGATGCGGATGCTCCGCGGCCGCGCGAGCCGCGACCCC
>NW_028186479.1:3568275-3579244 GCF_003343005.1 Rhea americana | reverse complement strand
GGGCTTGGGGCAGCGCCCGGAGCCGCGGCAGCGCGGCGGGGGGCGGAGGGGGCCCGCGCCGTGTGGCACCCGCATTATGTCATTTTGTGGCCAGAGCCTCCGCCTCGGGCTCCGTGTGGAAAGTTGCTGGAACTCCCCAAATGCGGAGCGCCGAAAGGCCGGGCGCTGATGCCGCTCGTGGGGATGCGCTCTTCGAAACCTGCCCCCCTTGCACCATTGTGCAGAGCTTCCTTACCGCACACAGGCGTTGTCATAGCAAAACTCTGTGGCCTTAACGCAGCCTGCTGATAGTCGTGGAGGTGTGTGCGCTGGGTGCCAGGTTGGCTCTCCAAGCTGCGTGCTGTATTTTAAAATATGCACAGCAAAGGGGGGGGAAAAGACTCCCCTTCCTAAATGTAGCTGCAGAAGAAATGTTTCTCTAATACTTCCCTTGTGCGTTTGCTTTTTAGAACAAAGTTCTGCAAGCATGAGGTGCTAGCYGCCGTTTGCCTTACGAGGTGCGGAGCAAAAGCAGCCTTTGGGTTTTTCCATTCGCGCTTTTGTTTGGAAAGCTGCTAGACAAAAAGCCCGCTGGTCGGGGTGCTCGGAGGAGAAGCCCCTCCGCCGGAGCACCCCGCTGCGGGAGCYGCGGCCGCGCCTGGGGTCCGCTCGCGTGCCCGGGAACCGCTGCGCGGGAACGTTCCAGAAGCGCCGCGCCGCCCCTTCCCGCGGCGGCACGGGCGCTGCCTGGTCTGCAGGAGTGCTCCAGAGCAGCCACCTCTTGCTAGCAACCGCACAAGTGGAATAAGCAATCAGGTTTTCAACACTGATACAGCAAACCGCATTTTAACCTGGGAGGAGATAACGTAAAGCTTCTGCGCTAAGTGTCTGTAATGCGGAGGAACTGCAAGGAGAGCTTGGCTTTCCTCGTGCAATCGTCGTACCAAACTAGTCGTGGCTCTGCAATCATTTGGGAAGCACTAGGAAATGGTTTTGCTGTGCCGCTTCTACTGAAGCGGTTCTGTGAAATCCAAGTTGCTGCAATCTGAAAGAAGCTAAAAATGGCAGTATTTATTGATGCTTCTTTTTAAAAAACCTTTTTTTGTGTGTGCGACATGCCAATAGTTGTAAAATAGTTTTTAGAATATTTTGTGTGGCAGGATGGCGTCTTCTGCTCTCTAACAAACGAGGTAAATAGCACAAAATCAGCTGAGAAGGGGCAGTCCGCTCAGAGCGACAAGAGGAGGAAGAGTGCTTGAAGAGATCTTGATTTCAAGCCCTACCTTCCATATCCCACCACTTGTCCTACGCAAGCAGAATTATTACCTCTTRAAGGTGTGAATATATGAATTTTAAAAAGACTTTCATGTTTTTTTTTTCTGGGGCTTACCAGGAGGGAAATGGCTACTCACTAAAGCATATGCTTTAGGTGTTCCCCAMATGTTCTTCCATTGTAACTGTAACTTCGAGAGGTTAAAGTATCTAGAACGTTTCTCCCACCTAGTAGCTGTGTCTTGCATAATGTGCTTAGAAAAAGCATATCACTGGCAAAACCACAGGTAGCTCTGGGGAAGGGCAACTTTTACTGTTGAAACGCTCAAAGCCAACAAATAACATCTCCACAAATACCTGGGTCTTGCAGGTCTTCAGCGTGGTTGACACCGCTACAGCTTCCTGCATGCGGCTCAGTGCAACATGTAAGTACAGGAGGCGTTCCTCCAATTTTTCGTGTGTGTGGCTTTCAGTAGACTATCCTTTTTTGTCTCCTTCCCCCTCCCCTCGCCTCTCCTAAATGGGTTGTTTGCGACAAACTGGGAAGTAGCATATTGCAGATGTTTTTGGTCGAGAGGCATTGTGGGTAATATCTGAAGGTCTCTGCCTTTGCGTGCATGGGTGGATCTGGTTTTACCACACCAAAAATACATAACCAGCGAAGAACTTGCCTGTGTTTCCACTCCTCGCCCAGCTGTCACCTGTTTGTTATGAAAGAATGAGATATTTCTCTTAATTTGYGGCAGCGTTACGGCCTTTCTTGATTCATTGAATTGTCTGAAGGTAGGTACCCTAAGGACTTCATTTATACCACTGAACGCTCAATGTTGAAAACCACAAAGCAAAATTAAGGTATGGTAATATGTGACTTGGCTTTCATGTGAAAATAGTATTTTTATCTAATACTCTCTAAACTGTCTTATCAGTGCGAAACGTCTGCCTATTAAATTCCTGTTTTGAAGGGGAGAGTTGGCCACACTGCCACACAGGTTAAGTAATGGTTGGTTGATAGGATTCTGTTAAATGCATGCCTTGATGATTCGGTATAAGGAATAACTGTTCTTAATATGCCTGTGTTTCGACTTCAGAGTAAGCCCGTGTTTCTGGGTGCTCTTYGTATTGCATAGATGCATCACTGCTATCTGGAGATGTTAAATAGCTCTTAGAAAGATGCTGTTGGTAGGAAAAAGATTGATGTTCTTGAGATCAATTTTGGAAGGGAGGGGGGTTGGAAATCAGGCCTTCCTGAGAAAACCATGTCTTACCTGATTACTTTCCCTTTAATACATCAGGCTRTATGACGCTTCATTTTGACTTGCATTAACGTTATATTGTTGGCTACTCTTAAGCTTGTGTTTTTAAGAGRCAGATGAGGATTAAAAATTTCTTTTTGATTCAACTGAGTGCATATAGCAAGTCATGGAAAGAGAATGTGTTACTTGTGTTTTCTTTTTTTGCAACAATTTTTATTTTCTGTACTTCAGTGCATCTTCAACATTTCTTTTTCATGATAGGTATTTGGTATTTAAGGTAAGACTGCCTAAAATCATTCACACAAATGATGATTAAGTAAATGTGATGCAAATTCTTACATGAGAAACTTGATGTTTACTCTTGCTGGGAATTAGGTAGTTAAATCCATGTATTTATTGCAAATTCTGTAACTTGGGTTTCATAAAGAAGTGTAAAGTTTTCTAACAAATTCTCTTTGCGATTCGTACATCTGTGTGTCAGTGCATACGCGTAGCATGGGGAGAGAAAGCGAAAACATTTCTTCCCCTTATTTTAACTGCTGCGTTCACCTTACGTGCAGACAGAATGAGGGGAGAAGATCCTTGTTCTCAAAATAATTTTAGGAAACTTAAATAACCAGTATGGGCTTACTGGGAGGGGAGGCAGGGAAGAGGGGCTTTGCGGGTGGGTTACTCCTGTTTCCTCTGGTGTTTTCTTCCACCTGTTAAGAGCTGGGTCCCCGGTTTGGGAGGGGGCAGTGTTGCGGAGGAAGGTCCGTGCTGTCCTCCCCCTCCATTGTTTCAGCCTGGGTGGGKTTTTTTTTTTTGTTTTGTTTTTTTTCCCCCTTTTCGCGTGCGACCTGCCGAAGGACAGCTGGGGAGGGGAGGAGAAGAGCAGCGTGCGCGCCGGCATCCGTGTCTGCGGCGCGTATCGGTGCGTGCGCCCGTTCGGGGGGCGCGCGCGCGCGTGGGTCCCGTCGCGGCGCGTGGGTGGGTGCGTGGGTGGGTGGGGCCGGCGCGGCGCTCGCGGCAGCCTTTTGTCTAAAGGCGCGTGGCGTCCCGCCGCGGGGGAGCGGAGCCGCTGCGCGTGTCTCCCGTCGGCGCGGAACACGCCGCGCGGGGGCGGGCAGGGGCTGCGCGGCGCCCGAGAGGCGGGACGCGGGGGCCGCTTGGGTTCCCGGCGCGGCCTGGGGAGTCGGGAGTCCGAGGGATGGTTGCTGAAGTAATTCCTGGTGGAGGCACCGCTAAAGCCTCGAGCAGCAGGAAAGCCCCGCGGGCGGGTCGCGCACGGGTTTGCCGCGCGCGAGTGAGGAAGATGAATTAACTTCCTCCGAGGTTCGCACGGCGGCTGGCAAATACGGATCTTGCTGCTCCTAAGCTGCGTTTCAAGTCTGCTGTATTATGGGGTGGATAGAATTACTRGATAATTACAGAAAACCTAGTGCGTTAGCTAAGCTAAATGTAGGCATCGTTTGAAAYGTTAGTTTAGTGACATCGAGTACTATTAAATGCTCCTGGTGGAAAAATATCTCTGCTTTTTTAAATGCTGAAAACGCTACGTGATCGTTAAAGAATTCCTAATATTTCACAAATAGGGTACCTACAAGACACTGTTCATTCTTAAAGCTCTAGCGGGTAAAATCAAGTCTAACCCCAGATACATGCAAGCAACTATTCATGTTTTCCCAAACTTACACGAGCTATACATTTTATACTAAAATGTTTCAGGACTTTAGCAAACCTGAATCTATTGAAAATTGTGTTGTGCAGGAGTCTGCTGCAATAGTGAATTTGGGGAGAATCACATACAGTTGTGAGGTATCTAAGAAATAATAAAACTAGTGTTTGTGCTGGTTTGCTAGTCCATTAAATGCTAATTATTTCCTTTAAAAGGGAATGAGGAGTTTAAAAACATGTGTTAAATTGTAAATGAATGCCAAATGACAGTATTGCCACCAAAATGCACAAYTCTCTATGGTTTATGCTTTCTGTGGAGACTAATAGAATTTAATTTGCATCTGTCGAAAAGAAAATGGTGGCTTTTAGTCATCGCTCGGCAAAGACTGAATAGAAAACTGATGTGGTGAAGTCTTAACAGTAGGACACTATTTTGCAAAGAAAAATGTGTATACGGAAGTATCATCATAAAGCTAGACAACTTTTAAAATGAGCAGTGAATATTTGAGGTGCAGTTCTTTTCTACTGTGCTTAATATCAGAATGTTAATGGGTATCTGCATTAATAGTACACACTCAGGCTTATGTATTGCAATACAGATAAAAATTAAAATAGGGAATAGGCTAAAGAGGGAAGCATTAAGTGCTATCCAGGAATTGATTTTTTTTTTTTTCTTTTTCTCTTTTTTTCCTTAAGCTTATCTAAGATACTCAATGGTAAGATGAAAAAGTGTTAATGGTGAATGGTACATATTTATCATCTGTACAGCATTGATCTAGATGAAAGGGAAACAAGTAAAAATCAGCATTTTAATTAGAACTTCAAAATCTTGGAGATTAATTTTTTTTAAACCTGTAATCAGTGTAAATTGGAGTGGAGGACAAGGAAGAGATTGGGAGAACCACTGCAGGAGCACAGCACATGCTCTACTTCAGCTCTGTATTTAAGGAGTTAAGTACTGTGATGGAAAAAGATAAAGTGACCATCTAAACTTACTGGATTTCAAATCAACTAGTAGCACTTCTGAATTATAGAGTATTTCTCAAAAATCAGTGTGTTGCATCTGTGCTTTGTCTGAGTAGCAGACCTATTTGCAGAGCTGTTTGTCACACTGTCATTTTTATTATAATAGAGCTTATATGGAAATATTTCTGCAATGCATCTAAAGAAAAGACAAATGGCAGTGTTTATAGAAGGTGGCAGATTATACTGCAATGTGCATTAGGGAGGAGGGAGTTGTTATCCCTTAGCCTCCTTAAAAGGAGGGGTTTACGTTATTTTGTTCAAATATGGTGCATGTTACATTGGGTTAGCGTAAAGATTAACACGATAGGGTCCTTAACCTGGTTAAGGACTTTGGGTCCTGCCCCAGGGTAAATAATGAATATGGTTTTGTTTGCCCAAACAGYTTCCTCCTGAGTCTTACTGTATGGAAAATAGTTGGGAGTCTGTTCTTTTGTAATTACTTGTCTTGCATATAAATAAATTAAAATTTTTTTTGAAGTTTGGCTTTTCTATATTAAAAAAGATTGGAGAGGGATTTTCTTGTTTTACTTCAACTGAAGGGATTGATCTCATTTTAAATATGTCCGTATTTAAAGAGCACAAACATCAATTTCAAAATAAAAAATAAATGGTGACCTATTTAAGTGATGTAAAGCAGCAATTACTCTTGTGGAGCTGTGCTATTCAACCTCAGTAGGGAATGTGGCCCATTCTAGTTCAGCTGTATGCTGTTAACTAAATTCCAGATTTGTATGAAAGTTATTTCTAAGCATAGGAGAAAAGTAATGAAGGAAGGTGAAGGGGAGAAAAACTGTTTTTCTTTCCTCATTTGGGGAAGACTACTTTTCCTACTTAATAGATTTAATTTCTTCCTTTTTCCCCCCACAAAGTGATAATACAGAAGATGACAAATTTTAGAGGCTGTTGCAGGTTTCACTTAAAAGAAGGTGMAAAGCTGGAGATGAATTCCCCAGTGTCCTGATGAGTCCTGCCTTTTTCCCGCATYCCGGGGTGGAGCCTGGCCCGGATGGCTGCAGGCTTCCAGGAGCTGCATGCCTGGCCTGAGAACAAGTACTTTGCTGCATTTTTTGACTGATCTTTGTTGTGGTGAAAATCAGTGTTTGTCTCAAACTAGCAAATAAGTAGGTTACTTTTAAGGGCTTACTGAAGTGAGAGCTTATATTTGACTCTTTTTTGTTTGTTTGTTTGTTTTTCTTGGTTTTGTTAAAGCTGTCGGTTGGGATCTGAATCTAGACTAGAACTAATTTGAGCACCTAACAAGGTAACACAGTCATAGCACCATTGCAAATCATACTGGAGGAACATGGCTTCTTCCCAGTGGCTCACCAGTGCTATGCTTGCAGTATCCTGAATCCTTCCTCAGTGCCAGTCCACATTGCTGAGAATCCTTTTCTTTGAAGTGTCTTACACCCTACAGCTCCCCATTAACACGAGCTCAATGTTTCCATCATTGCTAGAGTCAAAGTTTACCTGTTTAGCCAAGGCATGGAGGGAAGGGTGTCCTCACCTCTGTGTCTAGGTGACCCTGCTTGAGCAGGGGGGTTGGACTAGATGATCTTGACAGGTCCCTTCCAATTTTACTGATTCTGTGATACGTGCTAGTCAGCCTTAAGGAAGCACTCTGCCCTTTATGAGTAGTCAGTGGAAATGCTCTTAGCACACAGTGGTATTTATTGTATTGGTGACGAGTACTGGTCTTTCTCCCTTAAATCTCTGCTGCTGAATGAGTGCAAAATTCAGATGAGCTTCCCTCCAATGTTGCTTTTCCAATGAGGAATTGGGCAAAGGTGGTGGAAGCTGTTTATCAAGTTCTTGTAGGCTTACTGTTAGGTGAAGGGTGATCCTCTGGGAAGGGTGTGCTGTGTAGTCCTGCCTGACTCTTGCTTTGTAACCTGCTTTTGTAGGGGGGAGGTAGGAAGAATGGTTCAGATTTTCCCTCCTCAAGACCTTGCATATCATAGGCCCCTTCCAAAATGGGGGCAGCTTTCCTGGAAAAAGACAAGTCTCTGAGCATCTGAACACACTACTCAGCTGGCTATCAGTGTTCAAGCCCACTGAAATAGTGTACTAGGGGCTACACACACTGGCTAAATACAGCCTTTTGGGGTGGAAGGAATTTTTCTTTTTACTTGTTTATTTGATTTTTTTTTCCTTGCTTAAATAAAAGCAATGTCTAGTCACCAGAGAAGTGACTGAGAGGCACCCTGTGCCTCATAGCCAGTGAAGGGGGCTTAGATGACACCACTTGGGGCCAAACAGCCGGAGGGTTGATGGGGTTTGCTGCTCTGTCTTGTGCCCTCTTCCCTGCGCAGTGCGCTCAGGAAGGCACTGCATCAGACTGTGGCTTTAGCCCCTGGACAGGATCGTTTGCTGGATTATGGAGGCTGTCATCTATCATCGCTGTCGCAGACTGTAAAAGACAGTCCAGTGCTCCTGACGAAGCGGCAGGAGGATTGGACGTGATTGGGAAACAGCTTGCAGGGTTGGCAGGCATTTTTAAGTAGGAAAGGGATTTCAGAGGAGGGAAAGAAGTTGGGGAGGGARGGAGCAACCACCAAAAGACCTACAGCAACAACTTTACCTTTGCACCAGGAGTTAGAATTTACATAAACTAGGAAGCTAAAATAAGTGTGCTGGGGCCCAACTGGAGATGGGGATTTTAGAGGGGGTGAGAGAGAAAGAAGAGAGGAGGCAATATATATGGGAAGGTCAGAAGGATTAAGACTCCTGTCAGAGAAAGCCAAAGGAAAGTGAGCAGAGTTCCTGGGACGGAAGAAACTGTGTATCAGATAGAGCTGCCAGGTCCCTTGAATGTTGTGGTGCTCCGAAGGGATGTGTGTGAGGCAGCAGAGCTGGGAGCAAGCTTCCCGGAGCCGGTGTGTCAAGGGGGGGGGGGGAGAGTCATGGCAGGTGTCTGGCTGAGCAATGAACGACCCATCTGAGGTATCCAATGGTTGATTTTTTTTTTTTTTTTTTATAATGAGATAAATGGCACACTTACAGTCTAAAAACTCACAAGTCATGGTACCTCCTGGCTTGATGCTATTCTAATTAAAGTATGCTGATGTTCTGCCTTTGGTTTCGGTAGATAAAATAACTAGATGGAGAGAAGGTTGCAGTGGACAAACACCTGCACAAGCGCACCATCTCTCTGAAGTGTTAAGCACTCGCATACCTGGTCACACTGGGAGCTGTGGTGTTCCCACAGTGTACCCTCTTTKTATTTTAGGGCTTGTTGCTTACTCAAGCAACATCAGTGCTCTGGAAACGTCCTGGTCTTCCTGCAGATATGTTTTCAATAACGTCAAAATGACTGTACTCTAATCATGAACACCTTTTTTCTAAACCTTGATGGTCAGCTTAAGAGATAAGCGAATGATATTAGGAAAACAGGCGAGAGACCACAAGCAAATTCACTGAGCCCTTCTGTCAAAATTGAGTGCAGTGAGCAAAGAGGCACCTAGCATGGTGCAGCATGTTACACAGACAAGTGCATCCAGAAAGCCTGTGGTGGGACAGGAAAGCCGTTGTTGCCATCAGGTACCACACTGCCCCAGTGATGCCTGCGGGACCTCGGTTGTTGCCAGCAATTGCAAGAGAGCAGCCACTGACCTTGTGCCACGTCTGGTATGTGTTAACTCCTTCCAACATTTGGCTAAAATGTGTGGTGTGCTGGAGCAAACCAGCTGAGTTGGGTGGCTAGTCCCTCTGCCCTGGTATAGCACAGTCTTGATCACCAATGTGCCATAGAAAGTTAATGACCTGCTCTCATGTGGGACGTGTTCAGAGATTTCCTATTCATTGTCAGCTTCTACCTAGCAATAACGTGCTATGTAATCTGGCTATGTATTTCTCAGTTGACACCCCAATCTTACTTCTTTCATGGCTCACCTTGTTGTTCTTCTCTAGCTGCTGCTGTGTCTACTGCAGATCTTGATGCTGTCACCTCGTTCGGCATCCCGTTGCAGTGGTGCTGCTAATAACAGATGGTGCAAGAGCTCACACCTTAGATGCTTCCCTGAAGAGGCACAGATGCAAGCTCCGGCTCCTTAGGAGCAGGAATTTCTGAAAATGCATGCCTGACAAACAGCAATGGCAACAACAATAGAAAGCTTCAGCAGGTATCTCACAGACAGTCTACTTATGGTCTCAGCACCCTATTTCCAAATACTAACTGGAGCAGTTAGTAGTCAGTAATCTAATGAGTCGTCAGAGAKATATATATMTCTATATATATCTATGCACACATGCATGTGTATAGGTGTATACACATACACTGTTCTTGGATAGGCAAGAAATCCAGCTACCTATCTATCTATCTATCTATATATATATTTCACATATGTGTAACTAAAACTCAAAAGAGTCTCATTTTTCTGGTTTTCTAACACTGAAGAGGCAATTTTTTTTCCTCCTGTTTGACACAGCATCTAGCCATAGCCTGTGAACACCACAGCATACCTTAGTTTGTTGAGCGGCTGTTGCATTGTAACTGAATGTATTGAATAACATGGAACAGCTGGAAAAAAGGTCTTAAAAACAAAACAAAAACAAAAAAAAACTTCACAGAGCACATAGTGAGGCATATTCTTAAGCCATTTTGCCCTGTTGGACTAGGAATTGGAAAGTGTATTAGATGGATGTGCTTTGTCAGGAACATGGAACAGACTGACTAAACCTTCTTCTGCTTGCAGAAGAAATCCAGACTAAGTCAAGCCATATCTTTAACTCTACCCTATCCTGAAAATTGGAGGAAAATGCCATTCTTACGGCTTTTGTTAGGTCAAAGTGTAACTTAAAGCTAGAAGAAAGGGCTCCTGTCTATCAGGATGCCTRCAGCTGCTGCAAAGCTTTGCAGAGCACAAGCAAGTTTTTGCTACCATCTCGTGAAAAACTTCTTGGGGGTAGTGGTAGAAGCCATGTTGTTTGCACTACTTCAGACTTTCGAGAATAGAAAATTGACTGACAGCAAGAGGCACATGGCTTTGTTTTAGCAGGTATCGCTTCTCACGTTGTCTGTATCTTGCTTTATGTTGTCTGCTGACGTTATAAATAGATCAAGTCAGGAGTATGCCTGGTTTATATAAATCTGCAGAAAATATAGTATGCTTCTGRGTGTTCTGTATTTCACATACAAGTGGGGTTTTTTTGTATCAGTTTCTAGAGAGGGCAGATAATGTCTTTGATCTGCAGTGCTAACCAGAGTGTCTGTGAGAAGCTAGAGGCCGAAGGGTCTTCACCTGGCGCAGCAGAGGACTAACCTTTCCGTGACATGCATGCTCTCACTCAGGCTGAGACAAGTTTAACCATGCAGWCTCTGAACTGTTGCAGTGTTGGAAAGGGGGTGAGATGGGGGGCACATGACTTGCCAGATCAGTTCTAGGAATTACTGTTGTTGCAAGCATTAACTCCACTGGCACAAGTCCGGGCACTGATGAAGGAGTAGGATGAAGGGGAAGGCACTGCCTTGAAAAATAAGCTAAACACTGGACTCTGCATCCTGTTTTTATGTTTTTCTGAGGGTTTTTGTTTCATTCTTTGCCTTCCATCCCAGAATTGATCAGCCTGCTCTGAAATCGGACTCTGGGGGCTGTGCTCTTTCCCATGAGCTTCCCGGGCGCAGTAACCACCTCCCCAGGCAAGCAGAGTCCCTTGGCCTGTGCGCCTTGGCCCTACAGGGCACCAGCATTTCCCATCTCAGAGCAAGTCCTGTTCAGAAACTCTGGGCACTGCAGGAAACACAGCTGTATGTAGATCCCTTTTTAGTCTCTGACAAAAAAAAA
>NW_028186479.1:3555687-3568220 GCF_003343005.1 Rhea americana | reverse complement strand
GGGGGGATTTAAAAAGGCAAAACACAAATATAATAATGCTAGAGAGTGAGAATTACTAATATTTTACCATTGCCAAGAAAATGGCTGGCTGTGCAAGCAGGAGAAAGGAAAATGCAAGAAAGAGGGTGTTTTGTGAGGACTAAGGGTGTGGCTCGAGCATCACTAACAAATGCTGGAAGAAAAAACGCTCTTTGTTCTGCAGTCAGGTGGGTTGACAACTATTCTCACTCCATCCATTGAATGCATAACACCCGATGCAATTAAAAGATTTGTGAAGACTTGACATACTGAAGCTGCTGCAAAAGCAGTAAGCAAAGAGATTCATTCTGGAATCTTTTTTTTTTTTCCCAACAATTAAGTCTCAAAGCTTGTCAGTATCAAATTCAGTGCGTCTGTGACTTACGCTCCTGCGTTGTTTTAATATAATGTTTTGTGTGTTTTAATGCTTCAAATGGCCAAATGGTAAGTTCAAGCTGCTTAGCACTAAAATTTGTACTGGCCTATATGCAACTAGAATTGGACCAGAGTGTGTAGTAAAGTATATTAAAAATATAGTATGTCTGTATATGCATGCAGTACAGCAAATTGACTCATAATGACAGTCTACTAATTGGAAAATAATTTAAAAGCTGCTCRTTTAAAAGTACCCATGTTTGTCTAGCAATTTTAGTCACTTTCTTAAAATTACATAAAAGAAAACAAGTGTACCCAAGGTTGCTTTTAGATTGTTATAGGCTAAAGGAATGTCTTGAGTTTGAAAATAATCCTCTTTTTATGCTTTCTCCTCTCTCCTGTAAGCTGGTTTGATGAAGAGACTGAAATATTATTTTTTGGTTGGTTGGATTTTTTTTTCCCCTCTCCCCTCCCTTCCCTTAAGTATTAGAACTAGAACTTAGAATCTCTGCAGTTGCTGGTAAGAAGTGAAATCTTTGTGTAAGTGAAAACTATTAACTAGTTCGTGTTACATGTTCAGTCCAGCTTGGTTTTTTTTTACAATGAAAAGAGAATATGATCTRAACATGTCTCCTTTCTTCCAGTTTTAAGTGAATTTAAGTTCAGGAATCTGGACAGTTTGATATGTTAGTGTAAATATACGTATATTTTCATATCTTCAAATACGTTTTCTTTGGCGAGGGGGAGGAAGAGAAATCTACTCGCATATTTGCAGCTATGACATTTCCTTACAGCCGCACACTGGCTTGTGTGCTGCTAGAGGCCAGCCCATCATTTCTTGGTAAAAAGAACCTTTCAGCTCGGTTACCTCCTGCAGAGAGCTAATTTTCCAGCAGTCAGGCTTGATCTGGATAAATAATTAGAGCGCGCGCGAGAGAGATGAAGATGATCACATCAGTGCTGTCTGTAATTCAGTTAATACAGCCAGAGCCTGTGATTTYGTGTCTGCAGCGTGCTCGCGTGGCCCCAAACGCCGCAGAGGCAAGCAGCAACAAAGCCAGTCGGTTACGTTTGTCGGGGAGGAATTAACGGCACCTCTCGTTCCTTTGCCGAAAGCCGGCAAACAGCTGCAGCGTGCATCTGGAACGGGAGAAGGTGATTCCTGACACGTCTCGCTTCCCGCCCGCCCGTACGCAGAAATCTCATCGTGCAATTAATTCGGGGTATTATCTGGAAGTGTCGTTTGGGGGGTTGGGTTGTTATGTCTTGGGTTTTTTTTTTTTTTGCGGTTTGAGACCTTGTGGCATTTCATGTTTCTCTTGCTTTTGAATGTGAAAGCTGGCTAGGTGAAGTCTGCTGTTTCAGCGTTGAGCAGTTTTTAAAAAAGCTGGTCAAAAATAGAGCAAGTTTACGCTGATAGCAATACTGAGCTGAAGAGAGGGAGATTTGCGTGTGTCTTTGAGTAAGCTAAAACACTTCACGTTTCTTGTGACGGCCTACACAGATGTTAAAGCAAACGATACTCTTAATACAGTCTTCTAGAATATGCTTAATATTGATGCAATCCATTCTTCCTGCCTATGATATAACAGGGTTAAAAATACCTTCAGTTCATTTTACTCCCAGTGGTAGGTAGATCCATAGCATTTTCACATGGATCAGATTAAAATAGGTCACCATCTTTTGTGGAGGGTCTTCTGACACTTTGGTGTGTGACCGCAGTACACCTACCTCGAGGATGAATGGGCCCTGAGGAAATCCRGGCGTTAACAGAAACGCAGCCTAGGGATGCTTCGGGATCCGATCCTTTTATTCATCAACTAAATCAAAGCCTTGACATAGGATACTTTTGTCATCAAGTCAGTCTGAATAATACTTTTTGAGGTGACAAATAACTTCTGCTGAAGAAATAAAACCGTGTGTTTACAGAGGCAGGAAGCGTATAAATGCTGTGGGCTAATTCTGTTCTCTACTGTGCATCGTTTGTATTAAAATATATATACGTGCCCTAGCTGGAATTTCTCAGAACCTAATTAAAAAGAAAAATCATGTATTCAGGAATTGCCTTATGTCAGGAAGTCTTTGTCTGCCGGTTTGCTTTATTGCAGTTGTTTRCTGCCTTGGATCGATTTTTGGCTACCAAATCAGTATATTGAGGATGGTAGGGAAGGTTTGGGGGGAGGGGAGGGGACAGTCCTGCAGTTTGTCGGACCAAGGAGCTGTTTGCTGCCTTGTTCTTTTTGTTGTGGTGTTGGGATTAAAAAAAAAAAAAAAACTTGGAATTTCCATATTCTAAAGAGGAAGAGGCTGCTTTTCAATATAATGGAGCCATTAACATCTATTAATAATGCAGACAGGGTAAGTAGCTGGAGTTGGAGCTCCCTGGGGGCCTCGTAAAACAGATGTGCGCTCTATCTCCCCGGATTTGATAGCTGCTGGGGTTGAGGGGGTCGCTGTGGCTCCCGTGCGTTTCCTCCGGCAGCGGTTTGCTAATTTGAGCACCTCTGTCTCCCGGCTGCAGCTGCCCGCCGCGGTGCAGAGGGGGTGTTGGTGCCTGGGAGAGGGTGCCGGCGCCGCGGCGCGYGCTCGCAGCGCTTCCTTCGCAGAGGCGTCCGCCGCTGGGGTGGCGGAGCTGGCTGCTTTCGATCTATTTTTTTTCTTTTTTTTTTCTTTTTTTATTTTTTTTCAAAAGAGGGAAGGTAAGCGCTTCCTGTCTCACAGCTGCGTTTTTCTTTTCTTTGCGTTAGAAGCGTGAAATATTTCAGCTTGCGAGAGCGTGTACTGTATCGTTTGACGTGAGGGCTACCCACTGGTGGAAAACGTAATTGCCGTATCCCCTTTTTCAAGATTATGCTTTTCAGGTTTGGAYTGAATGTATTCATGGTGCTGGCTCTGAATAGATACTGCCGCGTGTTCTGTCTGTAGCGCTCTGCCTTTAACTTGGAAAGGGTGGGGTATGCCGGGGCTTAAAATACATCCTGTGTTTCGTTGGGGCTTTTCTATTTGTTTGCTCTTCAAACACGGTGAYAAAATAGTGATAAAAATACTAATGTCATAGTGCATAGCAAAAAATCTTCATCACTAGCACCGTTGCAGGATGTTACACTTGCGTTATGCACGTTTAGGATTGCTTTAGGATTGCCTTGAGCAAATAGGCGATGTGAATGGCTGTCCTTGTGTGCACTTGTGTTACAATATAGTCTTGCTGTATTGTAATTGCTRTATTGTAATATAAATGTAGAGGTATGTACTATAAGCTAGCTTGTCGTAGACGTAAAGGAAAAAAATCCTGCTGTCTACTCCAGATCCTGTTYGGTGTCCTATGCCAACTGAACCTTATGATTAAAAGTTCAGGAACGAGTAAAGAGATATTATAACTCCTTTGAAAGGAACAGACAGAATAGTTACCCCTTCCTTTTTCTCCTATTACTATGTATGCAAATGTTCATTAGTCTTTCACTATGAGTGATACTGTATGATATATGGAAGCCTAATTTCTTTTTTTTTTTCTTGCAGTAATACAACTGAAAACATCTATATTTTCAGAAACATAAAGATACATCAAGTAGATAGAAAAAAAAATGGGGATGTGAGCTGGACTCCCCCCCCCCCCCAAAAAAAAAAGTGCTGCATAAGCCAGTTCACGTAACTTTAGAAGGCAGCATTTTTGGGATAGGTTGGGTGGGCCACTCTTCTCCTCAAATTCATTTGCAAATGTAAGTTAAAATTTGTCTGTGACTTACCACATACTTGAAAATCCTCGTTGTATTAAGCTTGTCTTTTTGCGCGCTGAGATAGTGTGTATTAGCTTGTCTGTCCTTGTGAGTGCACACCAMATACACCACGCGCTTCCCTTTAAGTGGTACCGTGGTCATTACTGGACTGTGTTAAATTTAGGTATGAAGGGCCATGTTAATAATTTGACTATCAGGCATATTTTAAAAGCATGAATATTTATAACACTTTTTCAGATGAATTTTTTCTCTAATAATGTTCAATAAATTCAACAGACAACAAAAATTGTATGTAAAGCTTAAATCTTAATATWAAGACATAGATATAAACATGGTTTGGCTTTTATTTTGCCTTTTATTAGATCCATACTATATTTGCAGATAGTTGTCTCTTGACAACAATCAATACTAATGTGTTGATTATTACTCTTATCTCTTCATGATAGAATTTCAGCATAATCCTAGCATCTATTAGACTGTAAAGAAAAATGCACACATTTTAAAAAATGTAAATTAAGTAATTAAAAATGCCTGTCTTTAAAAWGAGCAGTCTGCAGATAACCTCTCTTAAATAGACTGCTGCTTATTAAAAACCATTTTCCATGGGAGAACTTGCTATGTTTTACTTCTGATAGTTTTGTTTGCTGAATAATGTAGAGCATTTGCCCCTCATTACAGAAGAGGTCAATAATGCTTGTAACTGACAGGTTCAATAGAACAATAAAATACCTTCTGTTTTTATTAGAGTACTAAAATCAACATTTTATATTGTTTTTTTGCTAACTTATAACCTGTTTGATAAATTTGGGGAGGGTACTATTTTTTTTAATATATAACATATTCACATCATTCAGCCTTCTTACCAAATCAGTGCRTGATGCTACAACTGATGTTGGAGCTAAGCGATTCCTTTTCTCMTGGTTCTATACAATTAATTCTGAAGGGATTAGTCTAGACTCAAACATTAATCAGCATAAGTTGAAATGGTAGGACTGAGCTGTACATTTTAGAGTTGCCTCTCGTTTGTTAATACCAAACTAACAAGCTCTAGATGCTTTTTGTGTACCTGGTGTCAATAGCTTGCTTTGGCCTCTTCTTTACATTGTCAATAGCAGATTTTACATAGAAAATGCAGTTCAGATATATAATATTTATTTTGATATTTTATGTAAGAATGATTGTAATTCATAGGAAATTCTCTTTTGCCCTTGTAAGAGTTTCTCTGTGGAATGAAGAAAGTCTATATAGATTTTTGCGTTGTTGAGTGCCCTTTGTATACTACAATGGAAAATGCACACAAAGATGCAATCAGTAATAGGAAGCAGTAATTTCAGTAGGAGTTTTATCCTTTCGATGTCTAAAACTTTTTTTAAGGTTTAAAAAAAAAAAACTAAAAATAGAGAATAGATTGTCTGCTTAAGGAACTTCACTGAATGTGAAGTCCGGTTTCCGCATTCCTTAGGAAACAAAGGAAAGATCCTCTTTCCTTTGTTAATGGTATTTATCATCTTTAACTCATTAACTGCTGAAGACAGAGCTGAAATGTTGGCAGGGTTACGGATTATCCACTGTTTAAAATTAACGTAGGTCCTTGAAGGATTGTGTATGTTGCAGGTATTTGGTACACAAAATACATACAAAAAAATATATATAAGATGCAGGCATTATTCCTCCTCAATATTCCTTAAAGAATATAGGATTTTTATACTTCTATGATGCGAACACTTAATGCCTTCTAGATACAGAAGAACAATTAYGAGATTCCTTTTTATCTAGTGATCTGCTCTGAACTTCAGGTATACCCTTGTGTAAAATGAAATGCTTTGTGAGGCAACCATGAGAATAAAACAAAACAGAAGATGTTTTGGGGCTGCCATATATGACAAGCTGTATTTTGACCTTTCCTGGAAATGTATCCTTGTAACTTTGTCTAYTTAAAAGCAATTTTAATTTTCTGAAACACTAACTTTTTTTAGAAAATGCCTGCAAAGCAGGATTGATTAGGTGTTGATATAGCATGGTATATAAAAATAAATTTTAATGTGTTTTARAACTTTCTCTCCTTTTTCTTTTTTATTTAGTTTTTTCAAGGAAAGGTCCAAAATGTGAGGATTTTTTTTTCCTTTTCTTTAGATAGATATGGCACTGTTATGTGATGCATAGTTCTTTTTTTTTCCAACTCCAATGAGTTCTCCTTTAATAGAATACACTGAAATATTCATTGAAACGTTTAAAATTCAGTCTTGTTTAAATAGGACTTGCAAAACCACAAATAAGCTGCACCATTTTTTTCACTTTATTCCAAATAAATCATGGGAACATGTTCCTTGAACTTTCTGTTAAGGGAGAAAACTTTCTCCCTTCTGGTGAGTTTTTTTTTATATAATTTTTTTGTGTGTGTGTGTATGTGAGATTTTACCAACCCCTACACAGGATCCTTACTGGAGTATCTTATGATAATCTCAAGTATGTTGATATGAGGGGGAGGAGCAGAAATCTAGCAGCTCGCCTCCAAACACCCACGCTGATTGCAATAACTGCAACTCTGTACCACAACAAAACAGGATTGTAAATACAGAGTAAGGAATTGAATGTGGCATTATAATTGCAAAGGGGTCCTATACAAAAGTKAATTCTGTTTTCTATAGATAGTAAAGTTGGGAATGTTGGTGGGTAGAAGAAAAATCCTCAGATGTATCGCATGTATGTTTTTAGAAATGTATATTTCTATATCCCCTGATTTCTGATTGACCAGCCTCAAAAGAAGGCCACGTTCTTCTCCAGATTGTGGCTCTAAATTCATCCCCTTAAAAGGGTCAGGCTCAGGTGCRAAAAGGTGCACCCTTGGTGGGGAGAGCTGAAAGCAACAGTAATTCTCTGACGATGCAGTTTGCTCTTGTCTTTGTTTTTGTTCAAATCATACATATACGTGTGTGTGTAGTATTGTGTGTATGTGGGAAAGCAGCTGTGAATCCTCCTCGGAGCCTGTAGGAATTCAGAATGGAAGTGCAAAGGATGGATAGGGACAGCACTTTTAATGCTTTTTGAGWTTCAGTGTGTAGGAGTCTAGATTACTCTTCCCAGAATCTTCCATCGTGAGAGAGAATTACATAGATTACAGAAGAATATAAATTACTTATTGAATGTGCCTAGAAAGGCAAGAGACAATTTTGTTCAGAATTGGGGATGGCTACTGATAATTATAGTATAAACTATACATAGCTTATAAACGTATGCACTGTAAAAGCCTTTATTTTAAACCCTTGTCCACTTTATCCATGGACAATGCATTTATTTGCCTCCCTGAGGACCAATGCAAATTCTCTAAACACTCATTCCTTTGATAAGAAAATAAAACCTGTTGCTTTTTTTTTCTTTTTTTTCCTGAAATGGTGGATTTTCCTCTGCAGATCATATGGACTTGATGCTTGTGAGAGGTTTGAGGGCAGCGGCAAGTCCCAAACAAGACGAGCAGGCAAAGGGGAGATGAGGACTCCCATGCTCACTGTGGGGCACAGCCATGGCTTTGCTTGAGAGGTGGGAGCTGGCCTTCGCACGGCTGCGGTGCACGTGGAAAGGAYGGCGGGGGTGGGACGTACGTGAGGTAGCTCTCACATCCCTCTCCCTTTCAAGCCCTGTGCTGTTGGGTCTTCCCRAAAAGCCCATGAGAAGGGAAGGGTTACTTTGAGTTGGAGCTGAGAAAACATGACTTGGTACCAACTTGCATTGTGAGTCTGGTTTAATAAATAACATTTTATTAAAGTGTAAAGTTGTTTTGCTGACATTGTAGTTACTTTGCTCTGACCTTTCCTCAGGAGCGCCTGTTATCCCRATGGGTGGGTTTCTTGCTTAAGTAACATGTCTGTCCCTCCCTCCTGCTTATTTTATGCYGCAGCACTTTGTTCCTGTGAGAATCTACATGTCGTCTTTGTTTAGACCACGAACGTAGCGTATAGAGATTAAACTCCTGCTCATGACAATTAAGTGTACATGAAACTCTTCATTAGCCTCTCTTTCTCAGAAAGGAGAAAATAGATGTCACAGGAAAAAATTCTGCCCTGTTTTTGCCTCCACAGCAGATGAGTGGGAGATTTGAAGTACCTCCACTGACTCCAGCGCARCAGCATGGAGACTTTTAGGAAAACCTTATGTCCAGCACTAGGTGAAGGAGGGCTGCAGCTGCCCCCCAAGACGCGTGCTGAGCCCTGGTTGCATAGCCAAACCAGGAGCTGGGGATACCTGTCCTGTGGAAGAGGGGTCTTCAGTGCAYGTTCAGCTCTGTGTCAGGTAGTCTATGACCCTCTTCCTGTTACCTTCTAAATGAAGCTGCAGGGACCTCTAGGAGAGGTCCTCCAGGAATGTGGCCCCCAGTGGAGGGGCTGGACATGCTCAGCATTTTGCGAGATAGGGACCAGGTTTTCCCTTCTTGCTGAGTTGCTGTAAGTTGTGCTGAAAGCTTGCCCCAGCTGGCAAGGCAGCACGGTGTTGTCCATCAGAACAGTGAAGATTTTTCTCAAAATGTGTTGAAGGCTCCTTGCTCCCTTAGAGTTGAACTTTGAACCATTTTAAATTCATAAAAGAAATAAATATGCAGATTTTCATATCAAAAGTCAAATCCAAGAGCTTATTAAACACCATAAGTACTCTATAATTAGTTTGATTAGGCTAATATTAACTCCAAGTGACACTTCAGTGACATCAGTTGTGACAATGGAAGTGACGCTTTTGAATTGCCTTATTTTTAGGCAGCGTGTTAATCTTTGCTTTTTCAGTTGTCCTTGTAGCACAATGACCATAGACRAACACATTTCTGGTAAGCATTGTGTGTCCCTTTTCTCTGTCTCCAGGGATGCGGATGGTCAGACTTACTGCTGCCTGGTGGCGTTCCTGCACTGACRGTGCACAGTGGTGGAATTTCTGTCAACAGAAATCCATTATTTCTGTCAAGCTATTGAGAATTAAAAGATTTCTTGAGCAGCAGTTCTACATTAGATATTACTGATGTTTGCCAAGACAAAGAAGAGGGGGAAAAGACTGCTAACATTAAAGCTTGTAAAGCAGTTACTTCAGTGGTCCAAATATATAACAGAAGAGCGTCATCAATAAAACATCCTTTCTCCTCGCTGGCAGACTGTTTTCAGTTCTGGTTTAGCTTTCAAAGGATAGTAAGTACTTGAAATTGCTATCTAGAYGGTTTTTTACCACTGTCTAGAAATGCTGGCCCTATGTAGCCTGCTGACTTCAAAGCTAAAACCAGATGTAGATAATGGTATTCTCAGGGTGCTGTGTAAGCATTTGCAAACCCCCACTTCAGGTCTTAAGAGATAGTGTCAGCCTCAGTAGTGCAGGTCTGTACTGTTTCTGGAGCTCGTGCTGCAGCAGCCCTTGTTCCCCAACAGTTTGGGGTAAAGCTGCTGTTTGGAATTTGGTCAAACTCTGGAGTGTGGTAGGTACACTGAGCCCAAGGTTGCAGGGCCCCCATATGTGTCACTTAGTGTYAAACAGGCTGAATCCCCTCCCAAAAGGAGCACGTGCACTAAGGTGTTAGCCAAACTAGAGCTGTCCCTAGGTATGTTGCTTGCTGCTGGTTTCACGGCTGAGGGAGTGTCCTAGAAAACACCTTGGAAGTGGAGGTGCTTGTAGCTGTGTGACACCGCTAAATATATAAAACACTTTCAATATAAATATGCAAACATTTTAATCCTGGAGGAGATGGTTCTATTTTTGTTTTGCTTTGGTAGATGGCTGTGACAGGGATACCACTTCCCCAAAAGATTTAATGAAATTTCTGGTTTGTTTGTCACGTAGGAACAGCAATGTGGATTATAGCTAAGCAGATGGAGTAGTGTGATTGTCTCTCCTGATTGACTAGAAATAACCACATCTGTTGTTGTATTATTCTGTCTTTTTTCACCCTTTAAGTCTTACCTTTTAGACTTGAAAGCCCTTGAGACACAGGCTAGTACTTTCTCAGTCTGTTGCTTGGGCAATGGAGCCCCAGCCTGTTTGGCCAATAAATTCTGCCATAATACATATGGTAAGTTGGCGAGACCATAGCCTGGGTAAGAACTTAATTAAATTGGCTTGTGTTTCCCTTTTGCTTCCAATCTGTCTACCATTGACTGGGATTTTACGTAACATCATTTAAGTAACTTGAAGGAATGCAGCTGTTTAAAGAACCTGTATTGCAGTTTTGTATAGCCAACTTCTAATGTACTCAACCACATATTTGATGACTTAGTGTTATACCCTGATYTTGAATGCATTTTCTTGCTTGATGTTCTTTATCTTTTTACACAAAAAGAATGTTTAAATATTTTTTCTTATATATTCCTGTTGTCTTTCCTTTCTAATAGGCTGTTGAAATTAAGCCTGTGGTAAGTCCATCACTCCTAAAAATGAGATTCTTGTCTCTTGTTCTGCTGAAACAATATAAACATAAGACAAACTCTATAAAAGAGGTATCTACTACAGATTTCATCTCATCCAATTACTTTGTTTTGAAAACTGGGTATTTTCTGCACTTTATGGCTTTTGCAATCTTAAATTCTGACGGTGAACATTGCCTGCCTCATTGCCAGTATTGATGGCAGAAGAAAAGTGTTTTAACTTAGTATTTTGTCTGTAAACATACTCCAAACCCACCTTGTCTTTAATGCTGCGGATATGACAGAATGAAATCACGTGTGRTTAACCAGGAGCAGTCCATCTTGTTGCACGCCTATCCAATGGCACTATGTAAGTTAGTTCTGATATGTTGCAGCTCTGAGGCTAATTATCCAACAGTAATAGTCATAGTTAGTCTGCTTTTGTGTGATGCAAAGTCTATTCATTATTGTCTTGTGATCTTCCAGAAGAGCATTTACTATGATAACTTTGTAATTTAAAAACTGTTTAGTGTTCAGGAGAAATACAGCAAATTGCCTATTCTGTGCATTCTGCTTATTTGAAAACTATTTTCTCTTSCCTAATAACTGAATTTATTTCATATTTTAAAGTAAGGCCTTCTCTCTGATTTCTACTGTGGAATGGTAAGGCCATGCTGTATATGTTATAACAGATGTTAGAGGATTATCTGTGTTTTGGTGACTCCAGCTTCCTTTCCAGTTTGATTAAAAGCATATTGCCCTAAAGCTTGGGGTGTCACTACTGCTGGAAGGATTGTTATTATCTGTTACCTCTTGGAAATTTATTTGCTATCATGAAGCCAAGGGAATGTAGTTCAATGTGARAAGAACCAAAAATAGGATGTTTTCAGCATAGTTCAACACTCTAGTGGATCAGCATCTTCTAGTTTAGTTGTGTGCTGTAGATAAACTTGGCATGTTCATTGTGCATTTAAACTTAGATATTAATCTGTTTATAACCAAGTAAATTAAAAAAAAGAATTTCCCTTGAATCTTTGTTTCTCTATCTTTCTAGCAAAAATCATTAGATTACACTAAAGTTCATGTTTGGGATTGTCTGAGAGATCAGAGCACCTAGAGGTGGCCACTCAACCCCACAGAAAACTTCAGTGAATTTTATTGAAATTTTGCAAGTTCCTGTTCTCAGGACTGAGCTGCCTTTGGGTAAGGAAAGGCCCTTTTYGGCAGAGTGGCTGATAGGTGTGAACCCTGCACTGTGCATCTCTGTTATCCCAGCTAAAAAAACCCTCCATTTTAAGCACTACCCCTAAGGGTCAGGCSAGACTCTTAGCTGTGTTTAGTTTTGGTTTTTCGTATGTCTGTAAAAAGAGGAACGATGGATCTATCTCTCCTTAAAATGACGTGAAAAATCAGAGGGAGGAGCACATGGATTCTTGGTCACCTGAACTGAGACATTCACCAAGTTTCTTGAATGAARTGTTTTATTGGTTATTTCCATTGACTTGGGCCCACAAAGGGTTTTCTGTTCCAGCTCTATGTCCTCCRTAAAACTTCTGACTGTGCTGATGATTTCCTTAATGTATCTGGTCAGTTGTCTTGGTTTTGCTTAGATCTGAGAAAATCCTCTGGGAGATAACGATAGAGTTGTACTCTCTGGTTATGCCCTAATACTTCACTTGCAGAGTAAGGCAAACTCTTAAAAGCTCAACAGCATTAAAAAATGTTAAGGGCTGGTATTTGTGCATGAAGTAGATGTGTGATGTGTTTGTTGAGGAGGCGTGAGGTTGTAATTAAGGTCTTATATGAAATTGTAAAAGGAGATTAACGTGTAGTGTGCTTCCTTATCAGCAGGAAGCAGAAACCAGTTTGTTGTGGTAGYGCAGGGTCCGTCCCCATCCCTGGACGTGCACCGCGTAGGCACGTGGACTCCAGGCCTCACGAGGACTTCCAGTAAGCGGAGCGGGCGGTCGCGGGAGAGCCAGCACTTGGTAGCGTTGGAGCCTGGAGCACTTCTGACCCATCTTTTCTTTATTTTTTT
>NW_028186479.1:3468961-3555667 GCF_003343005.1 Rhea americana | reverse complement strand
TTTTTTCTTTTATGGCTCTGCCGTGATACCTAAGCTGTGCAGTCCCGCATTCCCCACGGAAATTCCTGCTTTAGCCCACGACTGGCTGATTTTTCAAAGTAACTTGCTCCTGGCCCGGTTTCCCCCTTCCCATACCGCTGAATGTCTTGTACTGTCTTGCTCTTTACTGTCTTCTCCCAGCTTCTCCCTATACGAACTAAGCAGCACAGGGAAGGTGGTTGCAGAATCTTTTGCATAGAGGCAGCGTTGATGTTTGCTACATCTGTTCTCTGAGTCAAAATGATATTTTTAACTTCATCTGCAGGTCTTAGGGGTGTTTTTTGTTTGTTTTTAAAGTAAAATACAATAGCTAGGATAGGCACAGTTTTCTGTACATACTTTGGTCTATTCTTTCTCTCCACAGACGGGAAGTCCTGATTTCCCTATCATGTTTACATAATTCCTGGATTCTTTAAAGCCACCCACGTACATATATAATGGTTTACTGAGCTGTGCGTAATGCAGCCCCTGAATGCTTCTGGAATGCATAGGTATCACATGAAGATAATCACCCAAATAAATACATTTCCTAGCAAGAGACTCATCTATGGATTGTGAATGCGTAGGTCGTTAAGTGTTTGAGCTGCTTTTGCATTTTGTTCCTCTCTCCATTTGCTCAGCTTTAGATCCCTTTTCTTTAGACTTATATTTTAAAAAGATTTTCTTTTGTTAGCTCTATTGGAGATACTAATTATGCTCATGGAAAGCCACAGTAAGATGCATATGTACAAAAAAAAAATCACTGTGCTCTTCATCCAAAGGAAAATTGCGGATCATATTCTTTAGTGGCTTGAGTGATTGGTTRCTGCTCAGTGGGAGAAGAAAGTAGGACTGTATTTTGTACGTTTTCTCAAAAAAAAAAAAAAGTATAGAAAATAAGTGTCAAGTTTTTCAAGCATGGTTTATCCTGGTTCTGCAGCCTTCCAGAAAGGTTGTACTGTTCCTAAGGGCTGTAGAAACAAAGACATATAGATTTGCAAAACTATGGTGTAATGAAAATCAGCTCCAAGAGACATTTTTTTTCTTCTTGAGTTAGAGAACGGTATTTTAGCCGTTTGCTGGTGAGGGGTTGAACAACTTCTGCCTATTRCTCTGTATGAAAGCATGTCTTGTCTTTGATGTGCCATACCCCATGGTAGATTCATCCTGTTGGCTCCCATTTCTCTTGCTCTGAGACTTTGCTTCCTGCTGCACAGCTCCATCATTTTCTGCAAATGGTATGAACCACACCATGAACAGTGGTGATGTGCTTTGCGTGCCATAAGCTGGAGAGCAATTTCTGCAATTAATGAGGAGTGAAAGTTAGCTGTTGGGCTCASCAGGGCCATATGAAGACTACAGTCTGATGTCACTAGACCTGAATGACCACGCTGTCTGGTTGACCCTATCTAGTAATRCATCTCACTTAAAATGGGTGATTTTTTTCTATGTTGGCCATGAAGAGTCAATGAGATAATGAGTACTGAGCCTATCACTGTTCATCAGCTGGACTGATGCTTGATGGAGCCTGCACTGTCAATCTAAAGAGTGGGCTCAGAAGCGATCAGAGCCCGGAAATGCACAGGATTTACGTCCCTAGGACTGACTCCTGCCAAAACCCGCCTGCAGAGCGTCTCCCCTGTGATTCAGAGGTCGGAGCCTGAGATCATGAGGTATCACACAGCCTTTTGTGGGGGTAGAAATGAAGCACCTTGAGGAGCAGTCCTTGTCCTCAGGGATGTCCACTCATTGTGCAGCTCAGGGGACACTCGAGTTTCTCCAGTTTCACTGAGGTGCTCAGCTCTTTGTGTTAATGCCCATGTGGGAGTCAGGTCTCAAACTGAAAAGAAGTTAGATTTTTTGCTTAACAGATAATATAGATATAACTATCAGATCTTTCTAAGGCTTCTTATGTGAGATCAGACTACCTGAAACACACACAAATTGTTTTTTTTTTTCCATGCAAGACTGCCGTATTGAGCATCTGTCTTGATATCTGTGAGTTAAATTTGTGCATCCAACATCTTAGGTGTCGAATGAAAGCACATGTTAGTCACGATGCATGATGGCTGGTCGCTAGATGTCAGTCTGGAAAAAAAAGAAAAGCCAATTGGTTGAGCAAACTGTATCTTCTTTCACCTCCAGTCAACGAGACTATTTTTGTTTGTATATGCTAAGCAGCAGCCCGTTGCAGAATGAACTTGAGATTTGTGCACTTGTGTGAGATCTGGAATAATCTCCAGAGGACATCTCATGTAAGAACAAAAAGTCTTTAATTTGTGACCCGTGTGATCTTGCCTTCATTTTGGAACCCTGCCTACTGGTCACAAACTAATGCTTTCATAAATGTTAAAAAAAAAAAAAAAAGCATTATTAGCATAAGTTTACTTGGAAATTTGAACATCAATGTAAAATTTTSAAAACATTAAAGTTATTAATCAGAGTACACATGACAGCCTGCTGACAATACTGATCTGTGTTCAGCATATTAGTAAAACGAGKATTAAGACTCTTGCTCCACAATCACTTTTATACTGCAAAGCCAGGATGCATCCATCACATCACTAAATGTCATTTACAATCCATTGTAGAATAAACTCCTGAGTTAACGGTTTGTGCTGCAGGCTTCCAGGAAAAGCAGGAAAGCTTTTAAAGCTGTACATAATTTGAAAAAAGTCATAATTTGGGCTAAATGTAAAAACATGGATAGAGCATCCCTATCAGAGTCTATGAATGAGCAGAGTGCCCTCAAGAGAGTCCCTGGCACAGGGCAGATTATTGTGTGTTCTGGAGAGTGAATTGATGAGCTTTTTCTCATAGCCAGATAGCCACCAAGGCGCTCCTAGGGGGACTGAACTGGCATTGGTACAAAATCAGTTTGTAAATCGCTTTGTGCATCAGAATGCTGTCTGTAATTACTGCATGTATGCTAACTTCCAAATCGTCTCTTCTCCAGAGCCTTCACTGTCCTATCTAGTCAAGCTAGACTTGTTTTCTTTTGTTTTCTTTTTTCTTTTTTTCTCTTTAAATATTTTGACACATACATGTGTGTAGAAGGAAAGCTGTCATGGGGCGTTTTGTGGCTCCTGAGCAGGTTGAGGTGTTTCTGTACCACCTGGCCCAAGACCACTGAGCTGGAGAAACAGCTGACCTTTTCCACCTGCAAAACTCCGGCTGCGTTTGCTCTGSTGCTCCTATGTCAAAGTTTTAACTTCCTCTTGGAAATACTTGTAATGCTAGAAGTACCTGGTAGAGCAGAGGGAGGATTTTGGTATCTCCCTCTGCCACAAGAGCCGCGTGCAGGCTGCTTTTAGTCTGTCGCACTGTAAAGAGGCTGAAAGGATGAGGATTTCTGCTTCTTGAAACAAGCAGCTTTTGATTTCTCTGCCAAGGTTGACRTTAATTTAGGGACAGAGGGGCGCCTGTTCGCTGCATGAACATTAATCATCCTGCTCCGTACTGTGGGCTGGCAAACAGCTGCTGCACACTGAAGACTYTTAGTTTCCACAAGGTGCAAGAATTACACCTTGTTAGGTAAAAGATGCTAAGTTGTCATCACACTCTTTTTTTAAGAAAGCTAATTCTGCAGGCTATTTCTTAACATAGTGTCTGTGAAAAATGATAGCCTCTTCCTTCCTTCTTGTCCCAGTGTATTTATTATTTTGTATCATGCTGTATCCACATCAGYAAACATACTCCCTATTTTATTTTGATCTGTAGAAGCAAAATAATAATTGCCTCCGTATGTATTTGATGCTAATTCCTTCAGTGAGCATGTAAGATCACAGAATTCCTGGTAGRTCTTGGTATGAAT
Organism: Rhea americana; assembly: GCF_003343005.1. Lineage (NCBI taxonomy): Eukaryota > Metazoa > Chordata > Aves > Rheiformes > Rheidae > Rhea > Rhea americana. The sequence continues at coordinate 3,551,835 of NW_028186479.1, read as the reverse complement.
GAGCATTTGAAGGAAAATGAAAATTCCCCCTTTTACAGGGGGCCCAAAAGTTTACTGAAAGACAGCAATTCATATATGTGGGCAGGTGATAGAGTGCGTCCTTTAATGAAGGATTCATATCTGACTTTTATTACATCCACAGTGGCTTCCATATGACACTTGTAAAAGGAAGAGCTTTGAAATTAAGTAATGCGTATACAACAGATTGTTTTGTGAGTTATAGTATCAGTATAAATACTTGGTAGCTTTTTTTTTTTTGGACTGCAGTTTAGCCTTTGCTAAGGCAGTGGACTTCTACAGCCAGAGATGTGGAAGGAACAAAATCTCATATTGATTAACATATTTGTGTAAGCAGATAAATCATAGGCATAAAAGCCTTGAACAGGACCTACGCAAATGCTAGTTCACACAGAAAACTGGTAGAAGTGAAGTGCGTTTTCACTACAGCAAGAATATTTTTACAGGTACAGTCTTGAAATTCAGGGCTTGATACGCCTTTTGGTATAAAGTTAACTACCAAAAAAAAAAAGTTTGAGAAGCATTAATATCATTCAACAAATGGACAACAGTGCAAAGATTAGCTAAGAATATGCTACCTGGCTCTTTTGTAATGTGTTTTAAGTTCCAAAATCTTTTAAACTATGCTGAATTTGGGTTAAAATAGTCTTATACTGTCTTATATTAGGACAGATACTTGAAAATGTACGTTTTACTCTACTTACATGTCACTGAGTTAGGATTCAATTTCCTCCCTTACAGTTGGCATCACCACCATAGCCTAGGTCAGAGCAAGGTGCGCAGCCCCACATTACCTATCCATGATGTCATTTTCTGCTGGAAAAGAAATAGTCTTAAATGGAGGCGAAGAGGGAAGGAACTGCAGGCTTTAGCTCATAACGGGAATCTGTACTTTCATTAAAAATGTCTTAACAGAGGCTTTGTTGTTCATCTTTCAATATAAGTGTATATATTCTCATTGTCTGCTGTTCAGAGGGATATTTTTAACAACTGTGGAAAGGACTTTCAAGTACGTGTGTGTAATAACAATTTTCAGCTTTTAAAGGAAATCGTCTTTAAATCCCATTAGTTATCACTTTTCAATTTTCCTGTTTCTAAGCATGATTTAACTTCAAGTGTTGCAATTCTTAAATCTCATTAAAGAAGCGCCTTTAGTTCCCATCGGAAAGTTGACCTATTGTGGATTGTTTGATTAAATCTGGGAGATCAACAGATTAAATTCTGTATCTGTACTAGTGCCCTAGAGTTTTGGGGCCATTCCCCGATCCTGATGGCAACAGGAGTGCAGGGCTGAACCTGGCTGCCTACCACACATGGGAAACCCAGACTTAATCTCATATTTGAGGGAGGTACAAGGGAGCTACTCAATGTGCTGTGTGTGTGCTCAACCCTGCCTTTATGTGGGGGGGGGGGTGTACCAGACAAATTTGAGGAGTTCCTGAAGATATTCTGGGCCAACTTGGGCTGCGCCCACCTCCTGCACCCTTTCCTGCTGCTGACGTTGTGAGATGATGCCCCTAGGTTGTTCCTCTCTGCAGGCAGAAAATGGTTGTTGAAACTCATACTCGCTTAGAGATGCTGGGGACGAAAATTAGAGCAATCAGCAGCCCYTTTTGCAGATTATATCAAGCTGTAAACTCTGGCTGTTGTGAAAGAAATATAATGGCCTGCCATCCTCTTAAGCACTGTGCTTTGTGCTGTTGTCTTTATCACTTATCCTCAGATTAATGCCTCTGTTGGAGCAAAAGCAACGTTTTAGTCTTCGGGCCCATCTAGTTCTCATGTGTCTTTGAGAGCTGGGACGGCAGTGCTGCCTTCCCTGGYAGAAGTGAAATACAGAGCTGAGGGCAGGTGGCTTTCAGGAGGGCACAGTGAGACTGGTGATGAGGTAACCACAGCAAGGAGGAGGCATATTTCTCTCCAGCACTATGGTGCTCTCATGATGCATTCCTGAGAGCTGATGTGTGCTTGAGGGGTCATATAAGCAACGTTAMCTCTGCGCCTTTTGAAAACCTGCTCTTGCACGTCTCCAACCCAAGGTGTCTGTGCCCCATTCACACTCCCTTGCTCAAGCAGAGCAATGTGGTGGCACATGTGGGCTCCCCTTCCCTCTAACTTCTGCAGTGTTTTTTTGTGCTGTGCAGTATCCAATATCAGAATCCATGGAAACCACTGCCAACGGTAGCTTGCAAAAGAATCTGTTGTTATAATTTTAAAATATTTTAATTAAAGTTACTATCTTAAATTCAACAGGGCTATTGCTAGCTGTATCGTACTCTGCCATTGCTCTCCAAAACTAAAATGCAGCTAGAAAGGAAGTGCCCCTTCACACTCATTTCTCCTTTTCTGTTATCTTAGTCAGACAGTCAGAAGGGATATATTAATACTAAAATTTCTGTACTGTGGAGGTGAGGGCTTCACCTATTGACTTGACCACCCATGAACTCCTTTATCTGTCACTCAACTTAGCCATAGCAGAAGCAGTATGGGATTTGTCTCAGTCCTTGTTACAGTGAAGGCTCAGTGGAGATGGTTGAGCAGCAGACCCCCACCCAAGATGGGTAAGAAAAGGGAGCAAGTTAAACATTAAATTTTGCCCTTTTTTTTTTTTTTTTTTTTTTTTTTTTGCGCCCAGGAAGACCCCATCACATGGAGTCTTGATGAATGAGGCTTTTGCAAGTCTCTACTAGGCTTGGTGCAGCTCTGTCCTTTGTGGACTGCAGAAAACACAACCTACGCTAGTCCTGTTTGACAAATTAGCAAACCCCAGCAGAAAAGGTGGGAACAGAACTCGGTAGCCTGGAAAGCAGAGTAGAATCTGTGTGAAATGAATGTGAGAGTGAAGATCAGGCTACTTCTGAAGGACTGAAGGGACGTAAAAAGTGAAATCTCATTCAAAACTTGTCAGTGATTGGGCTGAGGAAATGTTATGGGCAATCTGTGTGTAGAGGTCTCGCGGGAAGTAGTAGAAATGGTCTTTGTATCTGTATTCAAGGGCTGGATCCACTGTGTATGAAACCGAACATCGTTTGTTGCCTTTGCGTGCAGGAATCGCGTGGTATGAAAGGGTGGCGAACCCGAGAAACTGGCAGTCTTTGCTAAAAGCGGGTTTAAGCATCGCTTCAGCATCGAGGCATTGGTCTTGAGGAAAAGACGCTGTTCTTTCTGTGCTGAACAATGTAAAGCAGGAAGAAAGTCGAAGCTGATATAGAAACAGATTTTAGGGTAGAAGAGTTGACGTAGTTTTAATATGTTCAGCCTCTGGCTGATAATTTCCCTGGGGTGATTAAACGTGGAAGCGCTAAGGTTATGAGGGAGAGCCTGGGAATAGATGTGCGGAGGTATCCGCAAGGTGGCACTTCCGCAGGAGCTTGTTTGGACAGGGTCCGTGAAATGTGAGTCCTGGTAGCTCTTGTGAGACTCTGTAAATTCTGAGTACAAGGATATTTGAAATTCCTGTGGATAAACAGACAGTCAGGTAGGCCACTGCTGCTTCAAGACTTCTATATAAAACATTTTAATTTTATATAGGGGTATTGARTAGGCTTTAGTAAATAGGCTGTGAGTAGTTCTTGCCAGCATAAAGCAACTCTAGTATCTGGTATTCAAAGTTGAAAGATTATATGTGTGACCTGCAGAATAGGAAGGGTGAGAATATATTGGTTCGGGGAAAAAGACAACCAACCTGGACACTGAAAAATGACCTTTTTCTTCTTAGATCAGTATATAACTTCCTCTATAGGAGAATATAGAATATAGGCTGCATTTAAACTTTTCTAAGGAAAATGTTAACATGCGTCAGGTCAAAATATATTAAATCCTTATCCTTGCTATTTCATTCAAATTATTATCACAAAATGTCCTTTCTTTATAGTAGAAATAATTGATTCCAGCCAATTACAAATCCTCATCTTTATTTCATTGGTTTATATTTTGGGCAATATAGAAGACGTTCTGTAACAACTTGAACTATCCTTTCTGGATTATGTGAGTAGGCCACCAAAYTAATATATTTAAACTTCGTAACCTTTAAAAGTTTGAAACCAAAAACAAAGAAGAGGATTTAGGTGCTGCCCATAAACAAAATTGGCATGTTAAAATCTTTTTACTATGTATAAAGTTCATATTAACATACACTTAAATGAAAATGCAAATTTCTCTATTTATTATTTCTGTGTTAGTGTCATCAAATGATTAATTTTATGATTAAAATGAATATATTAAAGTGCATCCTAGCAACATACCTACAGTTAAATATTCTCCCTCTGTGTACTGAGGACCTCATACCAGTCTATTTGTAATTCATTTCCTTACCTCCAGGAGCAACAAAAATGAACTATATGGAGAAAAAAGAAAGGGTTGGGGGGGGGGAGGAAAGACCAATACAATTCCTGTTTTTTTTTCTTCTGTCTTATTGAATAAAGTGATTGGTGAAGAGTAGTTTTCTGTGAACAGTGTAACTTACTCTATTGCAGAATGAAACAGCGTGCTCAGAAAATCGCTGCTCTCGCTTTCTGTCTTTTTGGCAAGGTTGTTTCCACATCTAACACCTACCAGTGCCACTGACAGGGATGCTTGTGACAGATGAAAGTTGCATTAAAAGGGATGAAAGCATTTCAAGCTGACTCATTTCAATAAGTGAACAAAACCCCAGATCCTTTGATAATGGCATGTAAAAAGTGATTGTTTCTGTTTCTACCTTGCTAGCAATGCAAAGTAGGTATATGATTTTTTTTTTCCACAGCTTTCTCCCCACCTCTTTTGCATGCCCAGTTAAAGAGTGGATGAAGGCAGCAGAGAGCTCCAGAGCGATGCCTGCCCTCACTTCAGTCACTGTCTGCTGTAGATGTGGGGAACACCTTTTCTTCCTCACTAAAAAATGAGACTGTCAACAGCTTAAATATTTTGTGAATATGTTTTGGGAGATTTTTTTTTAAAAAGTGCGTTTGAATCATCTATAAATGATTTTATTCAAACTGGCTAGAGCCTTTAGTTACTATTTCTAAGATTTCACAGTAGTAAAGTCTTGCTCAGCAATTTTTCACWCATACCTGTCTTCAGGTATGAGGTACAGGAGAGAACTGTTTTTCTACGAGCTCAGACCAGAGGAGAGACCCTCAGTGCTGTGGCCCAGAGAGGGGTTTACTTTCCATGTTTGCTGTAAGAGTTTACTGTAAGAGATGCAAGTCAGAAACAAATATCCTTTTGGCCAACCATCAAGGTTGGGCTTTAGGAAGAGGCATCAGTAACCACTCTGCAGAGCTTCTGTCTCAAATCAAATCACTTAAACCTCATCATSTGATTTCTGGAGATGCCTGGAGGCCTCTAGCAGAAGGAAATCTCTTTGCCGTGGGAGTTCACTGGATCGTTTCCGCAGCTATTTCAAGCCAGCAGGCTGGGACTAAGGTTGGGGATGAGATTTCTCATTTGTCTTCCAGCTGTATTCTCGTCAAGGATCCAGTTAAAGGTTGATTATGAAAGATGAAATTAAGTCCTCCAAACCGTGCATTGATGAAGACCAAACTTGTGCACGTGGCAAGAACAGAACTGGGATGACATTCATTAATGCACAGGTTCTGTACAGGAAATTGTGTGTAACCTGGAAACTCAGGGCTGGCTTGTTAGACCCCACAGTTGTCTTGGATGCTGACCAGTGCCCGTCCTGAAATGGACACAGGAGCGCAACTGGTGGGAACATCACTGAGCAGTGCAAGTGGGGTGTGCTGTCCCGAGCCAGAGGAATTACGCCAGGGTTTCAGGCTGTGCCTTTCCAGAGGCTTGCGSGGTTGTGGCTGTCTAGTACGTGCTAAAAGACTTAAGTAAAGCCTTATATACTGCCTTATCCTGCAGAGGGAKGGGAAAGATGGGAGCTACACGTAAAGCCGTCTGCTGGGTGAGCTGGCCGTGCGAGGGTCGTTCTGCGTCAGCCCCGCGACCGTGCTCTCGTGCACCTCAGCCTTTGAGARTTTGCACAAGTAAACTCATTTGCTCGTTGCTGGTGTGTTATCCAGTTGCATCTACAGATGAGGGTGGCCTGTGCACACTCCCAGCCCGCAGGATGCTCGTGCGCTCTCCTGCAGGGCTGCACTCTCGCAGTGGTGCTGTTTATTAACCAGCCAACTTGTTCTGTCTTGATGATTTGTTACTCGTTGCAGGACCAAAGTGATTTGTGTGTTGTGCTGTCGTACACCCAGCCTGTCTCCAGGCAGTGCTTACTGAAAGGGGAAGGATCTCAAGAAAATGGAGGAACTAGTCTGAAATAAATAGGAYGCAATTCCATGGAACAAATGAGAAGGATGGCATTTAGGCAGAGTTAACTGCCCAGCCAGTGGGCAGCTCCTAAGGGATATCTCTTCTGTCATTTGAGAGTTAGAAAATGTCACAAATTAAATGCAAGTCAACAGTGACATACGACTGCAAAAAGAAAACTTGTTGTATGCGAAGTTTTGCACGTAAGATTCATGAATTAATCTTTTTGTGTTAGTTGGTATTGATCGAGACTCAGCTGGAGTATTTGTATGTCTGCTTTGGGGCACAGCACTTCAAGCARGTTGCAAGAGAGGGCAAAGATTAGCAGCAAGAACAATCAGGAACTTAAGAAATATGATGTAGGATGAAAAATTGAAAGAGTTCAAGCTGTTACCAAGTCTCTTCTCTAGGTTGTGCGACCCTGAGGTGTATAAAAAGTTGCCGAAAAGAAGGGAATAATCTATTCTGCACATTTGTTGTGAGTAGGAGAAAGAGCAGTAAGTTGCAGCAAGGAAAAGGTAGGTGAGACAGCAGCAAAGGGAGTGAAGATTGCTTACAGGAGTCTTGGCGTCCCTGGCACTGGGGTGTTTTAAGACCTGGACCAACACCGGTTGAGGTGGCTCGGGCAGATAGTCCTGCCCTGGGGGCAGGATGCTCCCCAAGCTCTCTTCTAGCCAAGTTTTCCCTCATTCTTTATTTTCACGATGCTTAATAGGGGGAAAACTGTCACTGCACGWACGAAAAGTTGGAAAACGCCTGCGTCTATGGCAATTGATAGTCATTTGCTGTGCAAGGACGAAGGCGGGTGATGCAAGAAAGTAGCGCTCTTCGCCCGTTCACCACGTTATAGCAACCACAGAAAGCTGCGTTAGCCGGTAGCTCTGCTTCTCTTGGAGGTATTTCCTTCTCTGCATGTTAATAACTTCTTATATTTTTTCCAACATTTCTGATTGCAGCATGTGTACACATAACAATGCAGTTTTGTGCACTGTGCAAGAATAACGGCAGCACATCGTCCAGCCTCAGCTCTGCATTGCCTTGTTGGGTTTTTTTGTCATGTGTCAGGTCACTAACATCACTTCAGCAGGGTTTTATAATTGCATTTAATATGTCACTTACTATGCACGCTTCATCTGATTTCTATGGTAATAATGAGATAATTTATCTTTACTGGGTTGCATAGTCAGTTGTGTGTTGATAATGCATTTAATTTTACTGAGTTATGAAATCTTGGCTGCTTTCAGAAAAGGGTCAGAGCTAAGATAATTTTGTATTTTAAAATACTTATCAACTCCAGCCACTTACATTTTCTCCAAATGTTAGTTTTCTTTTTGCCTTTTTCAGATAAGGCAGCTCCATCCTGGTCTATTGTCTTTACTRTCTCTTATGAAATTTTATTTGGAGGACCACAAAACTTCTATTATTTAATTGACAGAGGAAATAAAATCAGAAATTTCATGCCAGTAAACTGAGCTTATTTTGGCAGGAGGAGAGGGACATAGAAGAGAGCTAGCTTTCCAGTATCATAGCTATCAAGCTGCAAGTCTTCCTACCTCCCAGCAATAAAAGCAGAGCTAACAAATTAGTGGGTGAGGGGAATATCTTCTGTGATTTTTTTTTAATTTGACAGGAATCTCTGGAACTGCATTTTGTCTTTTTAGACTGAACAAGGGATGTCACTTGTAGGAATAATTTTAGTTTTACCCACTTTTTCAAGTATTGTATTTTATTCCTGTACAACAATTTACTTGTGATGTTAATTACTCTTTTATTTTACAGTGACCTTGAGTGTATTTCATATCTGAAGAAAAACGATATTTGGGTTTTCTAATTTAGAAGCACAAAAGGCATCGAAAGTGACGGTGCTAGTACCTGATTCACATGCCGAAAAAAAGTGCTTATGTTAAATTATAGGCTGCTGAAGCTGGGACCAAAGATAACATTATTAGACTTTTGCAATAAATATGATTAATGGGACAGCAGGGGTATCATTTAGGCCACCTCTTGTGTATATACCTTATTTATTTTCATGGTTAGGATTTGATCATTTAAATCAAATGTGCAGAAGCATTTTTTAACCTCTCTATCTCTCTGTATTTGTAGGCTTAAAATGTACTGTGTCTAAAATGTTGATGTTTTTTAGTAGTATCGAAGTCCACTCTGGCAGAATTTTTGGAAGAGGAGGAACCTTCCCTTCTGTGTTGTCTTTTTATCAGATTAAGATCTTTAAGGTTGAAGAATGTAGGTTATTCTTCATGATGGAAAAAAYTCATGTGAGATAGGAAAATAGTCAGAGAGCTGCCTTTAGTTTTTAATATAGAAAGTTATGATAAAATGAGTGCTCTAGCTCGTGCTGAGTTCACTTAGAACAGCTGCCATCCAGGATTTCTTCTGAAAACCTTGTCCAAACAAGTTATTTAAATATAGACTTGTTGTTTTACTGAAGCCTCAATCCTGCAAGATAATTCACACCTGTACTTGAGATGGATGAATATATTGCAGTGCTGAAGCCATAGTCTTTTAACCTCTGCTTAATATGAGGGGAATGAAAGGATAGGACATTCAGCCTGCACTCACTTGTCTTTAGCAATGGCTTGTTTTTCATCAAACCTACAAATCAATTTGGAGTCCAGCAGTGACTCTTTCCCCTGCTTTACCTCTCCAAATACAGATACAAATTGAATTAAATTTGCAACCCTTTTTAAGACGGAGTTAAAGGAAGACTATCCTTTCACACAAACTAGGTGTTTTTTTAACCTTTCAGAAGCACTGACGTGGTAGATAGTAGTAGGTGCACAGTGGAACCAGTGTGATGGACTGGCACAAATCCTGTCCCCCTCCCCACACACACAGGTTCAGCAAAATCATCCATTATTCTGATACGCCATTTGGGGGGGAAAAGATCAGAAAAGGTTGCTCTAGCAGCTGAGATATTCCTACCAGCTTTCTTACTTCTTGAAATACTGCAGTTCAATTCATTCCAGCTTCCTTGTCTGGACTGCACACTGCAGTCCAGAGCTATAGCTTCGTTACATACTTTTTTTTTTTAAATCCAGTCTCCATCATATTTCTGTTTTGAAATTCCATGCATCTGTCAAGCCTCCCCTGGGGAACAGCTGGTTTCTATATTTTGGCAAACCAAAATAAAAGCTGAATACAGAATAATCAAGTTTTTCAAGTACCATTGTGCCTTGAGATGCTAAGAGTTTGTCTGTGGTTATGTCTCTGACCTAAGTGTTAACCACTCTATCAGAAAATAAGTTATAATGGCAAAAAGGGAGACTTGGACCTTCTGAAATATGAAATATTAATGTTAGTTCCTTACAGAGCTGGGAGGCTCTTAAGTGTTAGCAAATTTAACATTTTATAATGCATAAAAATATTTAACAAGTGAGGAAAAACATTTAAGGTACTCTTCCTGTTGGTGGAGAAAGTACCTTTTACACCTGTGTCTCCCAAGTGTTTTCTGTCTATAACCCTATGTGCAGGTGATAATTGAATACGACCCAAGTTTTAGCATAAACAGGAGCTGAAACTGAACTTCTCTCTTGCTTCCAACACGCCTCCTGCGTGTTGTGACCGCTGCATTTGGGAGTGAGGGCTTCACAGGATACGGTAAAGGTTTTGGTCTTGCTGCTGTTGAATAATGTTTAATGGACTCTGTGTCTATAAATCTCRTCGGGATTTCACTAAAATCCTTTTACATCAAAATTTAGACCAGTGCCCATTGCCATTTCACTAACCAGTCAGCAAAAACCTGTTTGCTCACCAGGCAAGCTTTTGCTGAGGTGGTAAATCAGCTCCAAAATCCTAAAAATTGGACCACGATCCCTTTTCCATCCCTCCTTATGCAGCAAATAACGCAGGAAGGGCAGCTGCCCTAACGTGTCTTCCTATCTGTATCATCCAAGGATGCATAAAATACTTGCTAAAGGTGTGGGTGCTCTCCTAGTGTGTGTGTGTGTGTGTGTGTGTGTGTGTGTGTGTGTGTGTGTGTCTAAAGGTCCTTTCCCTGCTGCTAACCTGTCTGCCTTCCCTTCAGTTAAAATCCAGCGTCTATTCAAGAATTACGTTTGTAAAAACAACGTTAACCTTAGCATGGTGTTAATATTACGTCAAGCTGGCAAAGAGTCTGTCCCAAGCAGCGCAGCGGATTGCGATCCGCCGTGTCGCGAGCGGGGCCGTGTTGTGGGCTCTTGATTTTTTCAGAGAATGATATGGAGTTGCAGCGACAAGCAGGAGCGGTTTGGCGTGCTGATCCCTGCGCCCAAATGCGTCCTCCGTGGTAGGTCAAGGCAGCTCTGGAGATTTCTGCAGCCTGAGCTGTTAAATGATACAAAGACTTCCAAAGTGCATGTTCATACAGTGCAAAGGTGTTAGCTAAGCGCTGAAAGCAGCATAACTGCGTCAGCCTGTGCCGGAGCCCGGATGAATAAATCTAGCCCCAGGAGCTCTTCTGGGCTTTCTCGTTCCAGATACTAATACAATCCTATAGCAGTAATTCAGCAAAAGGCTCAGATCGTTCTCTGTAGATGTCGTCTATGTATTTGGGTTTAGCTTTTTTTTTTTCTTTTGAGAAGAAGCAGGTAAAATATTTTTATTAAATATCTTTATTATTGCCTTATTAACTGATGAGTGAGAATGTATTTGAATCTGGCTGGTCTGCAGCTGGTCTAAGAAGTGTCCTCACATAAGGAATGCGTCCGGGAACCAGGCTTAGCTCTTGAATGTATGGCTATAGAAGGACGTAGRAGTTCTTTTAAAAATGAGACATGATAAAATTGAGGAGGAACAGGTGGGGTGTTCATTTTAATTTCTGGCAGGTTGAGGCAGAGACCTCTGTGCTTTGTGTAAATCTAAGACACACATGTATTTTTGCTTATCTAGGATCCCTGTCAAATTACYAAGGTAGGAAATGAGATGTGCACTGAATTTTGACATCAGTGACAGCGCAAGGAARGGATCAGTATGATTTTGGTACCAGGTGACATGACTTTACTATACTTCAGCAGCTGGCTTGGTGATCTCCAGGGTAAGAATTTCTTCCACTTCATTGCCAGCATCCTCTTCCAAGGAAATCAGTGTGGACTCTTGCAAATAGCTTTGTCCTTTCTGAGATAGACTGCGCTCTTAATCAAAACGAGTCGCAGGCATTCCATTAATTGTCCAGATAATTAGCTTTAGGCAATCTGGCATTTCATCTTTGTCTCTGCCTTAATCTCAGCTAGTTTTTGTTCCATCGCTGGCATGCGTAATTCCTCATCTATTTTGACATTTCTCTGTCACATTAACATTTATCATATTTCAATTCCTCTAGACTTAAGCAAGCTTTAATCAGTCTCACTGGTTTGCAGCTTACTTATGCTACATAAAACTCCTATAGCTGCAACTTTTTCTGTCTGGAGATTTGATAAATGTGCGATTTCTGTTATTAAAATGCCCTTGTAGTCTTAGTTGGGGTTTTTTTGTTTCTGTCATTGTGCCTTCATGTAGATGGTTTAAAAYATTCTGTAAGAACTCTCTTTTCCTGGGCACGTATGTGGTATTTTAAATCTAACTTTGTTTTTCTTAATCCTTAGAACAATGCCAGATGGCGAAATCCAAAAATACGCGATACGGCTGTACGTGTGCACACATTGTTTCTGCGTGTGCATGAGCGCGCAGGGCGATTAATGCGGTGGAAGGTGTTATTAGATAATAAAGCTGCCTTTTAAGTTACACAGGTCACTTCAAGTGAGGACTGAAAAAAAAGATTTGTTTAGCTCTATAGTATCTATAACTTATAGAAACAGCTGTTTTAGAAAGCTCTGTTATTACCAATTGGGCAACTTGTATTGCCTTTTCCCAGAAGTGGGATGCCTTCTGCTTGAAAAATGAGAAGCTGTTACGCTGTGTCTATTTGGAAAAACTGTGAACTTCGCAGTTAGTTCTGTTGGTCCCAAAGCACCGGTCTCAGACAATGCATCAGGGCATCAGAGGCTGGGCTTTAAATCTGTCACTGGTTCCCTGGGTATTACACACTTTGCATTTCAAACAAGTGACTAGCTGGAAAGATGGAAGAGATTTGGCAGTATAAAGGGAGGAGCATCTTTCTGCTAAGTAGACCTTTTTTCTTTTTAAAGCTAGCTTTGAAACTGCTCAGAAATTTAGAATAATAGAGCACGATCAGGTGGAGAGGGCAAAGAGAAACAGGTGCGTTACTGGTTTGAAAACGGGGGAGAAAGATGTATACAGCATGTGTGCATTATTATCTGTTGTAGAAATAATTACATTTTGGGTAGTTTATTAGCTTGCTTGTTCTACACTCTACTGAATTTTCTACCTCTATTTGTTTTTAAAAAGGGAAAAAACATGTTTTCTTCCAGCAGCACCGAAATAAATTTTACACTGGTTATGCTGTGGGTTTTTCTAAGAACAGAAGCAATTGGGCAAAGAAAATGTTACARCTTTTAAAAGCACTTGTTTCGTGATACATGCTTGCATGACAGCATGGCATTAGAATAGGGAGCATCCTTCCCTCAGGCAGAAGAGTCTTCTCATCAGCGTGTGACCATCTGAGGGAAAATGCCAGCAGGTCGTGAGTAGCGTTGTATCTAGATTCCCAGCATAATACAGCCCTCACTGTATGCACTCGGTGATACTACTTTCTACTAGACTTTGCAAATTGAAATCTTTGCATTGAAATCATCAGTGAAATCMTTGTGGATATCCAGGGCGCTACCAAACGGTGTGCGCTCAAAGGAGAACAGTACCATTCCTAAGGAACTCCTAGACTGACTTCCCAAGGCCCTCTTGGAAATGCTGTAYGTAGGTCCTAAGCAGGACCAGACACTGAGCTCCCATGGAGAATCACGGGGTTTTTTTTTTTCTCAGCAATATCTCTGATTCTTATTTCCACTTCTTGGTGGGAGACCTGCGTTTTGCTGCTTGTCTTTTGCCTGGAAGATCCAAGGGGCTTCGGAGCTGCTGTGCGTTTCTGCTGTGAAACATGAGGGGATGTGGTATGCATACAGGTAATCCTGCCTAAGTACAATGTGGAATTGGCACCCTCAAAATCCATAACTTTAGCTGCTGTAGAAATCCCTTGCTCTGAATTTAAATGCAGTTACACCATTTTAAAAATGCTAGTCCCCTTCAGGCTTACAGGAAAAGGCTGCGACAGCTTGTTTATTCCTGCTGATCCTGATGCAGTCTCTCTTCACCAAGGACTCCGTGTGAATACTCGTATTTTCATGTTCAGTGTTGAGTTTCTGAAACACCATGGCAGAATACATATTTTAACTTTTAGTAGAGTTAAATTGGTTTCATACTATAATCTGTTCTTTGTGTATAATTTGCCCTTCAAATATAAAGGGACTTTTATGGCATAGTCTTTCAGAGCCTAGTACAAACCAATCAAAAGTTTCGGGCATGAAAAGTTTATATCGTAATTGATCTGATCTCCTTCATATTAACGTATGCTTACTGTCTATTGACTATTACATGGAACTTTATTTGATTGGTTTTTAAAAAAAAGTGTTTTTCAAGGCCAGGTTCATCTGTCCTTTGGTGGAAGGATTTGCCACCTGTTGTGCACTTGGCTGAGTAATAGGTAGGCTTCCCTAACTCAGAGGCTTTGAAGCCAGAAGGGACTACTAAATTATTTAGTCTGCATAACACAAGCTATAAAATGTGATTTAAACTAGGTATTTTCTGCTGTGAATCCCTCATCAGTAATATTTAATGTACCATACCGGCACCTCAGACAGTGAGTGTACTGCTACAAACTGATGGCTCAGCAAAAGGTGCTGCCGGSGAGGAAGAGGAGGGGCAGCTGCAGGCCCCCTCCTTGGCAGCAAGGAGGGTGCAGAGATGGGGTCGGTAGCTCAGGGTGAAGACGGGGATGTCCAGGTGTTTTGGGCCGTCCCCGAGATCTTCATGCCCTCGGCCACCTCTGCCRTTCCCTCCGGTAGCAGATGCAAGAGTGGAAGCAGCATTAGTTGCTCGTGTAGGTATTTGGTAAATAAATGCAATTTGTTTTTAGTAAGGATGACTTTAAGTCATATGAATTCTTATACTCGCAGATGACTCTTTCTCAGCCTCCTCTCACATTTAGAAGCCGTGGGAGGAGGTATTTGAACACAAATATGATTCTGGATTTTTGGAGACTGCTCATGTGAGTAGAGATACGCGTTTGCATTAGTATTTGCAGGCTTCAGCTCATGCGTTGTGCTTTGCTGGGTCTTTTGCCTCTGTCGATCCACTTCTGTCTTTCTCTATCCTCATCAGGGAGGAAAACTCGTCGTCACCATGGGCTAGCAGGGGGAGTACAAGCAAACGGTGAGGATTTGGTGTCAAGCTTCAGCCAGGCTTTTACACCCCTTGCCTTTCAACATCTGGGCTAAGAGCTTTTCTGATTTATTGCAGGTGTTTCTGGAGTAAGAGGTGAGCTACTGCGTCTCTGTCGCATGTGCTAGCTGTAGATAGGCATTTGTGTAAGATTACCTGAGAAATGGAATGGGGAAACTTTAAAGCCATGACAACGCAGCTGAGGCTGACGGAGCTAATCAGCATCGTGCATGCCTGGTCTGTCAGGCACATCAGATTCACCAGAAGGACAGAAATACTGCGTGCGGGAAATAAGGGTCAGGAGTGGCGGGAGGGGAGGAGAGAGGCGCGTTTAAGAACCAGCCGGCGAGAAAATGGAGAGTCAGAAACGCGGTTGCTGTTGCTGCCTGTCAAAAATACGAAGCTGATGTACGCTTATGAAAGTGCAGATTTTTGCTTTAATGTTGCACATACTGGGTTGCTATTGTGTGTTCTGCAGTGGCTGGGCAGAACGTGGCCCAGCTAAGTCCTGGGCTGTGACTCTTTGGTTGTCATCTTAGTGGTACTCTCCTAGATTACAGTAATAAATGTAATAAATTATAGTAATAAGATACAACAATGCATTTTTTTTCTGGGTGTGACAACAACAATTTGCCTTTAATCAAAAAGATATATTCTCTTGAAATTTCATTTATAGGCTCTTTCCTAAAATTAGGAGCTTAGACTATTTCCTGTCAGTCTTAAGTCCGCACTATTTCTTTAAATTATTTAAAGGTATTAAAAATGCATAGCATAGCACGTACGCTGTATGAAGTTTAATGCAAGACCAGATTGGTCCTGACTTTGCATGGAATTACACATTAGCCATTATTTATTATTGCACTTCATTTCATTTGGGCAACAGAATTAACTCAGATGAGTACTTTCTGATGAAYATTACCCAGAAATACCCCCTATGTTGTTTAACGTCTTTTGTAGGTCTAGACATTATGTTTCCAAAGAAGGCTCATATTCTGTTTGAATTGAAGTGGGCCAAGTCACCTCGTTTATCGTGATAAAATCTTGTAATTTAAAATCTGGAGGATTTTTAGATCATTGTATGTACTGTATTACTGTCCCTGGAAAGGTTGGAGGGAGAGGAATCTGTTTTTTACCTTAAAAATATAAAGAATGTCATCAGAATACAAACTTTGAAATATTTTGAAGTGTAATATAAGTCTCAAGTGGAGAATAGTTGTTTGTTGTATTAGATTTCTGTGTTAATTGAAGCCTTCCTTCAATTAGTGTCCAGTGGGTTACTTAATAGTAAAAATAGTGCTATTCTATATGTATTAGACTGGCTCGATGCATACATGTATTCTTAGAAGAGCGCATATATCAGTTACGGAAAGACATAATACTTCTCTCCTGAGGTTATGCATGCAGATGTATGCAGAAGTTGGAAATGCTGGAGATCTTTGCTGAAGACCTCTGACTAATAGCGGAACTTTGGGTCCGTAAATCACTGTTACAGGAGGAGTATTTGCATGGACAGATGAACACGATTTGATTCAGCTCGTGTCGTCTTTCTCGCCCATCAGCAAGGCTTATGCACCGCTTGTGATCTTCTGAATCTAGCGCTGCTTCAGGAATAAAGCAGGTCATTTAAATAACTGCTCACAACAAAGCCGTAGGTGCGTTGCTTAACGGAAAGGCGCCGTGTGAAACTCTCATCCTGCAGATCTCTCCCGTGCTTGCTGAGATCCTATTTGTCAAAGCCTGGTTTACCCGATGTTTTTAGTAGGAACCAGCGACTGGGGGTGAGATGATCATCTCGTGGGCCACCACCCTGCGGGACTGCGTAAAGCCCCGCCGGACCCCGTGCCCCTCGTTTGGGGTCTGCTGGCGCTCGCGCCCCCTAAAAGCTGGGTCTGCTCCTTGCACCGCTGCGTAAACGCAGCTGACCTGCACCTCTTGGTGCTCGCTTCGTAGCAGCAAAATACTGAACTGTTAATTGCAGGAGCTAGAGGAGAGGTACAGCAGCAAGCGTACGTCTGTCGGGGACGTATCAGGCTCCATTTTCTAATCAATGGTTTATTTATTAAAGCATCAAAAACTCTGCACACGCTATAGCCGCGGCGCACCACAGCTCTGCTCAGTTACTTCATCTGAATCAATGAAAGTAATCATCTGCTTTACATCAGGTATTGAATCAGCRCAGGTCCTGGAATGATAAATGACTTTATTATCTGCATGGAATCGACTCAAACAGATAGCCAGAGCTTGCAGGCGGGGTATTAAAAAAACACTCTAATTCCACTGTAACTTGTGCTTACCTTTTCCTTTTTTATTTTTTCTTCCCCCTCCATCTTGCTCTGGCTTCTGTGAAGCGAATTAGAGTCTCCATGCGATCGAATCGCAGGCAATTAGGGAAAAAGCTCGTGAAACGGGGCTAACGGGAAGGCGCTGGGAAAGCAAAACGGGAGCGGGCAGCAGCTGCCCAGGCTCGGAGCAGCCATCCGCCCCCGTCGCCTCGGTGGCATCGCCGGGCCGGGGGCGCCGCGGCCGCCCGCCCTGGTGGCGTTGGTGTCGTGAAGGTACATTGCTGCGGTTGAAGCAGGCGGCACTCGGGTAACTCTCCGCCTGTGTAAACGGGACCATCGAGGCGATGCGCTTTTTAATGTACAGAGAGAGAGCGGATTTGTCGCCCTTCGAATAGACTAGGAATCAAGGAGGTGAAAACAGGTGGTGGCCGCTGCGATGGTTTCAGCGCTCTCCTTCCCGGGGCGAGCTTCTCGCGCCAGTGGTCCTGACGGGCTTTGAGGGTACCACGAGGCCCCGTGGCTTTGAGGGGCCCGTGCCAAAAAGAGGAAACAAATGCAAATGCAGTTGGAAYAAAGTAATCCCTCAACCGTTGGAGRTATCGCCTCAGCTGTTTTGCTAACCTCGACTGAGCCTGGAAGTTGATGCTGAAGTCAATGGATCATAAAATTTCAAGGCAAGGTAGCAATATCCTTTTTGTTTTTCAATTCAGAAAAATCCACACGATGTTTCCGTGCGTGCTCCTGGCAGTTAATTCATTCTGGGAGATCGCATCGTGTTGGCTTAGGTGTTCATTTCCCTGCATGGGGCTCTGCTTTTTCCCTTTTTAACAGGGACCGTGTGTCCATACCCCTCGGAAAGGTGAGGCTTGGGAATTCCCAAGTTTTGTATTTTTGCAGCTTTCATTTTCCTCTTACCACAGGTCAGATGAAGAAATCAGAGTTGCTACAACTTATATCACTTACTGAAGGTAAGGTATAAATGTAAAAGGAAATTACTCATCCAAAGAAATTTTGTTTGGAAATTCACTACAAGAGTCGTCACTCTTTCGCTGCGTGGCCACTTTAATTTATTACCACAGCAGAGGCTGACTTGTTGTAAACCCTTTGCCTTTGAATTGGGGATAAATTTCAGTCTGAAGTTGCTTTTTGGCCAGAGCTAACTCGCCCTCGCGCGGGCCGCTTTGGAGGAGCCCCACAATTTGCGTGTGGTGTGAGGCCTGTTGCCACCGTAATGAGGCGTTACTGGATTAAAGGGCTTTACCACCAGAACTGATCGTTCGAAAGAATGTGTAGGTTTTTGTGAGCCTCAAACTAGCCTGGATGAGATCTGAATTAATGTATTGCGCTTTGGTGCRAGCAGCGATGGGGCATACCGCTCCCTTGGTGAATCTCCCCCTGGAGCTCACCGCCGATGATGTGTTGGGGGGCTACCATCAAGGCATAAGGAATAACCACCCCACAGAAGAAAAATGTGAATATACCCAGTGCTCAGAAATGGCCAATGCCTCATGGCCACCAGTCAGTTTTGATATGTTTTTCTTTTCTCCAAATTTACACTTTCCTCCTTCCCATCCTCCCTCCCACTCACCAGTACGCAGTTTGAGAGCTCTGCCCTGTGCTGGTGAATGGTTTTGGCTGCCGGCGACTCCAGCCGTGGAAATAGCCGGGCGATTGGCACTTCTGCGCCGAGCGCTTTAGGCCACTAACTGAGAGCGACCTGCCGACTCCGCGTCACGGCCGCGGGGAGCTCTGACCGCTGCAGCTCAGCATTCAGGAAGCAGCATCCGCTCTGCCCCCTTCCCATCCTCACCAGCTAACTCGGGGTTGGTGGGGAGCATCCCCACAACGTGGCTAAACAAGTCGTCTCGTTCAGGCGCGAGGCTTGTGTGTCCCAGGGTCTCTAGTGCCGGTAGTTTGGCTGAAGCTGCCAGAGCTCCAGCAGGCAACAGCCGCCGAGGAGACGGCTCGGGCTGCTCGTGCCAGTCCGTGGAGCTAGGGAAAGGCTTTTATGAAAGAGGAAAATCCATAAAGGTATTTGGTAGCCTGCAGAAGGAAGAGATGGGAGCTCTGGTTTCTCTGCTGATTCGGTGGCGTGTCAGTGTGACTGTTTTCCATTGCATGTTGCTGGCTTTCAACAAAAAAAGCTTTCTTGTGGAGACCTCAGATCTTTATAATGTTAACTATAGATACTTAGGAAAATGTTCTTAACTTGACTTAATTCTGAGCTGAGCTTATCTGATTTATAAAAGGGAGAACTAGTATTTTCCATTCTAAAGATTATAGTTCTGGTCATTTTTGGTCCTTTATTGTAGTAAGAATTTACATTCAAGATTGAGAGTTACTAACTGATGACTAATATAATAATACCTTTCACATAATTGTTTATATATAATATGTTCTCTCCTCTGTTAGTGCAAGTAGTAAAACTTTGGTGAATATAGAAAATGCGTATAATTTCATGTGTTAACTCCTTTCCATCAACCCATTTGCTGTGTTAAAGGGAAAGTAGCTTCTTACCACTGAGATCTCGGTGCTTCAAACAAAGCCATGTGAATCTGTTCAATAGAAAATGAAACTAAAGTAATGCATAAATGTACTAATGTACTAAAACCTGCACTTTTTGTTGTTGTTGTTTTGGTGTTAGTTTAGAGGAGAGAAATTAAAAATCTGAGCAGGGAAGGAGTATGGTAAAAGCTCATGAATGAAGAATGATTACTGTTTTATGCATTTTGTTGGACATCTAATTACACGAAAAGGAGAGATTGTTGCCTCAGAGTTTTACTATCTTGCTCTTAGGTACCAAATGCATTCAAATTTATACTAGTCAAGTCTTTGGTGCGCAATTTGTATGCGTGTTGATAGAGTTTCAAATTTTTCTTTTTTTTTTTTTTTTAAACCCTCCAGGGACTTTTTATGAACAAGCCAAGTGCTCCTACACGCATGATGGAGCAATTTCTTCTCTCTGGAAAGTGCTGCTAGATAGAAATACGATAGCAGAGCCAAAATGGACTTCACTAGAACTGTTACTTGTTCAAATAAGGATACCTTAACCAAATCCTACAGTAGGTCAAAAGTGCTCTCCTCTGTGCAGATGAAATATCTCTCAATTTTTGGTAGGATGCCAAACAGAGGGCACAATATATTGAAAGTTGGTACACAGTMTAGAGTATAAGCTTATATACACTTAAGAGTTAACATAATAGATTTAAATTTTAAATTATTTTTCCTATGATTTAGGTTTTGTTCCCTCRCTAGAATAGATGAGCAGAGTTTTATTTTGGTTAATACACGCATACTAATTTGCCTTCTTGAAAAATCTGAAGATAGATTAAGTTTGATCCTTTAACTCACTGGAATTATTTAATACAATAATCTCTTGAAAAGCCAACAGAGCTTGGAGAGTAAAGGAATATAAAAAAATAATATATATGTTTTATATATTCCTTTATACAGTGGAGCACTCATCTGCCTGTGCTATATACTGGTATACAAMAGTCTTGAACAAAAATTTGAACCTAAACTAAGTATAGAGGGAGATATGCTGAGCTGATTTCAAGAGCAGCTTCGCAGCACAGACCAATTTCGAGGGGATTAATAATTTATGAATAATACATATCTAAGACATATAGATCCATGCAATGTGGATTTTGAAATGGAGAAAACTTCAGTGAAACATAGAGGTTGTATCCACACTGAAAACTGACTAATTGGGTGAGAACTAACCATGCTAAACCAGCCCAAGGTCTTTTGGCTTTGAAAAAGGAATATTGGCATAAAACAATGGAGTTCAATCTGCATGGTATACCACAGTTTCTATCTGTTACCATTATCTATAAGTAACACTTTCATGCTAAAATTTAAATTATAACTCCTTTCTCAAAGCTGCACACTAATTTTCTTAGAGAACTATAATTGCTCTCTCTAAGCTTTTGACTTGGAACCACGYATAATTTCTCCCTTCAGTTGGATAATTAAATCATACAATGTTCATCTCTTGTGACTTTTCCTGTCCCAGAAATCTTAAATTCTTGCTCTCTAGCTGTCGGCTTCCACAGAGTACAGCAACTGACAAAGCCTTCACCTTTAATTTACTTGTGCCAGTAAGACAGCAGTTTGTCTCAATTCAGAAGCAAGGCTTCATCTTCCTCTCCTTGAGTTCTACTGCGTACTACTTTTCCTAGAAAAGAGGCCCCATCTCTCCCACACGTACGTTCCTCAGGCATTACAAAACAGGTTTTTTTTCCCCTCCTTGTGACCTGATTCTGCAAACCCGCAAGCACTCCTATTTAAATCAGCAGCCTGGCTTGCATGGGCAAGGTTTGGGAAGTGGATTAACCTGAAAATCAGAAAGTGTAATTGAAGTTCCTTTGCAGCACAACATGGGGCTTAGTCTTTGCAGGAAATCAGGGCTACAGTTGCAAGTGTAAAGTTGCTGCACTTAAAAATATGATTATACCCTGATGCAGGGAAGTCTTGGGAGTCACTGATGCAGAGCGCCCTGCTGGGTCAGGCTGCAGAAGTATAGTTTTGCATCTTACTGGAAAATGAATTGAAGGTCTAGAAGAGTTCACAGCTGGCAAGTCATTTCTGTTGGAATTCCTTCCTAAGTAAGGTTCAAACTCTTTGCTTTATTTTTCTTCTTCAAAAGAAAAAAAAATTGAAATCTGCAGAGTGCTCAGCTGTTAGTCAGGCCCTGAAAAGAGCTTAGACCCAGGCCTGAGCATCCTGCTTAAATCGGGGGACTGTGTGCATGCCGAAAGCGAAGACGCTCAGGGATTTTGCAGGGCTGTGTCCAGTGAGAGGGGCGTCTCTGGAGAGCTTTCCTGTGGCAGGCTAGAAGGGCTATGAGAGATCATAGGGCAGCCAGTTTGGAAACTGGTAGTTCGACGTTGAATATTGGTTCTAACATTACTTCTTGGGTCTAACTGTGACTGTTACTGTCATCCTGTTACCTTCCTGTTTTACTTGGAGTAGAATTATGGTGGTGGTGTATTATGGCAAGGGTTTAGTGAAGCAGGGGAAGTTCACCCCAAAAAAGCTAATGAAGGAGTAGCTTTGTGTTTTGCTTTGTATTAGCGTACCTACATGCTGCTGAGTTCTCACGGAGGAACGTGTCTTCTATTTACTGGAGCTGCAGGTTAGCATCCTAGGCTTCCCCCATAGATTTCTAAATTCTACATGTTTTCAGTACGTTTCATCTGCATTGCTATTCAGCATCAGTATTAAAACATAATTTAAAAGGACGTTAAGCAGATGCCCAGACATTGCTTCCTGTGCTTTACCTCTTCCCCAACATCAAACCTGGAGTAACCTCTATTTCTGCTGTCTCCCTTCTGCCAGCTCAGGGTGACCTTGCAGGAATTCCCAGTGGAAACGCTTGGGTGTTCTTAGTGTTTAAAGTGCCTCCCTTTCCTCCCGCAAAGGACATTTACTTGCAGTGGTGGAAAAACACATCGTACTCCTGATGGCGTTTGTGGTGTTGGCCCGCATGGATAAAGCGCTGAGTGCTTTGGGGCTTCCCAACTTAAGTGGGACTGTGGAGGTGATCAAAACTTCACTCTCACTACAGTGGGCTTGAGAGCAGGGGTGGAGAGCATCACGATTAAGATTCTTTTCCTTTCTGTTTGGTTCTGTAATTGCTSATATTTGTCAAATTTCCGGTAATGGTCTTTACTTCTGCAGAGGTTGTTGGCTCTTAAGAGAGTAGGTTGAGTGCAAATGTGCTACCATTCAGTTTATAGGTAAGTAGTCTCTTTTTTGTCTGGCAGCTGGGTGGCCTTCTATGGATGGATGCAGTCTTTAAGCATCATTAACAGTTCTTTAAGTGTTGCTTTTTAAAGAAATTGTAGACGAGCGATGGTTAAAGAAATGACCATGGTTGAAAGAAGGAGCTGAACTAGTTCCAGAATAATGCGCTCCATGCTGTGGGTCAGGTTGGCACCTACAACCCGATGTCCCTAGGGCAYGGAGCCGCACAGGAGGAAGCCCCGTGATACCAGGGTGGTGACTTTGTCAGAGGTCGCGTGCACCTCTGGAAGGGTCTGCTCCTGAGATTACGCTGAGTGTCRAAGCTGTGCAGAGAGGCAGGCAAGGAGTCCCTTTGAACGCTGACCTTTCACTTTTCTCTTTTTGGTGATAAAATACTCAAGTGAGCAAAAAGTGACCTACTTTCTGTGCTGCCTGTCAAAATGAGCAGAGGAGGGAGAGTGTAGCAAGAGTATGGGTAGAGCCCTGTGATTGCAAATGACCTATTGAGTAGTTGCTTTAAGCATTTCGAATTATTTCTATCGTCAGCTGGTAGCATCAATTTACAGGTATGAGCTTGAATGTGTCACCTGGAAGAAATGGGTAGCCGAGGCAGCCGGGGAGCTGACAGGTGGTCTCTTCGCCCCTCTGCGAAGGAGGTATTTCCTAAGGACTCGCACAGGGGTGAGAAGTCCTGCTGGGCAGCCCTGTCACTTCAGCTGGGCTTTTCCTTGMTGCATCACAGCTAACAAAGCAAAGCGGGATACTTGATGCATCCCGTGCTTGGAAATGCCTTGTCACCTTTAACAGGATTTTTTTTTTTCTTGTAGGCTGAAAAGCAGAGAGGTTCCCCTGACCTGGTCATACATGTTCCCTTGCATAGGAAGCATGCTTGACATGACTGCTGGCTGCATGAGCGTGTGCTCCTTGCGTTCAGCCCAAAAGGATCCCTGAATCCTCCGTAGCTGAGGGGAACTGGAGTGCCCACCTTGAACCATAGCTGAGAGCAGGTTAACTTACCTAGACACAGTCTTTTTTTTTCTTTTTTCTTACAAAAAGTGCCAGGGTATATTCAGTGGTACATGTTTTCCCAGGGACTGTTTTAGCATAACTGAATATTACTGATTTTTTTTTCTTTAATACCTCTGAGGTGTCAGAGGCTTCATCTCAGTGGAAACCATGGGAATAACATCTTCAAACAGGAGTGAGTGTGCAAGGGAAGGAGGCTGGGTTGATCTGCTCGTCTGAAGTTGTGTTGCTGAGGCACACCCAAGCTCAATAAATCATCTGCCAAAACACCCGTTAAGTTCAAATTTTATTCTGTTTTGGAAGGGCTAGCTTGGCAGATAGTCTTGTAAAGTTGAACAGCTTGGTGCACGGTGGAGTTTTATAACTTCACCATCAGGAAACGGAATACTGCAGTCCTGAAAGCCTTCAGATAGTTTTCTTCCCCAGTGATAGAAGTATGGCCGTATTAAGCACATATGTCATTAAAAGTGATAGGGATATATCTGCAGATGACCTTGGAAATGCATTTTATAGTTATTCTGCCTTTGTGCCAGAATTCTTGTCCATTTTTAGGAGCGAGCGCTATTTCAGTTTGCTGTCTTTATCTTCCCTGCCACGTTTTACCTTTTTTTTTTATTATTAAACTGTGTCCTATTTCTACTTAATCCACTGTAAAGCAAGCATTTTGCTGATGACATAGCTCCAATTCATTACTGACATCTTTGGGAAATGAAAAGTGATCAAATTCCCTTAGGAAGGAGGATGCCGGTTTAGAGAAGTTGCATGCATCTTTTCTTAAAAGTATAAGCTAGCAATATTTTTTTTAAAAAAAAAACTTGCAATCCAGATAGTACTGATGTGCAGTTAAAATGTAAGCAGGGACAGATGGTTGTACAAGGCTGCTTATAAGCAATTAGCCTCTGAAAAACYGCTGTTTGTACTGTTGTTTCTCCATGGACACTTAGGCCCTATGTAATAACTGATTTTATGAAATACTGTGTATCTGTTAACCAACAGAACTGAATTCTTCAGTTGCTTAGTAACTAATCCAATTCAGGGAGGAAATAAAAATAGAATATATAATTTTAGAACCTTTAGGCCCTTTGCCAAGCAAAATATTCTCACTAGCAGCAGTCGGATTTGTGATTTGAATGGGTTTTCTTAATAGAATAGAGTCTATTTGTTTTATGTGGATAAATGCTACTTGCTTTTCAAATCTGATTAATTATATATCCAGACCATTAGGTCTTTTAGCTTCTGTTCTCTTTCACAAGTTTATTTATCTAAAAATACAACATCACTAAATATAATATAAATAAAAAGGGAAAATATCTTAGTTGCTGGCTTATTTTCAGCCTTAATCAGGTTAAAAAGCCTAAGACTGCAGTGTAACTCAATAAATCACGTTATATTGCCAGGAGGAATATTGTAAGCATCTGCTTAATCAAGTTTGTTTTTTTCTGTATTTACCTGTAAAGCTTGTTGAGAGAAAAAAGGATATTGTGTTTAAAAAAAAAAAAAAAATTACTGCTACTATAGGTATAAATTACAGCATAATACAGTACCGTTTATTCAAGCAAGATAGGAACCTGATACCTTTRGTTTCTCTAAAAAGAATGCTTTGGCTGATGAAATATGCCTCCTGTTTTAAAATATGTCTTCAAAACTTCTAGTGTKTGTTGTCTGCACTTTTTAGAGCCTTGCTCTGTTTATGGGCATAGTCTGTGCTTTGACACATCGCATACACGAGTCTTTTGCAGATTATGGTGAGGACCTGCTTTTTTCTTTTTCCCCCATAAATTTTTCCGGTCAACTCTGGGTAAAGGATTTGCAGATGAAATTGTTGCATGTGTGAACARCGTCACTGAAGTCAACAGTCCTGCCCTTATTCCTGAGCCAGGTATGCAATACAGGGTCCATATTTGTGTAATGCTTGTAGTCTGAAATTGTCACGGTGCTTTGGGTTATCAAAACAGATAGAGCGCTCCTTTTGCAGAGCAGTTTGAATACCTACTTGCAAGTACATGAATTTTGATTTAATTCTCTGCTCCTTTGAGCCATGCATTCAGGAAGTTCTCAGGTGTTCTTTTATCTCTTTCAGTTCAATAAGTATTTTAATGTAGGGCAAAAAGCATTCAGGATTCACTTTTCTGTGGCTGGCACATTTTGCTCGAAGAAGAATACATTTTTAGATACAGTGATTCAGCAGTTTTTCATTCCTCTTTAGGATTATCAGACTGTAGGGTGAAAAGCTAAATATAGCAAAAACATGCTCTAYACAGTATTTTAATACTTGCAGTTTAATGCTTTTTTTGTTGTTATTGCAGTTTCAGGTGCTGCTATCCTTAATTTTGGCACTGTAATTTATTAATACAGCTAACAGGCTTGTCTGAAGCAAATTATGATTTTTCATCATTGTGTGCTGAAAGAATAGCATGCCAAATCAAACAGGAAATTTCTGCTGGAACATCACTGTAATTAGTTCGCGTGTGAGGAACTAGGAGAAATACAGTCRGTACGTCCGAAACTGAGAAATAGGGGCACCACAGTTACGTGCAAGCATGGGATGCAGCCCAGATCTTCAATTCATAGCAGAGGTTTCCAAATGAAGATTGAAGAAAAAGCACTAGGTGTGTGCCCACCTCTAATTTAATAATTAATTGTTGCCCTTCGGTCTCTTTTTCCTGTGTAAACTGCAGGTCACTCTTAGTTATTTTGGTAGCATTTCCAATTAAATATGACAGCGTGGCAACACGCTTGGCATCTCCTTGTGCCAGAAGAGCTCCCGCTAGCTAGGTGTTAATTTTTAGGGGGAAGATGAATTTGGATGTGAAAACTCTTGCAAGCAGATGGGGTCACCGAGGAGGAGCTTTCTGACACTTTCCCTTCCTCACTGTGCTACTTAACTCTGTAGGTTGCTGCTCCTCCGCGCTGCCTAAACCCCTTCTTGGTGTCGCAGCCTTTTGCTTTGCACAGGGGGTTGGTCCTCGGTGCTGCCCCATCATGAAAAGCCGGTGACCAGGCATCCCCACAGGCGTGAGCTGCTGCTCGCCAGCAAAGTGCTTCTCTCCCCAGCGCTCCTGGGCACCGTGTGCACGTCTCCAAGGTCGGGGCCGGGCYGGGGCGGAGGTCAGATTTGAGGCTAAGCAGAGGGAAGCGCAGCCCCACGTGGCCATGGCTTGGTGAGCCTCGTGGGACAGATCCCACGCCTTGCACCGCCAAGGAAGCCTCTGAGAATTGGCCTTCCCAGCCTGGCACGGGGTGGTAGCATCGTTYGGGTGTGTGGACGTGCTAATGGGAGGCCCTGGAGTCAAAGGGAGGAACCAGCTGGTCCTCCGGGGAGGCAGATGCGGACAGAAACAACGGTCCGTAATGACCCTGGCTCCCGGCACGCAAGCTGGAGAGGGCTGGGGGCAGCAGCCGCCCTGMCAGATGGTCCGACCGTGCACCTGCGTTGCACCTGCAAGAGAGGCGCAGGCACCAGCAACGTCTGCCAGCCTGGTCCAGCAGCGAGGGGATCAGCACTGGGTCGGAGCAGCAGGAAAAGCAACCTAGAGCAGGGTCCGTCCTCAAGGTGGTTGCTAAGCGTGGGGTGATGCGCTTCCACCCCAGGTTGGTGCTGACGGGGCTGGGTTGTGTCCAGCTCTTCCAGCAGTGTTGGTCATACAGCCTTCTGCTCCTGGTCGTACAGCCTTCTCCTCATCTCCTCCTGCTCCGAACACAACTTTGTGGGTTGCCCATGATACGTGTTGCTGCACAAAGCTCGGTGCCCTCGCGAGCGCTTCGGAGGCGTGCGGATCTCATGCCCTCTGCAGGAGCATCCCCCAGGGCTCTTGGGTCGGGGTTGAACGCAGGGTGAGCCTCTGCATGGCATTTTGGGGAGAAACCAGCCAGAAGGTCACCTTGCTTGGAGCCACTGCTCGTTTTCTCTCTGGAGCTCCTGGTGTTTCTATCTTTCCTGACCTCAAAGGTCAACCTGGTCTGAGTACCGAGGTAAAATACCACTGAATGCTGCTACTAATTTTGTCCTTAAAGAAGCTCAGGAAACATTGCGTAATACAAGGAGTTGGGGCCAAAATRTATTATGCAGTTAATTCAAGTAAATTGCAGTTACTCTGTAGCAAATAATTACCACCTGTTTCACATCTGCCTCAAATCCACTCAAAATACACCAATCTAGTCRTCATTCTTGAGCTATTTATGTAGTTTTATTATTTATCCTATTTACAAGAATTTTTTCGTGCCTTCTGTGCACAAAATGGCAAATTTAATAACCTCCTTTAGGATTTGTTCATAAAGCCTTTCCAAATGTTTGAAACACTGCTGGCACAGACAGATGTTCCGGTGAGACAAACGAGGCGTTTTAGCAAGAATGAACACCTTTTGTGAGGGTAGCCAGTTAGGATGGAAATGCAGAGGAAGGACAAGGATGCAAACCGGATGTATGCGCCTCTAAAATATTCAAAACGGCCTGTAAGTGGGGCATGGACTCTTCATGCTTGGTGCTGATCTTGCAAAGCAAGATGTGCCATCTTTGTGGTTCCTTTCAATATTATATTTTACAACACGGCTGAGAATGTGGAAAGGAGGGTTTCCACGAGGGGTTAATACTTTGTGGCACRTTTGGGCCATCCCCTGAAATCACCGGAGCAAAATCAGCGGAGGAGCAGGCTGGTTGGTGCCTCYCTGCAGGTGGAGCAGCCAGGATCGGAAATCTCGCTGTGCCAGCGCGTGGGGACCCAGGGGAGAGGCACAGGGCGCCCCGCACTCCCGGGAGCCATGGGTCTGAGCTGGGAAATGCCACTTGCTGCTACTGTGCAGTCTTAAGGGCTTATCCATTACAGTTTTTGCAGCTCTGATAGTACATTGAGAGCAAGGCACAGTCCCCTCTGCCTTCTGTCTGTAAGTTTGCTGCCCTGGGTAGGAACTGGGCTTCTGTGCAGGCAAAACTGCTTTTTGTTTCTCGTATCCTCTTTATGCTAACCTCTCACCAAGGCAATGGTATTTACCCCTGCCACATGCATCTCTGTGTTACTGCTCAGTTGCAATGGGGAGCTTGTGCCTAGCATGTATCAGTGGGGAAAATGTGGATTTGCTGTGGCTTGTGGATTTGCCTTGTGGGCTGTGTCACAGAATTGAGGATTTTTTTTGTGTATTGTTGTTCTCTTGCCCTTCTTTAGGMGGGGAAGGAAGTGAGGGGCAAAGCTCTCAAAGTCTTTGTAAACAATGCAAAAAAAAAACACTTTACAGTTGATAAAAGTTAAACTTGGAGGATGTCTATTGCATGTCTCTGCGATGCCTCTCAATACTGCCCGTCAAAATCCCCYATCGAGGAACCTGGTATGTAAGTAATTATGCGCATCTATTAGCGAAGCAGCCATTCCTCCTCTAAAACGCTTTGTGGCAACATCTCTCCAAAGCAGCACATATCTCATCTCGGTGACTGCTAGGTGGCCATAACACCTCCCTAAGGGAGATGCCTCTGATAACGCTATATTAAAGACGGGGCTTGGTTTTGTCTTTTAAACCTCTATCACACAAGCCAGTGCACAAGGAAAGACACCTATTATAATTTTGTAGACAAACGTTAACAAAAGCTGCCCGTGCGCGCACGCACACACGCGCAATTCGGTGTTAGCATTACAGGAGGCTGTGATGATGACAGGAGTGCTTTTATTGTCATTTCTGCTGGGGGAAAAAAAATGTTTATTTGCGCAAATAAGCCAAGCTCAGCTGCATTCCTGAGCATCCTGTTTGCACATACAAGACTGCTTTGTCAGCTGCATTTTTAGGTATGCGTTAAAAGGCAGTTCCCATTTTCAGAATACTTGTGAATATTTCTCAAAACAGATTAATACTAAAGTAAAATACCTTGTGGGATATAGTGTATTAAGAATCTCGAATACTTTTTTTTCCCCAAAAGAATATTTAATTGAACTCTTAYATTTGGTTTTCCTGATTATATTCTGTTCATTAATGGAAAACAAGTTTGAATAAGAACTAGGGCAGAAAATAGCCTAATATGTTGTTATTAATTAAGTTGCAAACCTAAAACATGATTCCTTCCAACTTCTTAYCTTCCAGACACTAGATTACTTAGTGTTTTCAGAGACTACTGCCAGAYAGACACATCCTGTTGTGATAAAGGAGGCTGGCTGGATCTGGGACTGAGGCTTAGTATTTGTGGTACAACTGACCATATATGATTTGCTGTTGAGCTTGCAATTTTAATAGTAAATCTCTGAAGTATTTTTGCTTTGATTCAGTTTCTTCACTGGTGTGATAACACAGGAGGGGGTGACTTGCTTGCAGCTGGTTTGCACTAGTGTAAGTTGCATTGCAGTCTGTGCAACATAAAGGAAAAGCACTTGCGTATTTATCCTTAAGAGTTTCTCTGGGTGTTTTTTCCCCTCATGTTTTTTGAGGGGGTAGGATATAATGACTAGGTCCAGAAATTACTTTCTAGTAAGGGTAACGTTTAAAAGAATATATATATTGGTCATGATTTTTATCTGGCTTCAACAGAACTGAAAAATTGTATTAATTGTTATTGTTGTCTTGTCTCTTGAGAAATCTGAGCCTCAAACCTCTGTAAAGTCTGAGAACAAGAGGGTGTCTTTACTCGTGAAAGAAGCATAACCAACAGCCAGTAGAATTGAGAGGAGTTTRGTGTCCTTTCCTAAGATGGAGCACTATCAGACCCCAGTCTCAGTGTATTTTGATTATTTTTTTTCTCAGTGTATTTTGGTTTAGAAGCGTGTGAAGAACATGCTTTCCATACAGCTATCTGCTAATATTTCAACCGTGTCTAACCCATATTGCTGAAAAAGCAAAGGCYGCGTATATGTGTAAGGCCGCCCGCCTGCATTTCTCATTTATGTCTTTTGGATGAGTGTCTGTGCGTCTCCGTGCCGCCCTGCGACCCCTCTGCCACATCCCGAAYGTGCGGCTCATCTACGTAGGGAAGGCGCTAAATCCCTTAGCGGACCGCTGCCTGCGCGCCGTTCCCGCGGGAGCGCGAGCGAGCAAACGAAGCGCTTTCGGTMGGGGTCTGCCGGCGATGACCACGCTCACGCGCGGGCTGCACCCACCAGCTGTTAAAGGCGCGATCCTTGCGCAAGGGATTTGCAGAGCGGTTGCTGGAGGCAGAAGCCAGTGCGCTTGCTCACCGCGACTGCACTGAGATTGGTGCTTTGGCTACGGATTTTTAAGGCACGGGAGTCGATCACAGCTTCCCTTCCTCGCTGCTCAGCTCTGAAAGCTTGGTGTGCCTCATGATTTTCTTTTTTGGTGGCAATTCAGAAATACCTTGGAGTACTGTGGAGGAAAAGACAACACRATGTACGCGAAGTCACGCCTAACATCTCTTTACAAAAGCTCCTGCTCACTCGTCTGCTCTCAGTTTYTCTCGCCCTCCTTTTCCTGGTATGCCAGCACCACTGAAGGAAATCTCAAATTCAAACAGCTTTATTAGGTTAATATGTCAGATTAAGAAAAGGTCTATCATGTTAGTCTGTTTGCTCTCCCTAACCCAGGACTACAGTTCGGCTCTTCCGGATCTGGTGGACGAGCGCTGATGATGCATGAGGCATTTGGCTGAGGGCCGAACCACCATTAATATTAGTCCTCAGTTTTATTAAGGCGGAGAGATGAGGAGAGCAGGCCTCTTCTCAGACATCAGGCTTGAGAAGTGAATCGCAGTCCGAGGAACAGCTTGCACCTGCTTTGTCCCCCAGACTYCAGAACAGTGTGCGTAGGTAAAAAGGACAGTGGTAGTCACAAGGATGTGGAGAAAATAAGAATAAGAAAGTTCCCTTCTTTCTTCATTTTATGCAAGCTTTACTCAGCACCTGAGGTGAGATTRTTATCATTTTTTTTTATGGGTTACCTTCACCTCCAGTCTCTCTGTTCCTCTGAGCTTTCTGGGTTTCAGCCAGAGAAGTCAAATGCCACAGGAAAATCCAATCTTCTAAGATTTGCTGCCTGGAGGTATTTGGAGAGGCGTCAAAACTTCTAAGTCAGCCAAGTGTCTTATGTTCCCCACTGAACAGTTGTAGAGAGAAAGCATAGGTTAATGTCCAATACCTGGCCCTGGGCTTACCATTTTCCCTTTAGTTGAATRCTTACCACGTTTGTGTTTTAAGTCCGTTTAAATTGCCAGTGGCTTGTGATGGGACTGTGTCTTCTCGGCGCTTTAGCAAACAACGAGCATTTGAACAGCGCTTTAATTTTAGCAATCAGTGTTTACAACCTGCATCTTTTAAGGGAGGATAGCAGAAGGAGAGATTCTTTTCATCCTGGACCGTCAAAACCTCTAAAGGCTAAGGAAAGCCGGGAAAGGGGGCAGCAGCTCCAAGACGCTCAGCAGCACCACGCTGCAGGAGACGAGGTCGATCGGARGCTTCTCGCCGCGTTGCTGCGGCTTTAGGCTTTTCGGCCGAGACTCGCGCAGCGCGGCCCGCGGGAGCAGGGYGGAGGTATCCCGGGACAGGCCGGTGACTCGTCGCTTGGTGTTTTGCTAGTAATTTTTCTAAACGGCGAAGAGGCGACCGCGTAACGGGCCGTGGATAGCCGAGATGAAGCCGGCTCGCCGTTGCGTGTACTGTGAGAACTTCCCGACAAAGAGTTTCCAAAACGGAGGCGTTGGCACATACACGTGATTTTYGTACCTAATTGGAAACCAAGTGAAAGCTGCGTTATTTAAGTACGTTGAGAGAAAAGAGTACACCTAAGCATTTTACGCATACTTAATTATTTCCTTTGAAGCAAAACTTCTTATTTTCCTAAGGCCAAAAGATGTCTGATTTAAAGAGAGGTTTTAGTTGGAAATGGAATGGCACAAACTAGAAACGATCGGCCCGGGTCCCCGGAGAGGGGACCGCGTACCGCGCCGGCGCCGCCTGGCCCCTCCGCCGGCGCTGCTGGGCAGAAGGGGGCTCGCAGGCRTTTCAGGCTGCGCTGATGCAGGTAACGCCAGCCGCGCGTTTTGTTTTATTCTGGAGTCATCGTTTTGCTTGTGCTGTTCTCTATTGCTGTAAATTAGCCAGTTTCCCAGACTGTGTCTTTTTTCTTTTCTTTTTTTTTTTTTTTTTTTTTCCTTTCGGAGAAGTGGAGTTCGGTGCATCAGCATTAGACGCTAATCTCCAACCCTGTAAAACAGGTTTTGTGCACTACGAGAGAGCGAGTCCTGTAATGAACTGTAACAGCCCCATCCCGTGCTGCAGACTTACACGGGGAGAGGCGCTTCTGCCGTGTGCGCTGCATTCAGCAAGCGAATTTTCAGGTTATTCCTTTAAAACTAAATACACATAATGACGCTGTAGACTAGTATGGTGCCTGTCAGGTGCATACGTTTGATCTGAACTTGTCCTGGAGACTTGCTTATTTTCTTATTACCAAAAATATGCTGGCCCAGTGTAAATGTCAGTGAGCTCGATGCATTTTGCGCAAAGATACTGACAGGTTTACAGAGCAGTGGTAACAGTCCGACCTGGATCCCAGGAATTGTTGAACAGTGCTTGCTGTTAATTTTTTTTTTCAGGTGCTCTAGATTTGAGTCCTTCAGCCTGCTAGTTTGATTCTCCGTAGTCCTCAGCAGCACAGTAACTTTACAGACGCAGGGGAAGGATCTGAGAGGGAAAAATTATTTTTCATTAAGGAGGAATATGTAACGGGTTGGAGGGGGAAGTGGAGGTGCTAAACAAACTTTTTTTTTTAGTCTGGATTTTAAATATTTCCATATATGGTAAGGAAAATGTGAGCAGAATGTACTTCTTGATCGGATATATTGGTGGAGGGGAATCTCCTATGCACAAACAGGTCCGTGTACAAACCAAACGGTGTCAAGTTTCTTTGCCTGCAGTCAGTAATGCTCAGCAAGAGACAGTAAAACAACTGCAAGATGGGAGACTGTTTTGCAGTGCATGTGCACTGCTGTGTTGAAAACATATCAGAAAAAAGCCCCCAAAATCCTTCTGAATCTTACAGTGGTGAAACGGCATTCCTCTGCTGGGACATCTGAAAACAGTACTGAATTCCCCTGTGCTGATGATCAATGTTCGTTACGAGGTGATTTTTCTGACAAGGAATCAGCTCGCTAAAAAAGCACCTTGCTGTGCCTATATAGCAGTCACCAGCCTTTATTAAGGGAGCAGCTGCTTATTATTCTGCTACCCCTTTTTATTTTCTTCTCCCTCTCTCTCGGGAAGACTGCATACAAATATAGCAATCGATTGAGAGGAGATGTTCTGCTTTTACGAGATTAATTACAAACATAGGGATGCTGTGTCTGGCTTGTGTGTATGATTGATCTTGTAGGAGGAAATGCAATAGGAAGCTAATGCTTCCTTTTATCCAGTAAGCAAAGTTCAAAGATGTTTACGTTCTGCTAGGTAAGCACTGCTGTCGGAGGCCCAGAAGATGGATGGACTGTTTGGTCAGCACAAATTCGCGCCAGGGTAACGCGCTGAGCCATCTCTGCAGACCTCTCTCCAGCCATGAGGCTGTAGGGTCGGAATCGCTAATTTAGCAAATGGCTTAATTGTTTCGGGTTTTAATTGGGCCGGAGGTGCGCGCAAAGCCGCTATGGTACAAGAGGCAGTAAGTGGGAGGAGCGGGTGGGCTGTGCTGGTGGGGCAGCGGGTTGAGGAGGGTGGGTGGCCGAGGAGGAAGGCTCCAGSTTATGCTGCTTTCGGAGCAGCCATCTCCCTGCAGCTCTTCAGAAGTCACACAGGTTTATTTTTCTTTAAAATGTGGCTGGCCTAAGGCACGATCTCTGTATTTCCTCTCCGTAGTCCATGGGAGGTAGTTGTGGAAGCATCTGCAAAAAGTGCAGTGCTTAGGTGCCCTTGTTTATAATTGTATATAAATATAACCTTAAAAACCATAGCTCAAGCTCCTTTTGAACGGGCTCATCCATTCTTGGGCACAGTCTGGCACTTGCATTTAGGCTGAGCAGCAGTGTCAAGGATGACAGATCCAGCTCAGTGACTCAGCCTTCTTCACAGTGTTTTAAATAATAGATGGGCTAGTGCTGAAATTTAACTCATGCCAGAGCTGCTAAAATATATGGTATATTTAAAATATTGATACAACATTGAGTCTCTGCTCAGGCAGAGCAGATCATCTCCACCTGGGACTGGTTTTCTTAGAAGGGAAAAGAAATTGGAGGGAGGAGAAGAGGGTATCCTGTGCCATGATACCATGTAACAGTGTAAAAATGTCCTTCAGCTGAGGCAGTAAAGCTTTTCAAATCTTGCAGCACGTTCACAGAGTCCTGAAACCAACGTTGCMGTCTGCATTATATTTATACGAGCATATGCACGGAGCTGATGATGGGGGAGAGAAAGGGC
Source organism: Rhea americana (assembly GCF_003343005.1). Classification (NCBI taxonomy): domain Eukaryota; kingdom Metazoa; phylum Chordata; class Aves; order Rheiformes; family Rheidae; genus Rhea; species Rhea americana. The sequence continues at coordinate 3,516,854 of NW_028186479.1, read as the reverse complement.
TGTTCCCTCTGTTAAAATAATTAGTGTAATAAATACAGCGTGGTGAGCGCAAAAGGAAGAAGCGATCCCTTTGTTCGCATCTCACCGTTCATAGCCGGGCAAGCCAGCCCTGGGGAGTTAAGCTCCGAGTTTGCTTATCCTTTTATTTTCTTTCTAGAGGTCTGGAGTACTAGTAGGTYGTGTTGATGCCAGAATTAACAAGTGACACTGAGCCACTGCTGTGTTAGAGCAGCATCGAGGATTTCATTGGTCTTTCCTTTTCCTCTCTTTTCTTTTTCTTTTTTTTTTTTCTGGACATGCAAATCCTCCCTGACAAACATAACCCCTTTGCTGTTTAGCAGTCAGTTTACTAGGCTTGACAAAGGTTATTGCAATAATTGATGTTCCTCTTCTAATAATTAATGTTAATGAGTCCACTAAAGAGTAAACAAGACAACAAAGAACTGTTAATGAGACCGTCCTTACTCATTTGTTTAATCTTTTAGTAAGATAATGGGCGATAAATACATCGCTATTCAGCCATCTTCAAATCCTTAATGCGTGCAGAGTGCTTTAAAAAGAGATTTGAGCTGACTTTTTACACTTGCATTTAGTATATTCAGCTGGCTGGGTAGGTGGGGCGTCTGAAAGAGTTTGGAGACCTATATAATTAAGTGCGTTGACATTCTGCATCTGAAGGACATTGGCAGATATCCAAATACTATGTTCTGCTCTCAAACCATTTAATTGAAACCATAGAAAAAGAAGGGGGGAGGGCAAAAGAGAGGGAGATCTTGGCAAAAAAAAAAAAAAAAAAAAAAAAAAAAAACCTTATGTGCGGTTTTTCACTATTGGATTGGCCAGACAGGGCAACAAAGCTGATAAAACAGGATTAGCAAAATTGTATTGTTGGATATTATATGCTGTGTGACATGTACTACAGCAAAGGAATTTGGCAGGATTAACCTGCAGAGGATAAAGATGTAACAGACAAGAGGGCTGAATTAATAGATTGCTGTGACCAAAGCAAGGAAATCTATTTGCATGGAATATTAACAGCAATAATAAACTTTTGGCTGGAGGAGTTCCCGTTGCTGTCCGTAGTCCTGGAATATCCTGCCTGGAGAATCTCTTTCACCAGGAGGAAATTTAACGTGGAAGAAACCAGCTCAGTGACATGGTATCTCATTATTCTTTCTCTTTCTTTAAATTAAAAAAAAAAATGCAAATTCCTAGGCAGGATTATCTGTGTTGATGGTTTCCCCCCAACCCCCCGCCCTGAGAGGTTTATTTTTTTTCTGTTTGTAGGAGATGAGATCCTTCTCGTAATGTACTAGTGTCATCCTAAAGTAAATGTTCTTTTTTGGTAGTTTTCCTCGGGGCTTCTAGACCCAGCAGGCTGGACAGCATGGGAGAACACAGTTCCATAGCTGTGGTTATTCAAATAGTACATGAAATTGCACATTTAGATACATGTAATTTTATCCCTAGCTGAAATCGTAAGAAAGCTTTCAAACCACATAGTTTTAGAGAACACGAAAACAGTTGCAAAAAGATGACTAAATAAAACTGTACTAAGTAAAAAGAGAATATGAAAATTTCAGGTTGGACATATTCTGACTGAGCCTGTGTACCCATCTCACTGAGGGGATAAAGAAGCAGGAAGCCAACCTCTGTGTCTGGTACTTCAGGAGCAGTGAACGTCTTAGATTAGGTGTAATTTCTCAACTGTAGGGTATATAATACTGTTTCTTACTGGAAAAAGYCTTTAAATTGACTTCTTCCAGAGAGCAAGCAATGCATGCAATAGCCAGATTTTTTTTTAAAGAAGTCTGATAYACTTTAGTGCAGATTGCATGAGAGGTTTCAGAAGGTTTTAAACAACCTTGAAAAAGGCTCGTATCATTTGTTTTTCTTTTCCCACCCACAGTCCTAGTGACAGACTTTAGTGTTCCCATGGAACAGTGTACAAAAAGTATTTGGCATTATTCTGTGTGTGACACAATGTGCCTCATCAAGTGTGCAGAGTGCCACAACATGCAGTGAAAGATCTGCTTAGGGGAAACTAGTCACCTTCATCCAGCRTTATCATGTCACCATTGATCAGTACCAGCCACAACACAAGTTCAGCTTTCAGCCTCTTCCTTTCTGGGTTGAAGGCTGAATAATAGATACGCATAAAATATAAATACATTGTTTTGTTCAGTGTATCATGCTGTATTAATATTCCAGAAACTGCTCTTTAAGTAAAAGCTGTGTTAGTACAACATGACCGAGACTTTACAAGTGCAGACACGTGCATAGGTGTCAAGATATTTAGCTCCATTTCCTACAGCAACTGAATTATATAACCTGTCTCTCTGGAATTTCTTCTGTTACTGCATATGCTAATAGCTTTTCTGCCTCGGGACTAGATGTGACCACATCTTCCATCTCTGCACYGAAAGGCAATGTGTGCAGTTTCCCCTAGATGAAATCAGGGTGGGAGTGCGTAGGGAGGATATTCCTGTTGTCAGCAAGGTCAGAAGTTTTGCCTCACATATAACCAGGTTCAAGAGACCTATTAGCAGTTTCTCCTGGAGGTTTGTTGGGCTTCACATCGCTTTCTTTGTCTCCTGTCCGGTTAGGATGTCCTGCAGTTTGCTCATATGCCAGTGATAGTCCCAAACTGGTTCACAAAAACTTGGCTTTCTTTTGGGTTTTGGTTGCTGAGGAAAGTCCATAACGTACAGACTGATTCAAGTTTATTTTTTGCGTTTTTTCCGATGTGTCCAGATGAGCCAGCAGGATAAGATGTTGCTGATACCCCCTTAAGAACAGCCCCACCATTTTGCCCCATTTATAGTAGTCCATGAGCARCATTTTGAGGAGGACTAGTCAGAAAGCCGTTTGGATTTCCACTTTTTTCTTTTTTTTCYCTGCTTGAAAAGCTGCAGGACCACCCACACGCATGCTCTCCCCAAGGCCGTTCCTGCAGCACTGCAGTTTTGAACTCCTGTGATGCCTGAGCTGCACACTGCTTGCAGGCTGCCACGGTTTGCGTGCTCACTGACATCAGATCTGTGGGGGTCTTTYTGATCCTTTAGCCAGTACAAAAGTCCTGGGATCCTTAATTCCCTGTGTGATTCGAACAGGAGGTCAGCTGTGGTGGTTAGTTGCGGGATGTTCCCCGTAGCTGCTGCTAGTCCCTGAGGGGCAGGGGCCACGGAGGGGACTGGAGGGGCCGCAGGCTGGGGAGGGTGCCGCCGTCCTGGACATCAGGGCACCGAGCAAGTTCAGGGAATGAACCCGTGCACACCTGGGTGTCTCGGCCACCTCGGAGAAGCAGACAAGACGCAGGCCTGAGGGACATGAGGATAAATGGCAGCTTGGTGCTGAAGAAACCACGCAGTCCCCGGGGGGCTGTTCTCCTTCTGACAATATCCCAGCATCCATGAAAAAGCAGCCTGTTTCTTCTGCGTCTCTTAGGGCTTGGCTGAGTTTCTAGGTTACTTCCCTTGCCTGTAAGGCTCCGTTCCTTGTGAAATCGATGCAGGAAACGAACGGCAAGAAGTTAGCTATACACCTAACCAATATTGCGCTACCCCGGCTGTCTTTACAAAGCAGTAGATCTTGACTGCAGCACCAGTTTGCCRCTCTGTATTTGGAGATGTACACCCTTCACGCTTTTACACTGTTTTAAACAGTCTGGCAGGGATAGAGAACCCGTGTGACTGATGGACCTAACCCTATCTCTTTGCTTTTTAGCCTGCAATGGTTAGGAAGACTGACCCCCTGGAAGAGGACGGACTGTGGAAGACCCTGGCCATGGCAGCCCCCCTGGGTCACCCTGTTGGTGCCGTGCAGCAGCTGGTGTTGTGAATCAGGCCGTCACCAGTCAGAGAACGGCTACTTCACAACACCAGGGTCGCACCTCACCAAGCTCAACGGCTGGCCGCAGAGAAGCGAAGGTTTTCCGAGGCGAAGCCCGCGGAGCACGTCCTCGTTTCCTTCACCAAGGTCCAGACCTGCAAAGGTAATCAGGTGCTCAACTCCTATTTAGGCACCAGCCTCCTGCAGAAGTCTGAAATAGAAGTTAGGCCCCTAAATGTCTCTGTGGGTCTGGCCCCGAGACCCTGCCTTGCTGTGTAATATAGAGCATTTCTTCAGCAGGCACAGGGCAATCCCGTGAGAGACTCTGCAGCTACCTGACTTACTATTTTAGTATTAAGAAATGGGAGACTTTTATTAAGTCATGGAAAACAGTATGGTGGAAAATGACTAATCCTGGTCTCCTTCCTATGTAGACACCTAATCACATATTCTCTGCAGAAGATACTATATGTACCGGGAAAAAAGCCAAGTTCCTTGGAACTAGAACAGCCCTAAGAGTGTTGTAATAAATGAAAAAGCACCAAGAATAAGTAGTGTGGTTGTCCAGTAGTGGTACCATCAGCTGCTGTCGTAAAAAATAAGAGAAAATGTGAGAAAATRGCATATGACCTGCTGTTAGTCATAAAGGAAGGGTGAAACGCACACAAACGCGCCGTGTCCTGAACGAGCCTGTAACACTTCCCATGCACTGTAAGTCACAGTCTGTTTCTCTGCCCTTGTAACGTAAAGCCAAGGTGCTGTTCGTCTTAAGAGAACAGGGTATAGTGGAGCACTTGCCACTTGAAGTCATGTAGAGTTAATGGAGGTCAGCGCAAAGTTAATTGCTGTATGCAATCCAGTAAGTTCAAGGGATGCTACTCAGTTTTGGTCTCTGAAGTCAGCCATCTCCTGGTGGACTCAGGATGGGGTTTTTTTTACAGATAATATTTTCCTTTCCTCCCACTCCACAAGCAAGACTGCCTCTGTTCTTCCATATTGCCTGGCTATCCTCTTGTAGTACTTAGGACATAAAACACTGGATATGTTTAAAGGTAAGAGTRGAGAAATAAAGATAGCAAACAATTAAGGAAACGTGGAACTGATTAACGATTTCTTGGAAGTTGTCTGTTGTTCTAGCTCATCTGATTGAAGTCAGCAGTAAAAATGACAAATCTCATCCTGGATATCTGATTGCTGGCAGGGAGGCAGATGCAGGGAGCAGTCAGGAGATACCCAAGATCAGAAAGTGCATAGGAAAGCCTGGAAATGCACATGTGGAGAGAAAAAAGTTGTCACATTAAACACTTCCTAATCTTTCTGTTCAGACAGGTTTACTACCAAAGTATCCCTGAATTTCCTTCACGATGAAAACCCCATAACTAATGGTGTTAAAAATGTACAAGATGTATGGAGACTCACTCCATACATAGGGGATAGGGCAGTCTATGGATTCAGGTTAAAATCGGCTTTTTTTTTTTTTTTTTTTTTTTTTTTTTGATTAGAGGAAAAGCAAGACCCTGGTTTAACTCAGGCACTATGACAAGAATGAGTACAAATTTGTCAGCCTGACATGCAAGAAGTCTGTTTTATTAAACTTGTGCTATGCTAACACAAAATGTGTGCTCGGTGTCATAGTTTCATTGTTTATTATAACTTTGGTTTAAAGCTTGATACCTAACACTTCAAGATTTGCTTTACGGAATAAAATACTCAGTTCTTTAGAAGCAGGATGTAGTAAAGAAATAATGCTTGCACACACAGGTGTACACACACACCCACATACTGCTTTACGTGAGCAGCTATGCATATATAGAATTAAAAACTTTCATATTTTATTATGACCTGGAAACCTGTTTGACCTATTCAGTTTTTGTCTATAAACATGTATAAAATCTGAAATGGGATTAATATCCACTGACAGATGACTTGATAGACTATCTCTGTACTTCTCTAAGTATGTTATGTGGAGGCATATCATGGGAATGACTGGCCATTTTCAGTTTCCTTTGCTAAAGAATTTACTGGCAATGTCCCAGTTTAGAGGTATGTTGGGGGCATTTATTCTACTGTGTGTTGTTAACTTGAATCCCTCACACTTTATGCTCTTTTAAGGTGATTTCCGAGCAAATTAGTGCATGCCATAACATAGCACTGCTACTGAAAATCATACGCTCCTGCCTGCAGTTAAGAAATCTAATCGCATCACCTAGGAGGGTGGGTAGCCAAATGTCAACTTCAGATGACAGAATTAAGGTTTTTTTGCCCCATTCAGCAGTTATGGTGCTTAATTTTAGCATGTGCTGCGGTGAAAGGTGAATAAACAAAATAAATAGCTTAGTATGAGATTTAAATTTGTGTGCATGTTATTCCTTAAAAAAAAAAAAAAAATTGAGAGAGAGAGAGAGAGAAAGAAAAAAGCACCCAGAGTTCCTATTCACTTCAACGTGAGTTCTAGCAGCTGAGCTGGAAAATATCGGGCCACAATGGGTTTCTGGGAAGCACCCAAAAGCAGAGGGACTTGCAATCTGTGGGTACTTTCTGGTGCTTTCTGGATCCTTTCTGAGGCTTATGTACTATTATGAAAAACGTTTTTTTTTTTTTCCCTCAAAAAATATTGTGTCGGAATTGTTGAAAGGCCTAATTTTTGATCTTAATAAAACACTGTGCTCATTGCTGGAGGAAAAAAAGAGCAATATCTTTTGAAACTGAAATATTGGACTCTAATCTCTTGCAAGTTTTTCATTTTTAAGACATTGTTATTCTGAAAATACTTTTTATATTTAAGCAACTAATATATCCTTTCACCCTTAGACCCTTTAAAATCTAAATCTAATGGTTTTATTTTCTCAGTGCCTCCACTTTGTAGTACAACTGTTCTTCAGTTATTTTTATGGTCATCTTTGTTTCTTCCCTGGGCTTGCCAGCAGTGCACGTAGCACTTCTGAGAGCAGAATCCTTGTAAATTTTGCTCTCTTTCTCCTACATGCAAAAGCCAAGCTGACAGGCACAGTAGGGCTAAGCATCTCTCACATTATGTGTTTGCATGCACACTGCTTTGTTTATCATGGGGTTACTCATGAAAAGTGGCATTAATGAATTTCCTTTTTGCCTCTTTAATTGGATTTCTTTTGGAAACAAGGAATATGAAATTAAAGTGATATTTCAGACAGAGCATTGCAAAACAAACAGTAGGTGGGATAGAATTTTTGTACCCACAAACCTGAGTCAGGTTCCTTTTCAGCACTATAAAAGCATCTCAATGGGAGGGGAAAAAATATAGAAACATTCTTCAGGCATCTTAACACAGTGAGCAAAAGCTGACACTGAGGAGGAATAAAGGGGTTTGTTCACAGCTACTGTTTTAAAAACCAAAGAAGGATTTTTGATAGAAAGACTGATCGGATTAAATAACCTTTGAAACCCCCATTTATTTTTTTCCGACATGTTGCCTGTACTTTGAAATCACTTCTGTTAGGCTTTATCCAACACATGGCAATCAAGAAGACCATTGGCAAAGAAAAGGCAAAAGCATAAAAAAAGGCAAAATGCACAAATGAAAGCGGAGTTGGGAAGCAAGGGGAAGGAGAAGCTCGAGATGATGCTGTGACCGTGAGGCCCTTCTGCTTCCCTGAGCCCGCTCCCTTGCAAGCACAGGCAGGAAGGCAACCAAACTGCAAGCAGAGAGCAAGCACAGCTGAGGCACAGGGGTGCGCCGTACGGCTGCGAGTGCCCAGATATAAATATATAATATATGTAAACAAAAATATTTGGTGGTCCTCCCAGTATATAATCAGGCCTGGAATGTATATGTAAATGGGGCATAAACGTTCCCATTTTGCAGGGAAGTCACATAACAAAGAGCATTAAAAAAATCACAAAGTAAGGTGCAATAGCCATTCCCATCAAAGGTTAATGGAAATAACACGAGAGACGAAACAGTTTACGAAAAACATACAATCTCTCAGAAGTTTTTTAATGTATCCCCGAAGGGGGTTCTCTCCGCTTAAAAATGAAAGCAACAGAGATTTTGCTCTGTCATAAGACTATGTATAAGACTGTGTGTTTATATGGGAAATTCCAGAAATTCCAGCAATATTTCTTGGACAAACAGTTGCTTCTGTTCTTTAACAAGACTGGCTACACGTGCCTCAATAAATGAGATTTTTACATTGCATTTCATTAGAACTTGTTGTTCAGCCATGCCTTGCAGGAAGGAGGTACCCAGGCAAGGTCGCATTAGCATTAGCATGCTTGGTGAGTGCAGCTCTCACCGCCACAGAGACTGTTTTTCAAATACATGCAAAAATAGCCCCTCTCCGGTGCCGCCTTCGTGCCAGGACAACTCCTCTGCTTGCAGGGAGCAACAGCACCATGACRGGGGACCAGGCAGAAGTCTGCGACGTTGCAGCTCCCCGGGGCCGGTGCAGCTTCGTGCCGTGCTGCTGCCTCCGCAGAGCCCAGAGCGGGGGCTTGGTCTGGCTCTTTCATTTCCGTGGTGGGACAGCACGAAGAAGCAGAGCTGGGAAGGGCACTGAGGTCTGCAGTAATACTTTGACTAAGCAGTGTCTTGATGATTTAGCTAAAAATTTCGGTGGTATGGGAAGAAAAGCCCAATTCCAGCGGAGAATTCTCCAGCGCRTGTCAAAACGCTACTTTCTAGGGGACTGGCCTCTACATGTCTTTGGGGATGTGGTTATTAAAAGGCTTAAACCTATATTTTAATTTCATCCTTCACACAGGGGCTTTGTGCCCTGAATAGTTTCCATCCTGGTGTCTCTCTCTTTCTGTTGTGTAGCTCTAGTAGCATGCCGCATCCCTGGCTCGCTGCAAGAGCTGACAGCTCCTCCTTGTGAGTAGCAGCCKTGGATCGAAGCAGCTGATAATGTTGCAAATTACATTTTATTTCAAAAGCTCCAGCTGAATTTCATAGTCCCAGAGATGCCAGATTTGGTAGAGATTCGAGGAGGCAGCACTTTGTGTTGGTTTTACCTCTCCCTGGTGAGGTACATTTCTGCAGGAGCAGCTTAGAAATTTCTGTAATTCACATACGTTACGATAGTGAGGAAAGCTTGGATCATATCAGAAAATAACCCTTGTGAACTAGCTTAGAAGTTGTTAGGCCATGCAAGATAGCTGAAGGGCTATTAGCAGATTTAAAACCACTGGAGTTAACTGAGAAGGCAATTTCTAGAAGATTTGCACCAAAAATGGAGGTTATAAAGCAACAATTTTTATTTTGTAACTCTCCTATATTCTTATTCGTGCTAGAAAGGGCAGTGGTGCCATAAAACTCTTTGAAGACTTGCTGGCACTTTGCATCGATGGGAACATGGGAACAGTGATACACCAGATTTCTTTTTTCCCCCCAAAAACAGCAATTCTGCATGTCCATGCTGGTAATTCTGAAGTCCCTTTATGGCCACAGTGACATCAAGAGGCACCAGCTAAAGGGAAGTAAAAGTGGCTGCTCTYGTAGCGGCTGAGCTCAGGCATACAGAGCAGGAGAGCTTGCAGAGTAAAATGGAGAAAACAAAGCAGTGGAGAAGGAATAAAAGGAGAGGTGCCAGGGCTTGCTGAAGGCTACAGAGCAGGTTAGCATCAGGTCTGGGCACCAAACCCAGAGCCTCCCACCCTGTCAGGTGTACAGGGCTGCGCTCCAGCACCGGGAACTACAGGATTTCAGGATTTCTTCCTTAAGGAAGTGGAGTGATGGCATGGGCTCAGCACATTCATGAAAGAGAACGCCCCTCCTCTCCAGTCAAAGAGTGAAATTAAAATACAGGGTCATCTTTCTGATAACCACTGCACCAAAGGTATCTYGTAGTTGCAAGTGTCGCGTTCAGCTAGTAGAGCTCCTGGGAAGGTTTGGGCGCAGCATGCTGAAAGCCTGCGAGCGCCGGAACTGCCTCTGCAGTGGAGAAACACAGCCGAGGGACCTAAATCCTGCCTGGGTCCTCCTTCCCATGGACGGGGCTTGGAAAATCAAGCTGGGAGGAGCTCGGAGTAGCAGCTGGACAGGATGATAACACCCCCATATGCGTATTCCTTGCAGCAGGGCAAAAGGCAGAGAGGGCTTTAGCACTGACAACTTGCGCTGGTTTTACATGACTATTTTTTACAATGTAAAAATACTAGTTACCATGGTAACAGTCACATGGCTCAGTACTTATCCTAACTCTGGAGATACATTACAGAAAACTCTCTCAGAATAAAAATACCAGCACGTCACAGGAACTTTTGCACTTCATCAGAATGCTTCCAGGGGAAGCATTCCTGCTCCCGGTAACCTTTTCCCTTTGCTATATTGCAATATATCTCATTTATTATTCTGCTGTTCCACATAAACTATTTTTTTCCTCTACCTTAGGGATCACAAAGCAGATTTGTAACACAATAGCTGCACCCTTTCTGCCACTGCAGTGCGTGGTAATTCACTGGGGACAAGAAGAGGGCTGTTTTTCCCCCAGGTTTTTGATCTCTTCCCATTTTCAATTAGTCTAAAACCTGAGGTATGTGGTTGCATTCTGATGGCTGCATAGCTGAAAAAGCCCTTTTCGTTTTATTACTCAAATTAAATACACATTATTTTCAAGCCTTGAATTCAAAGTGGCAATTTTGTTGCTGCCTAATCACGAAGTAAGAGAAATGGAGCTGATGACTGCCCCTGATCACGTGTTCCCACAGGCTGGCAGTGTCCAGGGAAGAGCATTGCTCATCCTGTCGTGGGAAAGACATGTCTGTTATCAGGGAAAAGTAACCCAGAAATACCGCTGGCAAGCACAGCGATATCCACATGGGATCCAGAGCCAGAGGACCAGCGCTCAGAGTCGAGGGGTTTATTGGCAGGCGGCACGTCGCGAGCGCCGCAGTGCTTTACACACAGTGATGGCTCCACCAAACACCTCGTCCTGCCCCAGCCCGGTGCACTGCTCGGGATGATAGAGAAACACCCGTGTGCGCTGGGCTTCGCTCTCCGGACACAGCTTAACCCACACTCTTCCTGCCCACGTCACCCATCAGCGGGGTCTCGTACGCGGTTGGGTCGTGAAGGTATAAGCAGTCTATTTGATCTAGACTTTCATTAAACAGCCCAAGAAAGTGGAAAAAAAAAAGTGAGAGTGAAGTGTTCCTGAGCCTGTGGCCAGCCGCCTGCATGGGAGGTCAGCTGCACCATGAAGTCCAGGCGAGAAGAAACCAAGGGCTGTGCCAGGGCCACGGCAGACAGGAAGAGCTTTCCATGCACTCGGCTTCAGTGGGCTGGTCCSTAATGGTGGGGGTTTGATGGAATTGGCTTGTTTTCCCCCTGGTGGAGGAAGGAAGCACACCTAGGTTTGTTTTTTTTCCTTTTGTAAAACAACCTGCTCATAGTTGCACTGGATGCACCAAAAAAGCCTCCCCTTTCAGGCTCAGGGTGAGGCAGCAGATTTCAAAGAGCCAAATAACGTTACCACTAATGTCCGCAGCACAGTGTAGCTGAGCTCCTTGCTGAACCCCTGCCTGTTGCTGCCGATGTCCCAGACTCTTCACCGATTCACGCACATTCACAGGGTTGCATTTTCATTCACACAAGCTGAAGACTTACTTTCCCCCAAAGCTAAAATCCAGAAAAATACCAGATGATTGGAAAATAAAGATGTTCATAGTGATTGAGACACTCAGTGACCAAGAAAACTCTCACATGAGCATTTTTTTTTTAAGAAAACAAACTGTACTGGCTTGTCATGTGAATTAATACCCCTGCAGCATGGCTTTGTGCATTTAATCCTTGCTGATGTGGCGTTTGATCACTACTAGATGAAAATGAAATCTTGGATGCTTCAGGGCTGCTATTAGGACAGATTCAGTGAGATGAAAATGCATTTCAGGAAACACTACTGAAGGCCATTTTTGCTTTAAATTATTTCCGGGTACACACAGGGCTCTAATTCCTTTACCAGAAAACCCTGGAGATATGAGGAATTTCAGCAGAAGAAAGGCACATTGAAAGCACACATCAAAAGTCTGTCCTTCCAACCCACAGAAATAAATGTCGCTCAGAGGCATTAACTTCACTCCCTTGATCACAAGACTCCTCTTCAGGAGAATATTTTGGTACTCCATGTCTTTTTCTTCATAGGCTTCTTGAAGATTAAGACATCCCTGACCACAGACACTGGCCAGTCTCCTCGTGTGACAACCCCACCAGGGCCTGCAGCCAGAGCCGCAGCACCACTGCACACTCCATGTGCTGGTCCCACAGCAGCCAGGGTTTTCCACAATTGGTCCTCGCTGCAGGTTACTCAAAACCCTGCTTCTGTGGCTGAGTTTCTGCCTGCCCCAGGTGAAGGCATCATCCTTCATTCAAGGAGCATGGGGAGTTTTAACCACCACTAAGGTCCACTTCTTGCCCTAAATGAGACAACCTCCTTCTCTTTTCTTAAGTTTCTATCCCTATTTCTCCAGCTGGAAGATGTACCTGCTTGGGGAGGTGTTGCAAACATTGAATGAGGCATAAGGCACTTCTCACTCAATATAAACTTTATGTTTCTCAAGTATCCACTTTAATAACACTCCCTAAACCTGTCTCTCTCCTAAATGAACTGATCATAACAGATGCTGATGGACCCATTTGCTTATAAGTGTGGAGATAAGCAGAGCAAAACAACGTTTCTGGGTAAATATCACTCTGGAGCACACACGGGAGGTCTCACCCTGGGCATGATACTGCAGTGTAGCAGAGGACAAGGGTGGTTTTCATGGSAACACCACTGTGCTGGTAAAGTGATTTTTCACCAGGCTGGGGCTAGGAAAGGGCAACGCCTCCGCTGCCTGCCCTGAGCAGAGGATTTAGCGCTGCAGAGACCTGCAGGATGCCGCTCACCGTGGCTGGGTTCCTGCCAGCAGGGCAGAGCAGTGCRGGATTTCGCAGCGCCCTCAGATATTCCCACGCCCTGGCCCGCACGGTCACACGCGTCCTGGCAGCAGGCCCAGCCCTGCTGTGCTCCCGTGAAGCTTGTTGCTCCTTCCCCTGACTGCAGCGGGTAGGGAAAGCCGATTCGCTCGCTTTCCATGGCAGCTGTCCACGCCGGCGAAGGCTGTTTGCTTGTTCCCCTCTCCCTCCTAGACAATCCACCCCGAAGCCTCCCCATCCTGCCTCACAGGCAGGGATCGATCCCGTGGGACTTCCAGAGTTGGCAAAACTCACAGCACCCTTCAGACTGGTGTGCRTTACACTGGGAGCTAATCCAGGCCAGCTGGCCGCTCTAGGGAAAGAGAAAATGTCAAGCTTTAGGCTGTACCTTGGAGCTGTTGGGTGGAGGAATCGAGGATGAGGGGACAGGCAAACTGTGGATCCAGTCACCCACTGAGTAGCATCTCTCCACCCCTCTTGGCCTAGGAAGGATAGGATGGCGATAGAGGAGAAGACTGAGGACATGAAAGCTGTGCTTCACGTTCACATTTTGCACATCGCATTTCTGGAGTTGGATGAAACACATCCTCCCTTTGAAGACCAGCCAGCAGAGGAATCATGGCTAATTTCTAACCACACAACTGGCCCAAGGCAAGCAGGGCCATACCATATGATTTACCCTGTATAAATCAAGCCATACCATCTGAKTTACACTGTGTAAATCATTGTTTTTCACAATCTACTTGGTTCAAACCTGACATGACTCAGTTTAACCTACATCTGAAGAATCAGGTCTCTTCGTCTAATTTAAGCACATGACTAGAGTCCCCTGAGTCTCATAGATTTGTCTGGGGAAAAAATGTGAAAAAATACAGACTTTCARCCACATTTTCATAGAAAAAAGAATCCATGTTTAGAAATGTTTAATTGAAAAAGAAAGAAACAGACACAATTATTGAAAACAACCTAGTTTAGCAGCGAAAAACTCCAGGATTTCCTCTGAAGAAAAAAATCCAAACCATTTCAAACTGAAATTTTCCCAGTAAAAATTAGCATTAGGGGGGAAGAGCAAAATTTCTGTTGAGTTGRAATCGAGTTCTGTTGCGTTTAATTAAAAGCTTTCTGCTAGTTCTACTTGCAGCTGATATAGGAATCTGTGTGAGCTGAAGAGGAGGGAGGGAGAGGCTTCCACCCTGGAAAAGGCAGGCAGAGCAGGACTTTTCCCAGCCTGCAGCAGTGACTGTCACTGTATCCTTGCCTCACTGCTGCTGAGAGKGTTTTGAGCATTAGCCTGGAAGAAGCATATTCAGTTGTGTTTAATGATCGACCGGCCCTGCAATACGGCCGGACAGGTCTGGGTGCCTGCAAGGCACGCTGCCGAGAGCCTCTCCTCCAAGGGCGTAGGGTGGGCAGGCATGACTCCGGCCCCCTTGCACTCCTCTTACTCTCGGGAGCTCAAAGGGCCAGTAAATTCGCTTTATTCCACATTTCCTCTCTTCGGGAGAGTGTTCCTGTTTGGGATAGSACATAAATATGTGGCACAACAGTCCTTGGGCATAAGCATGCCTCAAGTGGCTTCTGCTCCACATAGTCTCTTTCTTCCATGTTAAAAAACAGTGCTGAGGYTTTGGTGGGCTTGCTTGGCATTTTCTTTTCCACTTTTGACTTACGGTTGATAACACTTCTGCTCCCTCTAGTCTCCACCATCTCAGATGCAGATTTTTTTTTTTATCCCGTGGTGTTYGGTAAAATATGAAGAGAAGCCAGAAAACTTTGTGCTTTATCTCATAATAGTGATATATTTGTTTATAGCCAAAAGCCTTTCAGATTTGCTTTCAGCATTTCCCTGGCCTTCTCTGTATTTGCACAGCAAACACAATGGAGCTATGTTATACAGCAGGGTTTTCTAAATACTCTTACAAATACTCTTACTAAACCATGCCCATCTGTATGTCTYACAGAAATGAATTTAAAGACTTCAGAGTTGATTCTGTGTTATAGATAGGGACACAGGCTATGAGGAGACTGAAAAATCACACGGACTACTGGCAAGGCTGTGAGGAGACCCCTGCATCTTTACAACCTAAAACTTGTTCTGAGCCACCTATATCTTCATTTTGGCCTAGTTTCAATCTTGATGTCTACAACTCTTAGCAGATTTAAAGATTAGAAAAGTGAACAAATTATGTTTGCTGAAACATCAGCCCCAAAACTTTGTAACAAGAGAATAGATCTTGAATCCGACGTTATTAGCAAGACCAATGGGGATGTCAGGCCAGGGGCAATCCTGCACACTGGGGAAAGCATTTGGATGTGGGCCCAATTCCRAGAACAGCTTTTTATGGCTGAGGCCCAGGTCCATCTGCTGACACCAGCACATTTAGGAGAGGTGACAGTCAGTCAAGCCATACTCAACCTCAGCATTTAAAGACCACAAGGATCATGAGCTACAAGAGCAGTCAGGAGCCAGCAGCCACACTAGAGATCAGGAATATGCAATAAAAGCATATAAGTAGCACTCAGCACCTGTGGRTGACCCACTCCATCAGTGACCTGGTGCTGCCTGGACCTCCTGGAAGACAGGGAGCTAGCACACGGGAAACCTTCCCATTAGTTAGCTCACCTCATCAACAGGCTGAGGTGAGGAGAGAGTGGGGCAAATTCCCAGGGGATATCCCAAGTGTGGGCTGTGAGGTTGCTGAGAGGCACCAGTCACACTTACGAGCATTATTTAATCATCCCTGCCACAGCAGTGTTTCTGTGGGAAGACTGAGAGCACCGAGATCTTAGATCATGTCATGAGTGTTTTCCAGGAAGGTGCTCAGAGACTTGCAGAACGAACCCGTCATATGTGAAGCTTGGGGCTATGGTTCTACGCACAGACCAGAAATTTGGAAACCACTGCCATCAGTGAGGGAAGCTCAAAGTCATCTGTAATATGATTAATACAAATACTGGCAAAGCAATTCAGGAATTAATGAATAAAGAAACCTCCRACCTTCCTCCTGTCCAAAACTGCAGGTTGGGAAAGGAAGAGACAGCTGAGAAGAGTCCCAATACCTTGGGAAGCAGGAAAGGTGTCTAGTATTCATTTTGATTACCATGCAGCAATGGTCAGGGAGTGCAGCAGTCTGGGTGAGTCTCCTGTTTATCACATGCCAAGGTATTGTTTCAGCATAGGAAAATATAGCAGAAAAAATACAATCTCGGGATTTTTTGAAACTTGCTATGAAGTCTCTCCCCAAAATAACGCAAGCTTTCTTATATGGCTACCACACAATAATTTCACCCTCATTTAGCACAGAAGATTCTGATATGGAAACTTGGAGAGAAAAAAACCTTCCACATTGAAATCAAAACAAATCACTTTTSCATATTAATAAGGCTCCTGATTGAAAGTATTCTAGCTATTCATGGAGGAATATCAACAGTAGATGTTGCTAATCTAAGTCTGGCTAATTAAAAGAAAAAAAAGACACTCCCCTAGAAACAGCCATACGAAACATGCATTCATCCGGCAAATTTCATCAAGCTCAGCTTATTATATCTGGGTTTAGGGAAATAATCCCATAATTTTTTTTTCCTCTCTTACTAGCTGAGGTTTTCATACAATGCGTTCTCTCCAGCACACTACCTGTGCCTCTCCATCTGAGCCATAGCAGCAGCAAGCTCAGGGAGATGCTAGGATGTAGCTGTGAATGCTTTGGAGCTTTAGCAAGACTTCAAAAATGGCACAGGGCATTAGCGATGGCTAAATTGACAGTTTCTGTAAAAYAGCATATAGAGTTTGACAGTTGCCTATGCACCCATTACTTTGCCAAAATGCCAGGAGTAGAGGGACTAGAGAAGTTAAAAGGGCTGTCTCAGCTTGGAGRTAATGTCTCAGCTTGGCAGTAATGGATAATAATTTTTCTTCCCATGCTCTTGCTTTCCTGTTACTGGGAAATTATAAGGGCCAGATCTGGAAGCTAAACCACCGCCATGCCAGAGCTTTTGAATGGCACTGGCTATCTGTGTCACAGTCTCTTTATCCCTCATTGCATCCATGATAGATGCTGAGAACAACCCAGTCAAGTCTTCCTTAAGTCCCTAGAAACCTCAGTGAAATACCATCTGAAAGATCTGGAATCGCTAGAAAAATTTCCCTGTTTGTCTCATATCTATTCTTTTCTGCTGCTGGATCAGCAAGATCTTACTGAAATCTGATATGAAGTTTTGTAGAGCAYAGGAGTCAGATCTCCTGTGCCCCACTCTCAAGAGCCTTGCCATGCACATGAGCAGTRTTGCTATGGACCTGACAGGGGCTGTGCCCATGAGGGGATACAGGGTCAGCGCCAGACCTCAGAATCATACCAGCCCAGAGCAATCCAGGTTGGATGTGACTTCTGAAGGTGACCTGGTCAAAYACCCCTTCAACGCAGGGCTAGCTCCAAGATTAGGTCAGGTTGCGCACAGCCTTGTCCAGCCACAGTCAGGACAAAGATGGAGGCTCCACCCTGGTTGTGTTTGACCAAGTTCACTGTGACCATTTTTTTTCCCTGTTACCTTACTGGAATTTCCTTTTTTGCAACTTAGGCAACTCCATCTGCCCAGAAACGGACACAGTACTGCAGATGCAGTCTCAGAAGTGCCAGGCAGAGGGGAAGGCTCACGTACCTGGACCTGCTGACTGTGCTCTTACTAAACACAGCCCTGGTTGCTATTGGTCCTCTTTGCCTGAAGGGCACATTGCTGGCTCATGTATGGTCTTCTGTTCACCAGGACCCCCAGGTCCCTTTCTGCAGAGCTGCTCCTTAGCTGGTCAGCCCCTGGCGTGTACTGGTGCAAGGGGTTATTCCTCCCCAGGTGCAAGACTTAGCATTTCCTTTGGTTGAACTCCATGAGGTTTCTGCCAGCCCATTTCTCTGGTCTATCAATGTCCCTCTCACTAGCAGCCCTGCCTGCCAGGGAAACAGCTGTTCTCCAACCCAAATTGGTGTCATCATCAACTTGTTGTAGAGGTATCTTGTCCCCTTGCCCAGGTCATTGATAAAAACATTAAACCATAACAGTCCTAGCATTGAGCCCCTAAGACATGAGTTGATCACCAGCCTCTGGGTGGACTCCAAACATATTACTCTGAGCCCAGTGGTCCAAGACAGACACAATCCCTTAAGCCTGGTCACTGGTCCACCAAGTTTTCAATCCACACTGTAGTCCACTAAAGCAAACCACATCTACAAGGATACTATAGGTTATTGTGTCAAAAACCTTGCTRAAGTTGGGCAAARGACAWCCACTGCTATTCCCTCCACCCGCCAAGGCAGTCATCTCTCCATAGRTGTAAGATCAGTAATTTCATGTGACAACAGCACACACAAATGATCCAAAAGTTCCGGAAAAAAATAAGTCTAATGCAGGAAAAGCGTAGGAGGAAGGAGGGACATATTCTTGACTGCAGAGTGCTACTGGTGTCCAGCGGGAGTCAGGAGAGTAGGTGGCAGAGAGATGCTGATTTCCCCAAGCAGTTTTTAAATTGAGCTATTCTAGGAAAAGCTGATGACGGGCTCTCAGAAAGCTACTGAGAGCTTTGCATTAATGGTTCAGAGATGTGTGGTTGGAATTACGAGGGCAGCACAGCTGCTTATATTCAGTAGTTTGAAAGGGATCAAGGGAAACGAGTCAGCAGAGGGATCTTTAACCATCAGTTCTGCTTAGACKAAGAAACAGTGGCTGAGAGTACCTGCTGTTAGACAGTGTCTGTCTGTGGCTGCTGTGATTTCAGAGCCAGAGCATGCAGTAGCCYCCGCACTGCAAAGCAGCAGGCAGTCAGACCCATTTTCTCGATACCCCTTCAGGAGGCAGCTCTTTTCTTACTGTGCTGGATCTAGACTTTGCAGCCTGACTGGGGAGGAGAAATGGCTGTGCAAATGTGCTGTCAGTCAGCACATTTACTCTGAAATGAGAAAAGGGTGGTTGTTCTTTTTCTTTTTTTATTTTATTTTATGGTTATTTATTGTGCCTCTCTGAATTTGCATCCCAAGGGCTTCTGTATGACAGAATGTAATAGTATTAGTCACCGTTCTACGCATTAGGGAACATAATATTTAGCACTTATAACAATTTCCCGCTTCAAAGTGCCACACAAACATCTAAAATATACTGTATTTTGTTCTGTTTTTGTCAGAGATAGCTTGCACTTGCCTGAAGCTGTACAACTTCTCTATTATCCCACATGAGAAATGGGGCTTTTCTGTCACCACCTCTGTTAAGTCAAAGGATATCAGTTTCCTAGCCTTTTATCCAGAACAGCTCTGAATGAAAGGGACTTCACTGGCTTCCTCTTTTCCCCATAGATCCACACRTCCTATGGACCTACTGTATTGCTGGCTACTGGTGTCCACATCTAGCATTAGACAGCATGAGCAGTGGTGAATCAGTCCTTCCCTTGGCAGCTTGGTCCACTGTCTAGCGGCCTGTAGGATAAAAACTRCAAGATGTTAAATTTCTTGCCTCTTTTCCATTGACACTTGGCTAATAAGCTCATTCTTTATACAGAACTAGAGACGTATGTTATACATATGTTATACCTCAGTTGTAACACCCTCGTGGTCCCAGGGGCCGATTCTTTACAGGGAACTAGCTGACTTGCAACAGGCTTTTTTGAATTGTGGAGAACTGCAAAGCTCATGGAAGTAGTTGTGATGTTGCTCTGCCTTATGCTGAAGATCAAAAAGATCCTGTTTAATAAATCTTTACACTGAAAGAAATGCTGAATTCATTTAATAAAGAAACCTATCAAGTTTATTTTGGGAGGATCCGACTTGTGATGTATTCTCATTACTTTCAGTTGTGCACTATTTAGACCTAAAGGAATGCAATTCATATAATCAGTGACAAAATGTTTTACATTGCTATGACATATTCTGAATTCTTGGCCCCATACTATGGCATATGAAAAGTGCATACTCTTAAGAGTTTAAAATCTATTCCCTTATATCAGTGATTTTTTCCATCTGCAGGCTAAAACTCTTGTAGGAGTTGTGACATGCTTCCAAGTGTCCCACAAAAGAGGACTAAGAAAAATAAGCTTATCTGTTATTCAATATATAGTTACATTTCCAAAGGGCTCTGCACCTCTGCTGGAAAACATTCAGGATATCCAAATCAAAAAAGAAAAAAAGATCACTGCTTAATACTATGTCTCAGAAAATGCTTTTTGATCCTTTGCATAACAGGTCTTAATCCTGCCTTCAGTTTCTCTGTGTATAGACAACTGAGAAAGAAGCATTAAAAATACTGTCTCAGTTGGACACATAACACAGGATATGTGTTCATTCCCTAACTGTGATTTGTAGTGCAATGAATTCTCAAGAAATACCTTTGGTTGGCAAGTGTATTCTTAGTAAAGAATAATTCAGGCTAGATGGGATCTCTCCTGGGTCATCTAGCCAATCTCCCGGTAGTCATTTTTTTGTCATATCACAAGAACAGTGATATGACATCAGTTGTATTGAAAAGTCTTCTGTGAAAGAAACAGAGAGGAAAAGTCTGTCATGATATGTATGTCACACACAAATAGAAAATACCAAATCTAAGAACAATGAAGCATATAAATATGCCAATTCAGGAGTCATAACAATCCACAGTTTCCACAAATTGCATGCATTTTTCTTCCACCAGCCACAGTCTTACACGCCTCATGCATTTTAATGCACACTTGCTATGCAAATGAGTTTTGAATAACTCCTGTTTAYCAGATGAACAAAACTCAAAAGTCTCAGCCACAAAAAGTTTTTCCAGACTCAACAGATAATCAGCTGTGCTCCAAACTCCAGCCTCTGCTAAGTACAGAAGTGTTGGTGCCTCTTCTCCAGCAGGGCTCAGGTGCTGACACTTTGGGAAGAGAGTGCTGGGAAGCCTGCTGTCCTCAAGCAAACTGGTTTGGGAGAGACATCTCTCCCCCACACAGCCTGGATCTCACTGCACAATTGGCGCTTAATAGTGAATTCTGTGGTCCATATTCAAGAGAAATAAAATTCAGTGCCCATCGAACCATCATAAACTGTCTGAAATTTCTACAAGYTTGGTGGTGCCCTTACTGCTATCCCACACAGCACTGCATCGTGCCAAGGCCCTGACTTCTATTGACCACTGAGGACCCTCTGGGGTCCTCTTGACCAGATGTAGGTTTGTTTGGTAGTGGTGTGTTCATAACCAGAACCAGCCCCTTTGCACTTCTGCAGACGGCTTAACAGCTCAGCGTGATAGCAGCATTGGTATAGTGGTGAGACATCTGTCCTGCGTAGCTACTTCTTGATCTCCTCCTTATCCRGGAGGAAGGAAGAGGCAAACTGTCCTCTCCACAGTGTACCAAAACAAACAGATCCTACCCACGGAAAAGTGGCCAGCTGAGGCTGTTCACTTTTAACAACAAGCATCAGCAGCTGGAAGTGGAAGACTGAAACCAGCTTTGGCCAAGCTCCTCTTACTTTTCCTGCCTAGAAGGAACTGGACAGGATTTTTCCCTTCCCTGGCCCACTTTATGGGGGACAGCGCTGAAGGTTCTGTCGAGAGAGCACATATCTCAGTTGAGCAAGAATTAGAAATCATTGTCACATATAAACCCATGTTCTTTCCTTTGCAAGAATTTCTCTCATCCCCTAGCACAGACAGGAAAGTGGTCAGATATTTCCCAAGGCATTTTAGCTGGTGTCTTTTGCTGCTTTCTTAATTTCATTTCACAATGAAGAAAGGGATTTTATTTCACCAAGTGCTTTTTAGTCACCCATTTRCAGTGGATGTGAGCGTGGATTCTGTACAAATTCTTCATCATACATCCCCATAAAAAATTCCCCAGCCTGATAAAGGACACACCAGGTTTCACATGTCTGTTTCTATCCATCCTTTTTTCCTGCTTCTTTGCAATGACAGAGCCCCTACAGCATCTCATGATAACCCTCCAGAGCTCATTCACTCACTAGAAGCTGCCTGTAGCTTACCCTGGTAAGGCTGGTACCTGCTCTCAGACTATCTTTTCTTGTGTCAGATTCAAGCAGTGCCTTGTCAGATGAATATGTGCATTTGATCACCTGCAAGGGGAGAAAAAAAGAGGGCTGAGGACAAAGGCATGCGTAGGTTAGTTTTCCTAGACTATCATGATGTGCATGGCAGAGTGCCCTAGCACAGCACACTGCAGRTACTCTGCAGGAATAGTCCAGGGCACAAAATAGCTGCACCACGACAGTCTTCATGGCACTGAGCTCCCGAACCTCTGAAGTTCGAAGCTCTCTTTTGCTGGATGATTGAGGTTATCATCAAAAGAGATCAAAAGGTTACATGCAAATTATGCCTTGTGTTCTCCTCCCAGTCTGGAGGAGATGTGGCAAAATTAATTTTTGTAACCTCTCTGTGCAAGTATCATTTCTAAATTCTTCCCAGTCCCTGCAGATGTGCTTTTTGCTCCAGTCATCAAGGAAGTTCCCAGGAGGTAGCTCCAATTTACAAGTTCTTCAATAAATGATAAGAGAATTATACACGAGGATATAGCCTGATCCCATTGCTGTGAGGGTACTAAGGATTTCTGTGAAAAGGACCATTTGAGTTTTGACACATGAGATCAAGTCCCTCCCTACCTAGGGCACAGAGAGATCAACTATATGGACATTCCTCCTCTGAGGGGCTCAGAGAGTCATATGTGTTAAACCTACCAAGCCCACGTTTTATGGATTTGACCCAGAGAACCAGCAGCTCATCACAGCTTTCAAAAGTCTTATCAGCTGGGCTTGTACAGTCCTACTCCAAATCGCTCCTGTAGTCCCTAAGATTTTGCAGGGCTAGGAAATAACTTGCTGATATTTAGCTGCATTTATTTATTTGGCAGCAGGTCAGAATTAACAAGGCAGAAATGAATTTACTCTGACACCCCAAATTTGAGACTTCTCTGCTTCCTGGAACATGCGTTTTCTAAAGAATTATCTAGGAGTCTGCACTCATTCGGTACCCAACCGTCTCCATAATAAAATTTGCAAGTGATGCTTTGAAGCATCCTAATTCTGTTAAGGAAGAGAGATTTCTTTGAAATGAAAAACAAGCCAGTGAAGACACATTGCTCTTTTCTTTCCTTAACAACTCTCTGCAGAATCTGGATGTCGCACTGACTGGCAGCTGGTAAATTGCAGACAAAAGTTTTTTTTTTTAAAAAAAAAGATAGCATTGGTTGCTGATTCCAATATGTAAACAGCAGTGCCTGTATCACAGAGGCACCTAGGAACTAACATTATGTTAAATTGGGGTCCTAACCTTGCCCAGGTTCACAGTAGAAGCAGGGAATACAAGGGGTGCTGCCAGCAGGGCATAAGCTGATTGAGCAAGCAGGGAGGAGGCAAATCTTCCCTTGTGCTGAGTCCTCTGCATGCCAAAACAGTAGGGTCRTCCAGGTTTATGCTGCACCTCTTAAAGAGATGGGAGAAACCATCCCACCTCTGTTCCTCCATTCAGTTCACAAACCTAAAATAGATTCTGGATAAAGCCAAGACCTTGTGAACATCTCTTGTGCTAACTGAATTAAAATTATCACAGAAAGTGCCCTACTGGCAAAACTAAATGGCTATACCTGCTGGGACTGGACAATGGAAAGAACTGATAAAAGGCACTGAACGGCTTTAGAAATATTAGAAGCTGTAACCTTCTGCTCTGCCTGAAGAAGACGACATTCAGCCAGAGTGTGTTCCTTTGCTGCGACCCCAAAACCAGAAGCTGGGAYGCTACCTGAGCAGACCAAGCAGGAGAAGCAGGCAGCAAAGAGGATTTGGAGTGAGTGAAGATTAGAATCTGAAGAGAGGCCATAAAATAAATAACTAGATAAGGAGCCAGACGTGAAGCAGAGACATCATGCAGAGCATCAAAATGAGCAATTGCCACTGGGCAGCGCATCCATCACAAAGACACAGTRTGTCAGAGGAATCTCACAGGTGACCGAACGAAGAAGTGCACAAGGGAAGCGAAGCAGCAACCTGCCCTGCTRCAGTAGCCACTTCAAGCAGGGGGTGCAACTCTTCCAACGGAAAATAGGAGGACGTGAGCAAGATTGGTCTCAGCCTTTTTCTGGGAGTCCGTTAATTTAATGCTGCTCACAGCATAACTGCAGTAAGAATGCAGAATTTCAAGTGTCAAGTAAGTAAATTTATATTAAAGTAACTGCAATTACACACAGCCTGCTCTCACTCCCATGGGAGGCTGTGGCAGTTTTGTGATGGACTTCACTAGAAGCAGAATTAGGATGATAATCGATACAAGCACAGCCATCGTTTTGCATTTTCTTGTAGCTGCCAAAGCCTACGATAGTGAAAAGCAAAGGGTTTTTTAGATTACAGAGCAAAGGCCTACAGAGATTTCAGCTACTCTGTGAATAATGGCATGTGATCAAGTCCTTTTGTGAACAAAAAAAAGGAGAATTTCCCTGTTACGTGCACATAATTCCAATGCTATGCCTAGTTATTTGTTTCACTGCTAGTTAGATGACTATATGGTGTTCAGTTGCACAAAAGATTTTGGTCAATGAATGCATTTTTCATCTCTAATATAAATATAGTTTTGTGCCTTAACTATGTTAMTGGCAAATGGATCACTGGTGTAACAAAAGCAAAACTAATTTTAGTGCTGTGAATAACCCACTGTGCTCAAAAATTAACAACTTCCTTCCATTACACAAACAATCAGGTATCTGAAAAAGTCATTCAATTTATTGCAAGTCTGATTGCTTTTTCAAAAAAGTAATAACTGAGAAAACAGCCATTTGCTTGCCCAAGAGGTAGTGAGTGTCTTTTGGAAGTGGGCCAGAGAGGTTAATAGGAGGCAACCAGTGATGCAGGTGGGTACATGAGGTTGCTCCCTTGGTGCATTGGAAGTCAGTTGTGAAGAGAAATGCACGTTGAGCACTGCTACCGCAGAAAAGCTGAGTTGCAAGAAGGAAGGTGTGATTATACTGAYGAGTGCAAAATGGGATCAGCCCTTCCCAGATAACTGTGGCTTATTCCACACTTCTGCTCTGAAGATTATGGTAGGAAAATCCTCATTTGGCTGCTGTGCCCAGCTAACCTAAAGAAATAACAAGTTCTCTAAATAGAAATTATTTTCCAAGCAGATAACTCAGCCTGCTTCAGGGGATCCTGGGCAATTCCCCTTGGATTACATTCAAGGTTGATTCAATGACACATCCTAAATTTCAGCCAAGAGTCTACCACCTCAGAGCAACCTGATACACCCAGAACAAATGGATGGGAGAAAGGGCAGTGCTAAGCACCAACTCTTCTAATCAAGATACTGACTTTACATTGATGAGACCTCTAGATTTTTAGTGAGCGCTAAAGTGAGAATTACTTACAAGAAGCCAGAAGCTCCCCTTGGCACCCCAAAACAGAAAATAAAATTGTTATTTTCTTTGCTCTCTTGTTTGGTGTTAGTGATGTGTCCCATCAAAAACTTCTGCATTATCATAGAAAAGTACCTGAACAAAAGAGATCCCTACAGACAAAGAAAAAGGCAACGATGCCTCATAACATCAAGACCAAACATTTTGCAGCACTCGAGAAAGCCAACCAGGCCTCCGTAACAGCTATTTCTGACATGAAAAGCCATTGCTTCCTCTGCAAGGTATCACCCAGCCCTTGGCACCACCAAACTGTATTTGGAGAATGCACACATAGGGGATTCTATGCTCTGCCACAGATCTTCGTCCTAAATGTCCACAGGCTAAGAGACAAGTTTCTAACTTGAGTGTGTGGCCTGAGCTACTAGCAGGTTAGGAGAAGTCTGCTGACAACAAAGGCACCATCGCCCCTTGCCTCCTGCCAAAAAAAGCAGGGTGGCATGCCGTGGCTATCGCTGCAAGTCAGTGCATGGTATTTCTGCTACGGACGCTGAAGACTACGCGCAGCTCCATCTCGTTAAACTGTCACTCTAGTCACTCCTTGGGGAGCTGTGGCCAAAACTTGCCTGCGCTCCCTCCCTCGGGTGCACAGAAGCCAGCCTCCCTGCAGTCACTGCTAACCCATCGGTATCCCCTCCTTTCAGAGCTGATTCAGGAACTACCAGCATTTGCCAGAAACACAAAAAAAATGCCAGAGTCTGCCAAGGTGTATGCAAGGACAGCCTTTTCTTCCCATTCCCCGCAACTGCTTTTGCCCTGCCTGCAGTCAGGAAGGAGTATATTTCTGAAAAATGATATGAAAAATGGTATAGCTCTTCTAGTAGCAAGTTCTGCTACTATTTAGTATAATTGCTGGGATTCAAAGGGTTTCAATTTTCAGTACTTTCCTCTGTGTATGCTCTCTTTTCGACATGATGTCTTACTGTAATTATTTTGCAGATCTTCTGATGGTCTGGGATGATTTCTCATCATTCTGATGGTGGGAAAGAGGTGTGATGGACAGATTTGGCCATTGCTTTGCACCCTTGGATAGAGAAGGATAAGGAGGGTYATAGATGTTCTTTGGCTTTCCCTGCCCTTGGGTCTGCCAGATTTCATGTTTGCATTTCATTTCATTCATTCACCACACTATCGGCATAACCCAAGACAACATGGGTGACATTTGTTGTGAGCTGGCCCCTTTTTCATTAAAAATTGGCCTAAATCCACACACATTTAATGGTAATTGCCAGGCAGGCAGCACAGAGCAAATACCTTTTATTTCATATCCAAGACAAGTCAGTGCTGGCTGATAGTTTGTTGGCGCTTTCCTACGTTAATTAAGTACCTCTCATCTAATATTACACATGGTCTTTCTGAAAACCTCTAGTGAAAAGTCTATTTGTTAAAAGTGCCAGTTTAAGTCAAAACAACATCCAATATTGCAAATTAGGGTCCTAGATTCCAGGATGAGATCTATTAGTCTTTCCCTGTTTAGCTAATTAAAAACACGGAGGGACAGAATTTTTTCTGTCATTCTTCTATCCGTAGGACTCCTTACAGTAGCTAAGAAAAGAATACCAAATTCCCCTCATTTATCTTAAGATATCGGCTGACTTATCCATCTGCRAGTAAAGAATGTTTTTGCTTAGCTTGCTTAACTAAATGAATCTTGGTTCACTTGCTTGCAGCTGAAGACAAATTAGGCTGATTATATACGAAAGGGCATACAGTACATCTAGGAATTAAACTGTGGCTGGGTATTTAGGATGAATGAAATGAATAGGGAGCAATAACTTTGCATTTCTCTGAACAATCAGCAGTCCCCTTCTCTCACAATCTTTTTAAGGCACTTTCCAAATAATCCTTGGTGTTATTCTTGTGTGTGTTTTGCAAGTCTGGATTTTTAAAGAAGCGAAAAAATCCACACACAAACTTTTTCACTTGAAGCATTACGTAGCTCAGTATCTTACCATGATGCTGCCTTTCATACTTCAGCTGTGAGGATTCAAAATATACAGTCAAAAAGGTTTCACAGGAATGCTCTTGCAGCGTACCATTAACATGAGGCCATCCCTTGTACGACTGCTTCTCATTCATATGCAAAACATTGACATATCTTTGACAAACTGGAACTTTAGCTGTCCAGATCCCCTTTGAAGCAAATATCTTCATTTGTGCTATTCCAGGTACTTGCTTAGATACAGTAATTCCAGTTTTATGCTCTCTCCTCTCGGAGTGTATTCCAAATAAAAGTGCAAGACTGCCTCTGTAGTTGTTTGAGTCAATGTAGACTTAGGCCAGTGACGGCCCTTTGCAGCAGTGGTTTTGCAGCTGCAAAACCTAATCATGGGATCGAGAAGATGTTTGTTCCTGTGGCTGACATTAACAGGGGAAGGAAAAGCAACTCCCCTACCAACTGAAAATATATGCTTCTTGAATACTGGGCATTGTCCATATACTGGCATGAGATGAAAAATGGAAGGAAAACATCTGTGCCATGGTGGGACAGAGGGTCTGCCCTCTCTTTTGAAAGCAATGTACAACTTCTAGGAAAGATGGCATATGCCTGGCCTGACCAGAATCCTTCTGGAGACATTCCCAAGGAAATTGCTCTAAACAAAGAACGACACTAAGGCATTAGGAGTTCATAGACCAAAGTATTTCTATTTTAGGAARATCTTAAGGAAAGATGGTCTATGGGGTACCTTGACTTGTATTTGCAACTATGCATAACTTCTCCTCCATTTGCAAATGCACCCCTAAAGSGCAGATGGGCAACTAAAAGACAGATATTGATAGTGATTTACCTGCTATAACATGGGGAGCTCATGGCAAAGCAAATACTGAACCCAAGTCCTTGGAGTCTCAGCTCGCAACTTTAACTAAAAGCATCTTTTCCTCTGGCCAAATGCTTTTCCAAAATAYGATTGTTCTTTCCATCTGCACCTGCTTTCCTGCAGCTTGATTATCTTCTGTTCCTGCACTTGTTTCTCAGCTGACCTCTGCCTGTATTCCCKAGATCATCCTCTCTCCCTGGTGAATGCTGACTCAACTGCTGTGGGTGGCTCTAATGCCTARTATCATTCTTGTATTTTCTCCACTCTGTTTTAGCGGTATGGGCAGTCATGGTAGGCTGGTTCCTGTGCCTCCTCATTCGAGCTACTCTAACAAACTTCCAGGCCATGGAGAAGCAAAAGAGCACTGTCCAGAYCATAGGCAAATGCTTTTTTGTCACTCACGATACCCGGATCACTGTAAGAACTTCAGATCTAGACACTCGCTAGAAATGTGATTCTAATCTTATTAAGAAAAGCAGAACAAAACTTTTTTTTCCAGATAAAGCTAGGCTGACATAAACATAGAGAATACACCATAATACTTGCTTAGCACATTTTTGACTGCAAAAGCATGTGAAGCAAATATAACAAGCCAAATCCCCAGACTGAGATAACTTAGTTGATATGAGGCAGGATATGTCTCTTGGTCTGAATTGGATGCTGTCTCATAAAATGTTGATAGGTACTCATGAATATAAGTTAGCAGTTTCCTTTTATCTAATGTTTTTGTTTTCCTCTGATTTGACAGGCTGCTATTTTACCATATAAACTTGCTTTTGATGCACTGACATACCAAGAATGTATCAATCATGAGGAAAACAAGACAAATGATCATAATTTTGTTTTGTTTTGTTTTGTTTTGTTTTGTAACATAAATGTTGAGCTTCCATGATATAAGCCCCATAGTAAAATGATTAACTACATACAGGAGTGCATATCCAGCTTTCTCTTGAAAAATTGCGTTCCAAACACACACACATATATTTCTATAAAAGCCATATAAATAGACACTCAGTCATATCCTAACTTACAAAACACGCACTACAGGCAATCAGAGAGATAAACCCTTGTCTAACAACAAACAGCTTTGTCTCTTTCCTAGCTACAGTTTTTCACCATGCTGAAAACAGTTTYGCATCTACTGATGAACTCAGGCTCCCAATTCTGAACACTGTTATACCACTATGCTGCATAATCACCAAATGGCAGATTAAAATACACACAGGCATCATATTATACCATTATCAGGAGAACACAAATACATATTTACCTCTTTTCAGATACTGTTTATATCATTTTAAGATGCTGCATTTCTTTCCACAAAAGACTGTTTAAGAATTTATATTTTTACACTATTGTAATGTGGTAGCTAAAGAAAAAAAAAGAAGAAATGCAGCAATTAATTTTATACATATTTTGTACAAAATGATCAATGTTTCTTAAAAATCAGGACAAATCAACAACACCCATCAGAAATGTGATTATTTTGTAAAATAACAGTGCTTTTCTTGGCAAAATAAATCATGAGGAACGGTTTAAAATTTTACCTTAAGGTTGAAGTATATTAATGCAACAAAACGATATCCTTATTAACATTAACATCTAGCTTGTTTTAACAGCTCTTATCTAATCGATCCTCTCACTGACTTTAGCAGGTATAGAAAGCTGTAGTATCTCCAAGCCGATATGCAAGGAAATAGAAAAAAAAAATGTTGCATAGTGACAGATAAACCAGGATCAGAGCTTGGGCTCAGCATGTATCAGGAAATTCCTCCTCTTTTCCGCTCACCAGACTGCAGTTACTTACTGTGCTGTCAATCCAGCTCAGGGAGCAGAGGAGGCAGGGGCATCACGGGTGCCTATGAAGCTGAGGAACACTTGTGAAGAAAGCTGGCCATGCTGGGCCCCTTCCTCACCGGGGCTTAGAGGAGTTTCTGAAGGAAAATTCCAATTTACATACAAGTCAGATCGTGCCTTTTTCCTGTAATAAGTATGAATGAGGCCACATTGCTTACAAATAAAAATAAATCTACCTACAAGCAATGGAATTGCAGTCTCAGTTGAACTACATATTTTACACTACTGCTGTACAAAGAATTGCATTTAAAAACTGAGATCAACCCTTATAGACATACAGGAATTCCCCAACTAGATAACTAAATAAATACCCCAGGTAGGATATGTAAAGAATATTTTTCGAGAATGTCTTTGTCTAGAAAGGACCCTTCTGCCCAGATACAAGCTGTGGCCAGAATCTTGCTGTTCAGACAACAGATCTGCAGAAGCTGTTTATGCCTTAAGAATAGGTCTGTGTAGTTTTGACTTCCCTGCATTCTTGAAAAATGCTGTGAAGAAGTGTATTTGGACCTGTGGTCAATGGATTCATTTTAAGTGATTCACAAATGGCCTATTTTTAATAAGCTAAGATTTTTCATATAGGGTCTTCATCTCCACTGGAAAAACTGAGGAATTTATAAATAGGGAAGGGAAGGGAAGGGAAGGGAAGGGAAGGGAAGGGAAGGCAAGGCAAGGCAAGGCAAGGCAAGGCAAGGCAAGGCAAGGCAAGGCAAGGAAAAGCTGTAGCTCTGGTGTCACTGAGACATTGAGATAAGCAGAAAAACAGCAGAGGACAGTGTCACTATACAAAATATTGGCTGCACCAGCTGCCTTCACCATGCAGATCTGTATCTAAACAGCAAGTTTCACTGGGGGGCTGACTCACAGAGACATCAGCAGGTTTGTAATGCAAYATAGAGAAGAAGAACAAAGCCAGAACTGGGGGTTATTTTAACTGTAATTTATCTACACAATGTCCATTCAGACAGGAAACACCATACCTCTCCTGAGCCAAGTGGATGTGTGTCCACAACACAGATTATGAAAATGTTTGAGCTACAGCCAATATACAAACCCAGTTTATGAAATCATAAGCCATCCTGGAATGACAACATGCAGAACTTTTCTAGGGATAAAACTGGGTTTCAAAACATTTTAGTTTACTACTTTTCTGCATTATTTTTTGCTTTTGCATACATTGCTATTTCCTAGTTCTGAGTAAAACTGGAAATAAATGCAAGATCTCTTTCACAGAAACAAGAGAGAACAGATATCTCACAAATTTGCAGACTCACTCCATTCCAGTAGCACCTAAAACATTTGGTTGCTATTTCAAATCTAGCTGGCAAACCTTCCATCTAGGATTTCCTGTATTTGACTGATCTATTTAGAATATGCAGCCACTCCCTTTTCTTTATGGTTCAAAAGCACAATAAATGTGTCAAATGA
This sequence comes from Rhea americana, assembly GCF_003343005.1. NCBI lineage: Eukaryota > Metazoa > Chordata > Aves > Rheiformes > Rheidae > Rhea > Rhea americana. The sequence goes on along the minus strand of NW_028186479.1, from coordinate 3,485,620 downwards.
GCATTTTAAAGGAATAATTAAGGTAGCATGAAACATGAGGCAAAAATGGACCTGTACCTACTATCCTCTAATATTTTCCCTTTCATATTATCAAAAGATCAAGTTCTTAAACCTGCTGAACTACAATAGCTATGAAAACCTGAGCTCAAACAGAAGCTCATAATGAGAGGCATTTTCTAAAGCTGCTTTAGCAGGTGTTTCCTGCTGAAATGGGGAGGGTCATGAATGTAAATCTCATTTTGAATTTTTCTAACCCCAGGGATAATATTCAGTAGTGCTGCCACTCTCACTGCCATCTGCACTAGAAAGTAGTTCAAACTGAACCAGATAGCACTTGATCCCACTGAGTGAGCCCAATTGTTTGCATTCTTGCACAAATGTGTGAATGGCAGCCTTCCGGCGAAGCAAATGCTGGTTCTGCTCCCTTCAAAGGGTTTGTGAGTGATCCTTGCCCTGCTGACTTCATCCTTAATTGGCCTACACGGTGGGGAGCAATTAAAAATAAATGGTAGCTTGCTGCGCTGCTGTAAGGGGGAGTTTTGCGACTCCAGGCATGAGTGCAGCTACCTTAGTCTACTGCATATGCCATGCGCTGGGAATGGCAAGAGGGAAAGGAGATAGACCTGGGTATTCTGAGTAAGCGCCTTGGAAAAATCACATTGTAGGTTGCAGTAAATCATCATTTGCCTGATTATTAAAGGTTTGATTGTCTGGGGCAATAACTTGCCCTGATGTTTCTGCAGAATATGGGAATGCCATTTCCTATCATGCCTGTAGTCCACAAATGGAATTTTTCATATCGTCTTAGCAAGACAGCACGTTCCTCTTTCCATACAATCTCAGCAGAGAGAGCAGAATATTTCTTAACCAAGTGGAAAAATGAGGTGTCTCCAAATCCAATATCCAATACCAAAAATTGTAAAACTATTTTTTTTAATGAAAGAAAATTAATCTTGAAAAAAAGGAGTGTCCCATAACTGGATCATCACAGATTCTCTGAAAGCTTAATCATAGGAGGTAGATTTTGAACCAACCATTAACTGTCTATGATTATCTGTATCAAGCAACGGGGTTTGGGATCAATTTCTAACTACATATTAATKAAAATCTACTATCAGGAAAAACTGAAAATTCTTATCACTTGTGGAACTGAAAACTGAATTAAAAATACTGACTTTTGCTAGGGATTCTATMCTGCCCATTAAATGAACACACCAGCCCATAGTTCCATGATATTCAGAAATAGATTAAAACACAGACAGGGGAAACTGAGACTCATGTGTTTCTCCCTTGTTCCTTGGAGACACATGACACTAAAGAGGTCAGCTTCACCCAGGAACTAACCAGCTAATTCACGTCAGCAACAGCGACTTTATAAACGCTGTATGTAGATCATTAGCAAACTGTAGCATTGCACATCYCATTTTTTATCTTGCTGCTTTACTACAAAGCATTTCATTGCACCCCGTATCAGAATTGTGTGATACCTCCAGGGAGGTCTCCTAATTTCATGGTGGCAAAGCCTACACTGGAAAATCTACAGGAAGTAGTTTTCTCGTCTGTACTTCTTGATAGTAAATTGAGACTAAGAAAAGGCTTAATAMAGATGATATCCTAAATAATCTGTGATGTAGTTTTTAATTCGTGATGTAATTTTTAGGAGTTAGCATATCTAAAGAAAGCTACCAATCCTTTTAAACAGATTCAACTAGCTAGTGTACAGACACACACTGCTTGTACATTCATTTTTATGCCCAGTGGTTAGAATGAAAATCTAGACATCCATATGAAAACTCCTCCTCCTGTAGGTAACATGTGATGTTGCCATGTCCGCAGCATGTTGGAAGTGGGCCAGTAAGGCTTATTTGTCACATACTAGCCCAGTTCAACCGATGTGATTGCACAGAGCTGCTCTTTCTCCTAGGAACTAACTGACAAGAAACAATAGAGAAAGAAAAAGTTAACATAAATCTATAATCCTTCAACAAAGAAATGTCACTCATCAAAGGCACTTTGCTTTTAGCCCATTAATTTGTAATATAGTTTCTAAAAAAGAAAAACTTAAGAGATGATGCAAATCTCTATAAAGCAACTCTGAGCAGAGCAATAGCAAACAGCCAGTTGCTTAGCCATAATCACAGAGACCCATGTACTGCTACTTAAGGAAGAACAGCACTGCAACCCACCTATATCTTTGCAGTCAATGTGATGAAAAGGCCATGGCCCTGAAATGAAAACGACATTGACTTGCTTTGTTGTATTGCTTGTGCTTTCCTATATACTCATTCTACTTTATTCCCCTCAACACTGATAATCAGATGCATTCCCTGTGACTCTGAGGTTAAAYAATTCCTACTAAGTAACTTTAAGTGACCTCCATAACAAGGTCTTTAAAATCAGGTAGTATTTCAAAGCATAAAACAACCCAAAGCATATTGCATAACTTCATGTTATTATCCCGCCTGGATGCAACCCTGTCTACCATGCTCTAGRTGACCCTGCTGAGCAGGGAGGTTGGACTAGATGATCTCCAGAGGTCCCTTCCAACCTTACCGATTCTATGATTCTATGTGCCTCCCACACATTTAAAATACAGTACTTAAGCACTACGAAATGTGTTTAGATGAGGCACAAGATACGCCAATAACATGAAGGCTGCCCTAAAAAGTTTGTCTGTTCAGATGATTAGACAAATTACATGAGAAGTTAATAACACTAAAATGTTTCTAGTGCTAGTGCTGGTCTAATCATAAGGTCACTTACCACCCAGTTCCCTTCCCATTTCTCTGAAGCCTTAGCCTGCTACTAGTCAACTGATGGGCCAACAGCAATTCATCCTCCATAAGACAGGATGAAGTCAGCAGAATAGCTTCTGACTACTGCCAGTGTCCTCCTGTTCAAGAAACGTAAGCCAACTTATTCAATAATCACATTTTTATTGCCAATTATTTTTAGGTACAATTCTTGYAATTACAATAGTAAAAACATGTTTTTATAAAATGTAAAAAATTGCAGTTTTATTTACCTAAATGCTAAGTGCTTTCCACAACTGCAGGTCACCCCAAAGCAGTAGAGTATGGTGATGCAAAGATTTTTTTCTTTTTTTACCAAAAGGCTCAAAAATTCTTTAACGAAGAATGGAAGATGAGCACTACCCTAGTCCATCTAACAGAGCTAGTGAAACTAGGGAGCACATTATTTCTAGAAGCAAAGGTAAGCTGTATATTTATACACAGTTAYGTAAACCTTGAGATAATAAAATAGACAGCCAGGAGTACAAATAAACTAAAGATTAAGGCAAACATAATGAAATGCCGTAAGGGGAAATTCAGATTGCACAGTGCCTATGTGTATTTGTGAATAGACCACCCATATATTACATGTGCACAGCTAAATAGTTGTTAATTTGGGATCTCTAACACTTTCTCTTGATAATGTGCATATATCAGTGGCCTAGAACTTGCTTATCACAAACTGCTGGACAAACACGGATAAGATGAAGACAAGCAGTCCTAGCCATTTTTAATGCCGCGTCCTTCGCAAACGACCACCAGCACAGCACCATCTGCTGGGAACAAACACTCCTTGGACAGATCTTTTCCAGCATGAGTGTTTGTCACCACCTGTCTTCCTATACACAGACACAATAAAAACCACTGTATCTCTGATTTCTTTTTTTTTTTCCCCAAGCAATGATAAAACGATTAATCAGGTTAATCAGCTAGACTGTTAATTTAGCAATTGGCAGCTAGCAGAACTTGGCAAAAAGCACAATATATGGTATGCAGAAAGTTTGCATTTTAAAATCCTCTGCAAGAAGTCATTTTGATAGAGTGGTTTCTAAGTTCTGTGGGCTGACTTCACAGGCAGAAGTGTTCAGAGACCAGTWCGGGCTACTGAAGCCAAGGACTTGGGAACCTGAGGCAGCGCCTCTAATTCATATTTAGACAGCAGAGTCAGAGGCCTGACATCTGCATGACTCGGGCTGGGTTAGCTGACTTGGACTGGGCAATGTTTCAGGGTTTGCACTCCTTCCAAGAAGCCTGGTTTTGGATATAAAGAAAAAAAAAACACAAAAAGCAAGTGTTAATTCAGCAGGTGGTGGTGCTAGGTGAGAGACGTAAGCTAGTGAGCATAACAGTGACTGTGTTGTTCTGCCAGTGTTAAATCTGTGGAAGAATTAGTCACATTTCCACAGCCAAAACTAAACTTCTTTATAAAGTAGGACGTCAACATCTTTATTAGCGATGAAAAACATCATGCCTTCTCCTCCTCACATTAACAGTGAGAGCCAGCTGGAAAACTGTTGGGCTTTTTATTTTTAATTTATTTTTTGGGTCAGAATATTTTTTCAGGTCAGAAAAATGTCCATTGGGGGAATCTGAACCTGACAAACTTTCATCTTGACAGGGTGCTCCATAYTGCTTCCGCTGCGGGAAATATCTCAGTTTGTTCTGCCTCAGGGATCCTCTTGCTGCGTCCCACTATGTGGCATGGGCAGAGCCAGAAAGACATTATTGAAAAATGGCCAAATGTTTTGCTTGCAGAAAGAAATATTATATTTAGTGATACTTGTAAGAGAGTTTGGGGGTTTTTGACAAAATTTTAATTGTTAGATTGCCTTAAAAACAAAACAAAACCTCCAAGAGCTATGATTCCTTAATAAGATGGAAGTAAAAGTGAGTTGAAATTAATATTATCTTAAATATAAATTTTACATTGACTTAGAAACATGCACATTTAGTAGAACCAATTCACATATTTTGTTAGAGAAATGGTTTTCTGTTATTACTGGTAATCCCAGTGGASTAAGAACAGACAAATGTACCTGTGTGTTCAGATTTTCAGCAAGAATGAGCTACACAYATTCACTGAGGATATCATCATAGATGAACAGTCAAGAAAAGGTCATCCATGATATTTTCAAACAAATGTTATCTACCTACAGTTATTAACATGTCAAAATATTACTATAGTCTCATYACTATTTGTCTACAGCTTTGCTAATTTACTATGCAACTGTGTCATTTTCTCTGCAATAGAATTTGCAAGCAGAGCAGCCAATCCACAACCTATGTCTCCTAAAACATTTTATGATTCTGCAAAATAATTTCTATTAGGAGAACTTCATAAAATAGCAAGGAAAACTGAGCATGTAAGTGTACACAAACACCTAATTGTAATAACTCCTGGCACTTAAATTACACATAGTTTAATTTCTCCTCAAAAAATGGTTTCATTTCACAGGAGGTACATTTTAACRTAAAGATTACTATAGTTTGAATAATCTGAATGACATTTTTGATTAATTATTTTTCCATCTACTTTTAGTAACAAAAAATGAACAGGAGGGGAGGTCACTATGACCAACAGTGTTCTCCAAATCCAGCTGGAGACTGCTACCAGTAGCTATTTACTATTTAAGAAGACAAATCTACAAGCCCCAAATATTTTTCAAGTGCTAAATTAATTAATCAATAAAGACCATATATGATAAAATACTTTCAATTGCCCCTCCAAAAACTAATGCTGTTATTTAATGTCTGCAGTGCAAAGTGGCAACTTGCAGCCTCCACCACATGGTGCCTCGTTGCGCTAGTCAARTATACTCAGAATAACGGTCCAAGACCCAAAAACCATGCAGTTTAAAAGGCAAGACTCATCAAAAGGGTAATATAAAAAATTATAGGTTGTGCATTCTAATGAATATGATTGGAGTGAGTATAATTATTTTTCTGAGCAACATCTTTGTGTCTCTACATGACTAATGAGATGTGCTGTTTCATTCTGTTTTTATTTTGCATAGGTTCTGTACTAATATTACGGAGCTTGAAGCCTTTGCTTATGGTAGAGCAGAAAGCAGAAGGRGGAAAAGAAAGGGCAGTGCTCCTTACAGAGCATGCCAATGTTTATCTCTGAAAAGCTTCTTCCTTTCCCTCTTTCTTGTTCTCTCAAACTGCAGAGTATGCACATGGCTTCTGGCCATGGTGGTAGGATATAAACCCCATTTCGCRGAGGTCATCAACACGTGTTGGTCAGGAGGGTTAGCTGCCACTTTGAAAGAGAACAACGGATACAAAACCTGGGGTGAAGGTTCATCCCTACAAGCTTTGGCATGAAGGGATTTGTTGTATGAATAATAGTTTTCATTTACACTGGGGTATGCCYTTAGTATCTAATCACACATAAAAGAGGAAGAAACAGGTGTCAGGGAAATTGCTGGCAAGCCATTGATTTCATGSAGCTTTCAGGTCATTTTTACATCCCTACATCCCCTTTGTTGAGAGAAAAAATGTGGTCARATATCAGGAATGTGGGTGTTCACTTCAGAAATGAAGGGTCAGCTTAAAAAGTCATTCCAGGTTTCAAACACCAAGGCTACTGCTAATCAAAAGTGAGGACAGAGGTTTGCAATAGCCCTCCGGCTAGCACAGCAGTGTGCCTGTAAGAAACAGATGCCTGAGGGTTCTGCCTCAGTTTTACRTTTTTATCAACATTGGCATGTTGGGTTTTGTCCTGCTAATAATATCTAGTTGAATCCAACTAAAATTGCTGTCTCTTTGCCTAGTATTCTTCGCTCAGAACCAAACGGTGTATCTGAGTGCAAGAGTATTACACTGTGAGAYCAGGTAGCTATTTAAATTAGATCTTTTGATTGTTAAGTGTTAAGCACTACCAGAAAAACATTTATAACCCAGCTCTAAGTTACTTCACGTGTAGTCTTTCAACAGTGCAGTACATCCAACTGCATTAAAAAATTCTGAAAGGAACGTAAGGACTCAACTCAGTCGCTGAACTATTTACAATAACCTCCTTTCCATCTGACTCCACTGAAAACATTTTGTAAAAGTAACAAGCAAAGAGAAGAAAAGGATATGAGTATCACAAAACAGGACTCTAAAAAACAGTGTCAAAAATAAACACTGTAGATAGTGTCCAACTTTGTAAATGTGTTAAGGTGATGTGTTAATCCACCTTCCTGTTTTAATAAATACAGCCTACAAAGTGATGGGACATATCGTATTCACAGAAGTCTGTAACTAAACCAAAGTACAGATGTTAGACATATCTAAATAGATTCCTGATTAGTAATAATTATTTGTCTTTGGTTACACCTTGCTATTTGCTCAGTAGCCACCACAGACAGGAGAGGGGAGACCACTAGGAAGACCACAGTATAGATTTATGTGATAAACAGCTACCTGAAGATGAAGTGTAAATAGGATGGTGGCGAGAAGACATAGCAGTAACAAAAGTATATCTTGCCTCAGAGGCAGGAGGGTTGCTTAGCCCTAATCACCTGAGGCATCTGAGGAATCATTCTTAGCCAACAAATCAAGCAACTAGTCATCTTTTCAAACTGCTGAGTATACAAAATGAACACAAATTACTACCTGGTTCTTTTGAAGATTGAAAAATGAATGTGAAACTCATTGCTGCAAACATAAATAAGTATTCAATGGCATCTTATATTTACAAGAYCAACTTACCTGTATTTTTATATCAATAAACATAAAATTAACATGTTTGTTAATGCTCATCTTTAAGAGTTGTGTTGCCTTCCTCTTTTGCTTGCAGATACAAATCAGGGTCTTGATTTCAAATTATAGAATGCTTTGGTCCTGCTTCTTTGGCAGGCCATGCTTTCAGACAGACAAAAGTCTGGTGCCTGGGCTCAGGTAAGAATATGAGCAACGAGTCCACGGGATTAATGACATGCAGCTTGTGGTCAGTAGAGGATTCTTGATTTAATAGGTTTACCTATAGTACAGCTGAAGTTAGCAGACTTGTAGGATTATCCCTTTTTAATGCTTCTTTAAGGAATGTTGCTTTTGCCAGCAGGCTTTTCATTTAAKTCATTTTTACAGTAAATTTGTATGGATGTCAAGTCCTGAAATATCTTCCAACTTAATCAATTCTGTAAAGAACCTCATCTTCTCTTTAGCATGGAGATACTTCATTAGCTTAAAGAACAGTAAAAAAATACAAGTCAAGTTTCCTCTCTAAACTTGACAGTTCTTGTAGTTCACAAGAATTTGTCCTATACACCATTCCATTTTCCTGGAAAATAAACTTTATAAAGATTCGACTATCAAAAATGGTCAGTAGATATTGCTTTTTTTTATTAATATTTCTGGGTGACTCCAGAAAGATTCGACGATAGCGTACCACATTCTTAATGCACAATGTACRTTGGCAGTAAGAACTCAAGTAAGGTGTTAAAAAATATTCAGTGCTGTATCAGTGTCTCTCATGGTGTCCTTCTCCTCTGTGCACAGAAAGGTTATGAGGAACAAGATGCTGTAAGAAAGCAGAAAGAATCCTTACTCCAGCCTAGTGAACAGGCAGGCCAGTTCCAATTCCTTCCGACAGCAATCAGCATGGACTGGAAGGAGCAATTTTACTAGGATGTAGCACTAGAGAGAAAGGATGAAGAACAGTAGCCAGAATAAAAGGTGCCTCCCCGTGATGCCAGAGGGAAACAGAGGACAGCATGCTGCTGCTGCTTGCTAATATAAAAAGTACATAAAACTAGCACTGATTGATACTGCCTCAGGTAAAACTGTATTTGTTCTTCCTTAAATGAAAATTTAGGAAACAAACTCCAAGCTAGACTTGGTTTTATGSTTTTTGTGATCAATACCAATTCCTCACTGTGAGTCTTTTTAAGAAGTTTACAGCTACAAAAGCCAAGCGTTTCTTCATATCAGATCTGGATAAACAGAGGAAGCCAGTGTAATACATAACACAAGTATTTGTTAATTAATGAAGGCAACTTATCTACACTTGAAATACACACAGGGTGTTTTTTTGTTTTTTTTTTGTTTTTTGTTTTTTTTTTTGTTTGTTTGTTTTACGGTGGTGGGTATAAACAGGGAATTGCAATTATAATGAGAKAAGTGAGAAAAAAAGTAAAGGTACTTTAAAAAAAGAAAAAAAACAGTTTCACTGAGAGTTCACAAGAACCACCATCCCCCATCCCCTCCTTTCTTCAGCCTCCTAGAAGCTTCCAGAAATATGTTGAACAAAACAGTGTTAGACAGTTCATTTACCTTCTTTTCACAAAGCAAAGATTACTGCATTGATGCCAAATCTTAGCAGCAAAATGACAGATACAGGCAGTCTGAACTATAGGAGTACCACCAGCAGGGGAGACACCTTAAAATCTCTACCTCTTCCTYAAAAAGCCAGGAAAACAAGATGTGATGTGCATGCAGGTTGCAAAGGTTAATGCTGCTCTGCAGCTACCAGCCTGTGTGTCCCTGTGTTGGGAAACTCTCAAAAACATCCTTTAGGATCTCCTGGTCAGAAGGTTCTGCTATCAAGTGCAATTCCCATGAAAGCCTTCTGCCCTCCAGCAGGTCTTCTCATAAGCAAGATGTCCCCAGACAGCAAGTTCTGCGTGAAACCCCGTTCAAGAGATCATAGCCAGTAGTTCTGAAAGCACATAACTGGTAAAACCTGATTTCTGAGCTCTCTTTTTTTCTGTGGATTCTCTGATGCTAATAAAGGGTGAGCTTATTAGCCTTTCTCTCCATGGACAATCTCTCACCTACCTGGATATCTATTTTCATGAAACATGATGGTAGTTAACAACTCTGAGATCTCTATCCCATCTCTGTCAAATTCAGATGAAATAGCTCAGTGTTCAATCCTTACTGAGAGGTCAGGAAGGAATGACTGGTATAAACAGGCACACATACACAGGYGGCAATTCCATAGCTTTGGTTCTTTAGAAAACAAATCAAACTTCCACCATCTCTGTAGCCAAGAAGGAAATAAACTGCCTTGCTCTTCTGCCTTGTCACATAAAAGTGACAACATTACTCTTAATTTAAAATTACCACTTTCTGCCAGCCTTATCACAGGTGAGTAAACTTTTGAAAGAGAGGTTCATAAGGTGCAAGGATATTCCTTCAGCATAGATGAAGTAAGGTCAGAGAACATCTACCTTGATTTCTGCACCCTTCACCATCCAAATGTGTGACCTCACTTCTCATCTAATCATGAAGGTATCATTGTGTAAGCTCATGTTGAGCAATATGCCAAACAAGTAATAAAACTACCTGAATGTAAGTCTTTAAACCATCCATCAGCGTCTGCTGAGAAAGTCTTAAAAATGAGCGGYTGACCTGGCTCATTCAGCTGCTTTTGCTGACTGACCTGGGCACCAGGAATTCAGTTTAGAGTTTTACCAACAATAATAGTAATAGTATGCAGAAAGTCTACAGTGGACTAATGACTGATTATGRGGTTTGGCACTGTTGTATTACATAATTAAAGGTGTTTTYCTTTACTGAAAGTCTAAACAAATTGCTCTAGAGAGCAGTAAGGCTAAAGGATAGTCCAACAAAGGATAGTCCAACAAATAATTCCTCCTTTAATAGAGAAATATTTCATTTCCTACTAATTTTATAAATTTCTCTAACCCCTAACAGTTATGGTAACATTCTGATTGRTTCTGTGTAGTCACAGAGTTGCTGTTTGTTGGACACTCACTCCAGAAATAATTACTTACATGCTCAGATATACCCACTGGATTACAGCCAAGCAGAATACTGGACAATCTTGCATTTGACATAGAGTGGAAGCTGGACCATCACAAACACATCTACAATCCTATTGTTGTTTAGAAAAATATTTATCCAAATGAAAAGATGAAATCACCCATCCTCAAATGCTGATTAAACAGCAGAGCAAACAGGCATGAAGTATTCAGATTTTAAACAAACCTATCTTCTCTTGTGAAAAATACAAATAGCTGAGGTGATACTACTTAGAGGTTATGACTTGGTCACTCAATGCATCAAAATATGTAGACATGCAAGTGAAGTTGATACTAACTGAAGAATTCATGCTGGATCCAACTCCCTATACAATGAGTGTCTTGCTTTGACTTAACGTCAATGAATCTAACCACAGGCCTCCATCACAGTACCCAGTATGTGGCTGTTTTATCTGAAGATCATTTTCTGTTATTTTTAAACAGCATAATTAACTACTATGAGCAAGTAAGCATGAAATCAAAACTAAGTAACTCTTTGGTGTCCTCTCTCCTTTCCTACACATCAATTTGTTGTGCACATGAGCCAAAAATGTCCACTTTCACACAACTCTTTCCACAGATTATCCTGCATACGCCAGTAAGAAAATGGTCAGTGGTGAAGTCAGCATATGTTTTTAAATGGTTGTATGCTGCTTTTGCTGGAGGAAGCTTTGCAGTCAATTAGTTGCTCAGTACAGTAGATGCAGCTGAAACAATTATGCTTCATCAACTGTCTAAGGGTACTTTCATCGTTACAGAGTAATATTGTCTCAAAGGGGAGGGGAGTGAGCAGCAGCCACTTCCTGGATCTGGAACTATAAAACAGTCACATTCACATTCTGAAAACATACAGTAACTACAAATATATTCTTTGGGTTCAAAACCAATACAAGCTGTATAATATATTTGGGGATGTAGCATCTGATGCTCTTGGATGAATTATCAAAGGAAAACAAAACACAGCAAGTTATTCTGACTATAAGGCTTCATATTTTTATGTCAGCCACCTTGGCATCATTAAATAGACATAGATACAAAGCATTAAAGATGAGCACAGCAGAAGAAATTGAACCCAGAAGCTAGTCACTGAGGTGAGTTCAACACCCATTGGATAAATTAATTTYGATTCTGATTATAGTTTGTACTTGATCAGTGACGTAATTCAAAGTCCAAGTCTCCCTCTAATTTATGAGTAACACTGAAGATGACATGACACAATGTTTTGTTGTTTCTTCAGCAAGTCTTAACTGAACAAAAGTTCTCCATGATTGTGTTTCGTCTTCACTTCTCCTTTCAATTGTTTAAAGGTGATTTTTTGAAGGCAATTTTCCTATTTTTTGTCTGATTTCTCTCTAATACACTTCTTCACATTTATATATTGTTCTACTGCATTCCATCTGTATMTTATTCATCTCCTGTTGTTTCTAAATCTATGCCTTTTCTAACTCTAATTTACTGGACTTCTAGTTCCTCTTTTCCTTTTTTTTAATCTTATTTAGAAATCACATTTCAAGATCCTTTYTGGCAATTAGACGGGGGGTGTCATGTAGTTGCTGAGTTGCAGATGTTTTCCTGGTAAGTCCAGCACCTTTTCCATCCAGCCACTAAGGGAAACTGATTCTGAAGTTGGTTTTAGTAGAGGGTACATTCTTACGTACTATTCAGACAAAGCAAATATACGCTTTATTTAGAGATATTTAAAATAAATTGAGACTGAACATGTAGGCTCCTATTTCACTAGCTAATCCCCCTACAAAATCTGTATTTTTTGAATCTCAAATTCCAGCTAGCTAGTTTATTCCTTAAACTCCTAGAAGCAGAAGTTAAAAAATAGCCATAATTGAAAGGAAGTAGAATGAAGTATGAATTTAATACAGGAGTTCTCTTGTGGAATCTTAAAATGATCAGTGCCACATTCTGCAAGGTTCAGATTGGATATGATCACCTGGAAAGTAGGTCTCAGAGAATGAACATCAAACAGCATGATTACCAAAAAAACGCAAGCGGTATAGATGACTTTCAAGCTTCCCAAAGCTCAGTGTGAAGGGTTCTTACCTTTCCTATGACTAACCTTTGATAGAAACTGAAGGAATACAAAATGTACCAGAGGGAAACACTGATTTCATACAATCARTAATTTTGATTTTCATGCTGTCGCAAATCAGTAATAAATTAGGAATCACAGAATCTACTAAAAAATGCCAGATGGTTCATTATGAAATACACCAGCTGTCCTTTTTCCTCCAGTGTCTCACTTTAAACTGCTAGGAAATGGAGTCACTTTAATCTACTCTGCACGGCCCTACAATAAAAACTGCCAACAAAATAAAAGCTGAAATAGCCAGCTACTCACAGGATTCACCTAGCCTACCATCATAATGTCATGTAGTGTAATAACTTACCTGCTTTGCAAAGCAAATCACATATTTCCATTGATGTATCTCTGCTCTCAAAGATATACTGTTTGTACATCAATCAATAGTTGTTGTATTATATTTATTTCTAGCAATGTCAGCAGCATGCTCATTTGGTTTCTACGCATTCTACAGGTTTCCARACACAACCTCTGTCTCACAGTTTGTAGTCTCAAGGTAGTCTGGGAGACTAACAGCTATTTGTATAAGCTGGATCAACATATATACAGTTGAACTACCAAGGACATGAGTAGAATGTGTATGTTATACTTCAAGCATAACAACATCAGTTAGAGAGATTCTTATTAGTTATCATGTCAAAGGTAGTTCCTACACTAGGTACCTGGGAATAGAAATGAAAAGTAGTTTTACAGGGATATACAGATATGACTTGAGACAAAACTCCTCAGTTCAACAGACTAGCAATAATCTCCTTTCCAAAACACCCATATATTTGAACAGAAGGCAGGGGGGGAAAAAGTTATTTAAAAATCACATCTATATTTACTACCCTTGGGTGCTAACTTTGCAAAACTGATACATCTGAAGTGTTAAACAAATCCTTGGGGTTACAGAAGGAAACTTCTATAGACATTATGGACTAAAACTCTTCCCAGTTTGGTTTCAGTTGCATAGGGACTAATTTGGCATGTTGTAAGAATGTAATAGTCTATGCCTATTCTTTAGAGCTCAGTCCGAATTTCTGTAGCACAGCCAAAACCTTTCCAGTAAGATTTGCTAGAAGTAACAAATCTATCCCTCAGCCAAAAATGAAGATGTAAGCAATGCAAACAGAAGTAGTCCAGAGAGACATTTTTCACGCTGTTCACAAAAAAAAGACAATTCATTTTCAATTTAATTCTTTTTGGTTCGCCAGCTAAAAAAGACGACTTAATTCCAGTTACTAGGTGAGTGCATTAGCAATGTCCAGTAAAATTTGTATATGACTTGCTCATTTATGTAGCTGTCATTTATGTGTTTACAAATATAAGTCCCTCCACAACTTTTGGAAGGTTATTAAATGCATCATTGTTAGATGTTCTGCCCTGAAATTGTCACAATTTCCTCACACTGGTAACATAAAGGACTTTAGCTGGGGGACTAACCATACACATTTATTCCTCTGAGGGAAGAAACAAAGAATAATTTCATGGAGTTCACATAAACGTACTCACAGAAGTTCCTTTTTCCCTCTTGTTAATTGCCAATCCTGCCTGAGCATACCATTTATTGTGAAAATTCTGTGTTTTTAAACATCTCTTTTTATTTTCAGGAATAAGCCTTAGTTTTCTACCTTACTTTCTAGGTTTCCTCTTTCCTTTTTCCAGATAAAATCCCTCTTTCTGTGGATTCGGTTTTTTGAAACTAAGATTATTTTTTCCAAATTCATTTTTAGTTCTACTGCTTAAAGGTATATAATCTGTAGGTTATTTTTAACCTGCAATTCAGTATTTGAGGTAATTCAGCTTCCTACAGTGTATCAGGAGATAAACTAAATAGAAAGTCTGCTTTCTAACTTGAGAGGCAGACCTTTAGTTTTTGACAAAATACTCAGCACCTAATATTCTTATTTGTGAGTTAGTGTCTAAGATGAAGAAAAAAACAGTGACACAAAGATCAGTAAAATTTGAACTAGGTCTAAAATTCAGATACTGTATTGAGATAGAGTATTTACAAGACTTAAGGAAAAAAGTAAGCATTTATCTTTAATTTATCTTTAATTCCAAATAACATTTTCTTAAACATTTATTTGTAAGGTTTCTCCTCCAAATGTTGGAATATGAAAATAACTCTTTTTTTCCCCTAAGCTGTTTATTTGATTTTTAGTTATTTCCACTTCAATAACCTACATTTTTATTAAAAGTCTGACATAGAATTTCTTTAAAAACTCTTGTGTATTAAATCTCTGCCTCTTCTTTCAAGCATTTTTTTTAAAAAAAGCATTGTTAAAACGTTGCACTTTGCAAGACTATGTTCCATATTACCTCTTTTTAGCAACTTTTTAAATTGAAGGCAATCTGTTTTTTACCATAATCCACAGCTGCTTCAAAATGTCCCTTCTGAGGTTCTAGGCTTCTTTACAAAGGACTTTCACAAAGAATCTCTTTAATTAGTATTAATTTCAAGCACCTTTTTGATGAAATTCATAGAAATCTGCTCTGACTAAAGTTTTTATTAATTGTAACCAGCTGACAAAATAGTCTTGAACAGCATACTGGAGAGCAATAAAATAATTCATATCCTATTGTTCCTAATTCCCTTTACTACTGCTTTTGAGCATATCTTTTCCTTTCTTGTTTTTTTTTTATCTAACTCAAAAGCCTATGGTACATACATTTGAACTGGAGAAGGCTGAATTTTGCCAGAGGTGAATGTTTTAAGTAACAGCAGTTTTAGAGGATGTTGAAGATGGCAAGTGCTAGATCGTTAACTCCCTTTATTGCACTTTTTTTTGTCCAGAGGATCTGAAGCTTCCTACAGAGCTGACATAAAAACTGCCTAAGAGATCTTCTGTATTTCTTGCTTTGATTATCTTTATTTAACCACTCACTGACTTTTTTTCCTGTACTTAAGCATGTACATGCAACCTGAGAAGGTCAAAAGCAAAAGAAAGTTAACTGCTTCCCAGGCYGCCTGTTCTTGCCGTATTTATGGAAAGCTTTTGCTGAAAAGCCAGTGTTCTGTCTAACTTGAATAGTGGTGTATTATTTCTATTTATAGATGGAGAAACGGAAGTAAAGCAAAAAGTAAGTTAGTAAAGTCACAAAATGGGTCAGTATCAGTTAGTCCAGATTCCAAATATTCTGACTCCTACTTTTCGCTCTAACTACGCTTCTACGTCCATAGCACTGGATTTCTAGGAAGCAGTGACACAAAAAGCTTTATTTCTGTTCCCAGGTTTTACACTAGGAAGCAAGCAATGTGAACACCACCAAGCACTTAGCCAGGCTGAAATAAATTTGAGTAAGGCACTTCTAAGCACAGAGAAGGACAGCTTATTAGGATAGAGTCATTTATAGCAGTATGTACCATTATAGGAGTATCACCAATTTTGGTGATTGTATCACCAGTTTTAGTTTGAAAATGTCATCTTACTAAGTTCAATCATTTGTGACTTTTATAGGATTGTTTAGAATCAGTATTTGTACAGCATTGGTTTTGTAAGCTGATTTCTGCATGTCCACGTTGGCGCTGTTTGAATGGTCCTGCAACTTTTACACCCACCTTTTGTGTTGAAAATATTACTAATTTGAAGCCACTACTACATTTGAAGCCCCAAACCCAGCTTTGGCTATTTTTCCTAACTGTAGAGTCTAACTGCTGGGGTTATTTTTACCCAACTCCAGTACCTACTGACAAACTAATTCTGTCTTCCCAGGAACACAGCGCCCAGGGGAACCAGGGACCCCAGAAGGAGCCTGATCCTCCCSTAACCCCAGAGCAACTCAGAGGGGCTGCGAGAGAGGCGACGCCGCCCCATTTCGGCGGACGAAACAGCCACGAAACCTGACATAAGGCAACTGTACTGTTATTTTTTTTTTTCTACCTCTCAGGTCTGGGTGGGGGGAGCTGAGTTTGAATTGTTTTCCCCGCCTGGTATTTCGCGGGCCGCGTTAAATGATCAGGACGCGACGCGGCCGCGGCCCTGCGAGGGGCAGCACGCGGCGGCGGGACGACGCCTGAGGCGGCGCCCGAGGC